>NC_056745.1:587570547-587595547 GCF_019279795.1 Protopterus annectens | reverse complement strand
TATATACTTTTATAAACATAGTATATATTAATATATGTATACTTTAACTTTAAAAGTTGCTTTGTGGTTGAGTATTTATAAACTGTTCTTGAATGAAGCCTTACAGGTGAACACTATTTTACTTAATTAAAGAATGATGTCATAAAGGCTTTAGTATAAATGTTAGCATTACTTTCATGAGATGTAAAAGGTCTGAAGAAGCCCATGAGGGTGAAAGTGCTAACCTGGAATTCCAATGTTGTTGTTGTTGTTGTGTCTTTCGGCTAGGGGTCGCCACAGCAGAACTCCGGTCCGCTAATGATTGGTAGTTGATTTTTACATGCCGAGTTACCAGCCCTGACGCACAACCTTCAACAAAGGTACACCCATTCACGCATGTCTCCACGCCGAAGATGCTCTAGCTGAGAATCGAACCAGACAGCATCTTACTGTGAGGCGACAACACTACCGCAGCACCACCTTGGATTTTATACTACATGCTTGAACTATTACTTATAGTGCTACTAGTTTTCTCTGTGTATGGTCCGTTCACCATGGAGTGCTCTGGTGCAGTTTCTTTGTTTTATACTTTAAAGAATACTTTGAAAAGGTATATAATCACCTTAAACAAGACTGTTTATATTTAAGAACAGGTTTTGGTGTGATGGTTTGATTTATGCCTGGTGGCTGATCAACTTGCAAGATCCATCTATATTCTCTTATTTCCAATTTGTTATTTAAATTGCCCCTCCTAATATAATTAGTAATCATATCTAACTCTAAAGGTGAAGAAATGTGATCTTCCAATCTCACTAATGTGTTTAGCCAAAACATTAGTTAGTACATTCCTTCTAATATACGAATTATGCTCAATAATCTTGTCCTTTAATCTCCTTGTGGATTTTCCAATATAAAAACTAGAACATAACTTACATGTCGCAAGATATATCACATTAATTGAACTGCAAGTTGCAAAGCATTTAAAATGGTATGCCCTATTGGTTCTATATTGGTACATTGGTAACCACAAATTCTCCGTTAACAGAATCCAATGAAGGCAGTCCCACAAACTCCGTATAAATAACAGCAACTGGTAATTCTCCTTCAGAACTGTTCAGTCCACAAACAGGCAATGAATAATATATTTGGTTTATTGTTTCGACAAACAAACAAAAATTCAAGCAGTTAGATTAAGCACTTTCATTTCCAATACAGGAAACTTCATCAGAATAATTGGTATATTTCTACTTGCGTATTTATATGGGTCTAAATCCATTAATTATTCAATGTATTACAATTAAAAATGTTACAATTAAAAACATGTGGTTCGACTTGTTTTAATCAGAAAAAAACACATTTCACTTTGACACTCCACTAAAGAAATAATAATGATGACACCACTTGAAAAACTTCAAGTAACTGTGGTTAAAAAGCTGCAGTACACCATTTTCACCATTTGATAGAACTTGGTTGTATGAAAAGTTGAATGAACACATAAATAACCATAAAATATATGACATATATAAAAATATATAAAAAATAAAAAATAATAAAACATATGTTGACCAATACTCTTATATAGTGGTCATCCTGTAACCATCTATAGTAAATATATAAATATAGGTATATATAATGTAAATATAAATATAAATATAAAAATAAATATATATGTATATATATATATATATATATATATATATATATATATATATATATAAATACAAAATGATTAAAATGATTAAAATTTATAAACATGCCAACAACTGCATATATATAATATACACTGGATAGTAAACTAACTTGTCATATCCATGTGATGGACTATGAATTCTTATTTAAAACTTTTCTTTTGTTATTATTTTTAACTTTATTGGCCCTTAACCTTAGGGCTGGTAAAATTGACACATAGTCGTTCATTCCTGGGGGTGTATTGGCATCCAATCATAATTGCCATATCAGTTCTCTATAAGTTAACTGATTTTCCCAGTCTCCCCCTCTGTTGTCCCTAGATAACATTTCCAGTACCCAAAATTTAAAATTGGCTTTTTTACATGACAATGTATGTCTAAACAGTGCATTAGTTTCCTTTTTTCTATTTACGTCATACATATGCTCATATATTCTTTGTCTCAAAAGTCTTTCTGACTTTCCTACATAATAAGCCCAACAATAAATACAGTAAACTAAATATACTATCCCTCGACTATGACAAGTATAATGTTGCTTACTTTTAAAACATAATGGAATGGTAGGTATTGTTAGTTCACTTGTATTCGCTATAAATGTACGTTGTGAACATCTGCCACACCGAAAAGTTCCTTTCTTTTTATTACTATTATTTCCATCATTCTCCTGTCTAACTTTCTCAAAAATGTTCTTGAGATTGGGACCCTTTCTAAAACTATAACATAATTGTCTGTTAAATATGTTTAACTTGTTAGGCATGCTCTTGAAATTATCCCAAGTCTTATTTATGGCTCTTCTTATTTTATGGGTGTTGGAATTGAATGTCATGACAAAAAGGGGTACTTGATTCTCTTCTTCTATTGTAAATGTCATTGTTGTCAGCTTCCACAACATTATTGTCTGTAGTATTGTTTCTATCAGGATTCAATAAAGGTATATATCTGGTACCCCATCCCTTGATTACCTCATGTTGAGAGACACAATAACTGATTCTGGATAACCTATCTCCAAAAATAGTTTATGTACATAATCCATCTCTTTTATAAAATCTACATATTCTGATGTCATCCCAGCCACCCTAACCATTTGTCCTTTTATAATGTTTTTCTTCTGCAGTGGTGGGTGGTTACTATGATTGGTACATTGCTCAGTTTGATCTTTTTTACTGGGTTTTGTATTGTGCACAAACTGTTGCTTTACTTTGACTCTGGAGTGGAAATAAGAGAATAAAGATGGATCTGACAGCTACAAACTGATTGCATCTATATTACATAATCGAACTTTTAAAAGTTCAAACGTCATATAGTCAACACCATATGATCGAACTTTTAAAAGTTTGAAAATGTAATGAAAAATAAACCAAAGAAAAAACCTACCTGAATGGTTTAAGCAGGGGGGCAAGCCCCCTGCACCCCCTGCTCTTTAAATATACCAACTTCGAGATCGCACTACAGTGCAGAAAAGGGAAATCTTCCCATTCCGCACTGTATGGAGATCTCCGTTGAAACATTCAAACTTTTTTAAAGTATGTTTTTTAAAAGTATGTTTCTTAGAGTATGCTATGTTTTTAAACAGAATGTAATTGATTGGTTGTGGCAGTTCAGTTATTGGCTGTTGTGTGATGCAATTACATTATTGAAAATGGATCTCTAATGTAAAATGGTGTTAGCACTGAAAAAGGGTTTGTGACTCGAATGCTTTGCTGTTTTTTATATTGAGATATTAAGGTTCTATATCAATACGTTGCTCAGTTATTGAATTTGCAATTCCCCATCCAGTTATCCAGATTACACTTGAAAAGGGTTAGTGAGGAGCTCTGTTTTACTAGGATTAGAAGCTTATTCCAGAGTAGTGGGACCTCTGGGGGAATGAACCTGTCTCTCAAGCAGGTCCTGTCAATATCGATTCTCATGTTGAAGTCACTAGAGCGAGTGAGGTGAGTACCATTTACTTTGCTAATGTGTAGCATTTTCATCAGGGCAGGATCCGAGGTTGCCCTATGGGCTAGGCAGAGATCACCCCTGAGTAGTCTGTATGATACAGAGTATAGTGACAGGAATTTTAGCCTATCAGCATAGGACAGGTGTTGGACACCTTGATTTTTTTATAAGGTACCTGTAAGGTCTTTCCAATTGTTTGAAGTACCTGGCGAGGTACCTACCAAAGGGTGCATTGTACTCCATAATTGGTCTAATAAGGGAGTAGTACAGGAGTGTTATAACCTCTTTTTTCTGGAGGCAATGCCCTTATTGATGCGATGAGCAACACAGAAGGCTTTCCTTACCACTGTAGAAACATGATGGTCAAAAGAGAGATAGATGTCAACTTATGTGTCGAAATCTCTTACACGGATTCGGTAGTTAAGGTGTTCGTGTAAATGTGGTACTTTGCAGGAAGATCTCCCTTGCAAAGGAGATGATGATGATGCACTTTTTAGTATTTAACTTGAGCCCGTAACTTTGGTGCCAATCATTGGTTTGAGTAAGGCCTTCCTGAAGGTGTCAATATCACTAGGGGATTCAATTATTGCACCCAGTTTGCAGTCATCTGCAAACTTTGTTAGCTGTATGCCCTTTCTTTTGGTCTGTACTTTTGTAAACTAAATTCCATGCCCCTCACCACAAGTGTGCAGATGGCCCTCTCCAGAAAAAGCTTGCTGGAGATTAGTGCTCTATTCAAATACAAACAGAACTAGCCATATCAGAATCTGTGGCTAGTCTATGCCACACAGTGCAAGTGCCCAGAACACAAGTTAAATGCAGTGGTTGAAAAATAGGCAAAAATTCCAGTAAAAATGCAGAAATAATCAGCAGAAACAGTACTAACAGTTAGAAAATGCAGAAATACGAGCAATAATGGTCTTATCTTTAGCTATAAACCTTGGATGGCTTAGATGCAGATAGCAGAGAACTTCCTGGTCACCTAACTCTGTGGAGCTTGGTTTAAAAAAGTGCAAACTCACACAAATGCAGGGCTTTTAAAATAAATGAAAAAAATATTACTGGTGGGCAAAATATACAATCTAAAGCTCAGAACAGAGCCCTAGACACATGAGCTTCAATGGATGGCCTCTAGTCATACACTTCCTACCACAAGGGTGTAGGCAGCCCTCTCCAGAAAAAGCTCACTGGGGATTAGTGCTCAATTCAAATACAAGCAGAAGCTGACACAGCAAAATCTATGGCTAGTCTATGCTACATATTACAAGTGCCCAGAGCACAAGTTAAATGCAGAGGTTGAAAAACATGCAAAAATGACAATATGAATGCAGAAATAATCATCAAACACAAGGATAACAGTTAGCAAGCACAGAAATACAGCAATAATGGTCTTATCTTTAGTTGTACGCCTCTGGTGGCTCAGATGCAGATAGCAGAGTACTGGATGATCGCCTACCTCAGTGGAGACAAAAATCTGGACATTCTGCAAAAATCTTGACAGTTGAGAGGTATGGTTTTGGTGAAGGTAAAAAATATGAAAACTTTTCACCTAAACAACTTACAGTGAACATAGCAAACCCCCACACTCCATGGACTTATTAATTGCATTATATCACAACAGTGGAGAAAGGCAGAGTCCACTGTCAATGAAGTTAGTGTTGGCCAACAACATTTGATTATTTTATATTTGCTGAAACTAACTTTGCAGATTCCCAACACATTTACTCTATTATGTTATACTGAGAAACACAATACTATCACATAGTTATAAGATGCTGTCCTGCTATCTTTTTTATTTGTTTTCTTAATCCATAGCTGGGCACCCTTAAATCTCTGCCTTTGCCCTGTAATGTAGTTCATGTTTTTCAAATTTATGAATCACAGACAACAGTGTGGACCCCTACATCCATATGATATGTACAGCGGGACTTGTCCTGGAACAGAGCTGTGCATATAGCCACTTCCATTGCATGAGGGTATTACTATGAAATATGCATGGCTGTGGTATCTGGCTTGTACCATTCAACAGTCCTGTATAATTCTGAATCATGTCTGTAAATCCTGATTAATGATTTAGACCTGATGTTATAAAAAAGCTATATATTAATATTGATATTAATGACAGTTTCTTTTTCTGGTAACCTTGACAATAACTGATAGCTACACAACTGGTTCAAAATGATATTATAGTGCTACTGCAGTATATCAATGGGGAAGACATTTACCTAAGCAACAGTACTGAAAAATAACTGATTCCTAGGAGACTAAAGCTGTTCAAGAAATCAATGTGGAACAAAGTGGAGGAGAACTTAATCAGAGAATGGGACATAGTTTTAAGGGATGCTAGTTTCAAGTTGACTGGGATCCTCCTTAGGCCTAACAAAATCCAGCAGGATTCATCTATTAGCTACATCCACCAGCTGGAACCATCAGACTCCTCAAGGAGGCACATGATGGAGAAGCCCTTCACCCTGACCCAGAGGTCTCCGCAAGGGTACCAACAACACAGGAACAGGTCCTGGAAAAGGGTCAGGGAGCTGAGGGACTTGGATAGATTGACACAACAGAAGGGACCCACCAGAACCAGCAACAAAACAGGACTAAGATCTGGAGCCACTCGACAAAACCATTGACTCAGCTAGAGCAAGAAATCTTAGGTAAAGGTCTGACTTTTATATGTTTTAAAAGAAGTAACTTAGTGGAAGCAGTGATAGATGTTAAACTATATGTTAGGAAATTGAATCTCAAAGTATTTTTCAATGACAAAAATAAAGATGAAACTGACACTGATAGAAAAGACAATGGTATAAAATGGAAAACTGATCTTTGCCCCCTGTGAACCCCACCCTGAGTGTGTATAAGAACAAATGTGAGGCTGATATCCACAGAACCCTTGGTAAACCACTTAGGAAGTAATTATACAGCATTAGCAAAGAAGAATTGGCTGCATTAAAAATTTTGAGCAGAGATGAGACTTGCAGAATCATGAAGGCAGATAAGGGAGGAGGCATCCTAGTCACAGATACAGCTGCTTAAAGCTGCAAGACTGAGACTATGCTTGACAATAACAGGTTTTACTGTAAATGTGATCTTAACTCTGTGAATGTTTCTTAAAATAATTTGACAGAGCAGCTAAGAATACTGCATGAAGATTATTTAATAGATGCCAAGCTTTTTGACTTGTTTGTCAGCCTCCACCCAAAATACCAGTCTTCTTTGGGATCCCAAAACCCCATAGGAATATCTGTGATCCTCCCTGCAGACCAGTAGTGGTAAGTGGTGTCTCCATAACTGAGGCAATATCCATCTACCTTGATGCCCAGATAAAACCAATGTCAGAGGCCAACAAATCTTTTATTTTAGACTATCTGGATTTTCTGGGAAAAATTAGAGATATTCCAGTCAGCAATTCCACAATCCTGGTCACAACAGTCGTGGAAGCTCTTTATATAGTATTTCTACATGGCTACTGTATTCAAGCTGTAACAGAGGCATATAAAAAGAACAGGAATGTTTTACCAGGCAGGACAGAAGTTTTAGGAAGGTTATTGGATCTACCCCTTAGGAACAACTACTTCATTTTTAACAACAGGTTTTATAAGCAGACTACTAGAATAGCTATGGGGACAGCCATGGCGCCAAGCTTGGGAAATGTGGCTCTTGGAAAATAGGAGGAATAGGAGACAGTGCACTAAGGCCCCTATTTTGCATCAATGAAATTCTACCTCTGTTTCACTGATGACATCTTTATCATTAGTGAAAAGGATGAAACCACACTGAATGACTTTTTCAACCATATTAAAGTGTAGCTATCATTCTAAGTCTTTTGGATTAAGAACTTGGACTTCAGACCAGTTGTTTTACATTAGGAAGGTTTGTGGCCTGCACTGTGGTGGCAGGACAGGTAGCTTACATCCTTCTAAGTTGTGAACTGCTGATTGAGGGCTCAGTGTCTGTTATTCTAAAAGTGTATTAATTCTGGTTTAAGCACTTGGGCTTCAGGCCAGTTATTTTACATTAAAAGGGTTCGTGGTCTGCACTCTTGTGGGAGGAGAGGCTGGACTCTGCCCTTCTGAGCTGGGAATTTCTGGTTAAAGACTTATAGTGCCTGCATATTTGAACTGTTTCTTACTGAAATTGGTACACCTTGTTTGCTGTAGCATAGACTAGATCCAGGCCTGCTGAATCTAGCTTTATTCGTATGCTGCTTGTTTGTTTGCTTGTTATTTCCCTGAAACGCTAATTCCACCTAAAATGTGGCTTTTCAGCACTTCCGTGGACCCCTAGTGATATCTGCATTGCTTACTGTACTTATTTCCTTGTTTCACTTGAAAGAAAGTTACTGTTTGTCGTTTTTGCATTTAAGTTACCTGAAGCACATTGCATTTAAGTTACCTGGCACTTGCTCACTAAAGCAATTATATAAGTCAGCACTAAAATATTAAAAGCACTACACCCTCACAAACTCCCCTTGAGTACCTTGTTCCCCATTGGCCCTTTTTTTTCAATTATAAAGGAATTCCCAATACTATTCTAGCATGTCCAAATGTCAGTTGTCAATCTCCTCTCCGGTCCAGCTGGTGAATCTGGGAATCTTGAGGCAATGTTACAACTGCCTCATGTACACAGACAACCCTCTCCTCCTCACAACAAATTCCAACAATGTGAGAGATGCAACCATATAGCCATACTGGAGGCTAAGCTCTCTCAACTCAGTACTGGCGAAACCAGTCAGGAGGAGAAGGAAACCACACTCACTACAATTCCAGTCTCACATAGACCTACCATGACAGCAAACCAAACACATAAACACACAAAAACATGCTCTAAATAAAAATCTGCATAAGCAGCAGAGACCTCCAAAGCAGACACCCAAGCAACCGCTACCCCAAAACAAAACACGTGCAACACATAGCTCACAAAGCCAGTGTGAACAGTCACAGCCCTTAAGGCTAAACAACACACCTGATACACTTGTAATAGGTGACTCATCAGGCACACTGACATCCCGCTCACCAGGCTGAACAAGGAGAAGGTCACGGTGAGCTGCCTGTCGGCGCTAGGATCCGCCACATAACACAAGCACTCAGGTCACTTCATGGCAAGTACAAATATGACTCAGTCATTGTCCATGCTGGTGTGAATGTCTGGTCTACATGAAAAGAGACATACAGGAGCTCTCTGAGCATGTAGCCCAGGCGGTATGACTCTGACCTTGAGTAGCATCTTACCCTCACCAAGAATGATGCCACAATATGAAGACAAGATGATCAATTTCAACAATTGGCTTAAGTATTGGTGTCATTTAAAGGGATCCAATGCCTGTCAGCCTGGGATGACTTGCTCGACAAGCCCACCTGTCACCCTGGGCTGGATATTGGCAAAGGCTCATAGTGCCTTTTTAGGCAAGGCTCAAAAGACAAACCCACCTCCATAGGTATCATAAGGGATAAGAAACTAAGAGTAATGCTACTCAATGCCAGAAGTCTAAACCTCAAGATGCACGCACTCAAAACTCTCCTTAGCATGGAGAAAATCGATATCTGTGCAGTAACAGAAACCTGGTTCAAGGCTCCAGAGAGCACCCCAGCACTACCAGGTTATAGCTCATACCATGCTAGTATCAATATTAGGTTGGTGGCACAGCATCAGAGACTATCCATGTGCAACTAACAGTGGGTAAAACTGCCTTCCAGTTTATAGCCTGCTATAGACCACCCTCCCAAACCCAGGAACCCCACTCGGCCTTCCTGAGAACCACTGGAAAATATGAAGGTCTCTCCAAACACCATTATATTGGGCGACTTCAACTACCCAAACATAGACTGGGAGCATTACTCTAGCTCCAAAACCCTAGCCCAAAGGTTCCTAGAATTTATAAACTCAAATGCTATGGAACAACTTGTTACCACTCCCACAAGAGGGGAAAACATATTGGACCTGATCATCACCAACATGGGGACTCTATGCTCCATACCAGAAGTGTATCCCTCACTGGTAAGATCAGACCATAAACTAATCTCACTGGATATTCACATCCCGACTCCACCCCCTGCCCTGAAAACCACAGTGAAAAACTTCTCTAAAGCAAATTTCACACTCCTCAAAACCGAGGTGAAATATGGCCCAGACCGCAGAATCCTTTATAAACGTATTCTATGAACACCTTCAGGAATGCATGGATCATGCAATCCCAAATAAAACCAAGACCCAATCCTCCAAAGGCAGACGTCCTGTCTGGTGGACCCCAGCCATAAACAAACTATACAATAGAAGGAGGAAGCTACTTCACGATAGAGCAAAATCCCAAAAAGGGAAGGCATCTCTGATCAGTATTAGCAAAAACCTACGGGCACTCATAAAATCTTCTAAGGCCAGCGAAAAATTGCACAGGACACTAAGGATAATCACAAGGCTTTCTTTAGTTATGTTAGGAACCTGGGTGGGAATTCCCAGATATGCTCAGAATTAGTCCAAAATGACAAAAGAACCCACAGACATTGCCAACATCCTAGCTGCTAGGTTCAGCGCAAACTTTTCCCCCCAATCCCCACCAAAAGGGCAAATATTTATCCCAGCAGAGTGCTGCCCCCCTGACATCTCAGATGCTCAGGTAAGAGCTGCCCTCTCCAAAGCAAAAAGCACAGCATCAATGGGACCAGACGGTGTCCTGGGCCATGAACTCCAAGAAGAGCTAAACCCAAACATAAAACTACTGTTCTATCTTAGCCTTACTACAGGATATGTACCCAAAGAGTGGCGTACAGCAACAGTGGTCCCTCTCCACAAAGGTGGTGCCTCAACGGATCCTGGAAACTATCGCCCCATAAGCCTGACTAGCTTAGTCTGCAAAGCTATGGAAAGGATCATCATGGACCTCATAAATAAACATATTGGGGACCTACAGACACTGGGTCCTACCCAGTTCGGCTTTGTTAAGGGCAGATCCTGCCTCTTAAACCTGGTTGATTTCTTTGAAACAGTCACCAAGGCCATTGATGAGGGGAAGGTGGTTCACACAGCCTACCTGGACCCATTATAGATAAGCTCACCAGCTTAAATATAAACCCCTATGTCACTAGATGGGTTGCAAACTGGCTCAAGGACAGAACCCACATGGTTAGAATTGCTGGAGCCATGTCAGACTCCAAACCAGTTACAAATGGCATCCCACAAGGCTCAGTCCTGGGACCTCTCTTGTTCGGTATATATTTCTCGGAGGTACAGGCCAACACGGAAGGACTGTGGCTGACTAAGTTCGCAGATGACTGCAAACTGACTCTCCAGCCGACACAAGCATCCTCCAAAAGGGCCTCAGAAACAGACAACTGGTGCCAGAGCCATGGCCTCAAGCCAAAAGTGTATAGTCATTCCTTTGGCAAAACAGTGCCCACAAATTACCACATAGGTGGTAATCCATACCTGGGGACCCAAGTTGATAGCAATCTCTCATTTGACAACCACGTGGCCAAAGTGGTTAGAAAAACATTTTATATAGCCCACCTAATCATGAAGGGATTCACATCTAGATCAGGGAGGTCATCGTGCCTCTTTACTCATCCCTCATCAGGCCCATAATTGAGACACCTGCAGCAACTGGAAAGACCCCAAAAGTACCTCACCAAGAGGATCATAGGGCTCAAACAGATGCCATATGCTGCCTGGTTAAAGAAACTCCAGCTCTACTTAGTGGCATACCACCTGCTCAGAGGCGATCTGTGCGCCATGTCCAACCCGGAATTAATGGACATGCTGCACCTCAGAAAATCCAAATCCCATTGAGCTACATGCTCGAGACTTGAACCTCAGCACTGAAATAAATAGGACATGCTGGAGGGACCGATTCATAACCCAGAGGCTCCCTTCACTCTGGAATAAAATCCCAGTCCAGGTTAGGCAGAGTCCCTCATTGACTCTCTTCAAGAGGAATCTTGATGAGGGGATGGGAGATCGTAGGTTTACGGTATCACTTCTGTGTCACTGTTAGACAGAGGCACAGTATACTAACCTCGAAAAAGGGCATAGCAAAATTAATTTAAAATGGGTGGCGAAAGCCAAACACACTCTGGCTAGGCTTATAAATACCCTAGGGCAGATAGCCTAGTATGAACCTATGAACCTATAAACCTATATCAGTAATTCCACTAGCTTCCTGAGATTCATCACCTTTCACAGCAAAACCTTGGTCAGCTTTTCAGACATGACCATTTCCAAGGACACAGAAACAAAAGCCTCTCCAACAACCTGTTCAGAAAACCAACCAGAGTAAATATGCTGCTGCACAGGAAAAGCATGCATCCCCAGATCACTAATAGAAAAGTTATAAAATCTCAGGGAATAAAAATTGCACATGTCTACAAAGAGCTTATAGATTTCACCACAAATTGAATCAGCTTATACCTAGACTTACTGGCTAGGAGGTACAGCCATATATTACTGAAATTCTATCCACAACTCCGTCATAAGTTTCAAAGAGGCAGTGGACCCCCCTGGGAATCTCCTTGTGCCCAAAAGAAACCAACAACGTAATCCACAGGAGGAAAAAAGAAAAAGTAGCATGGCCCTCACGTTTACAATATATAACATAACAATCATAAAGATTATGACTGACAACTGGGTGATGATTACAGACAATAAACAAGTGGAAAAATCCTTGGACCTTATCTTTGTTTTGTTTTTAAGAGATACTGGAACATTAGGGACTGGGTAAAGTGCACATTCAGACCAGAGGAGGAGAAAAGCGGAATATACCCCTGTGACCCCCCCCCCCTTTTTTGCACTTACTGCAAATACATGAGCAACAGGGGCTACTTCTTTTGTCCACTTCTCTGGATAAAAATCAACAGCACTTTTTCTGGTAATTGCAACACTGCCTTTATGATATATTATGCTCTGTATAATGCTTGCAATTGTTTTACATAGAGAAAACTGTGAACAAATTAAAAATCAGGGTAGCATGCCTGCCACCTGTCTGACATCAGATTCCATATCCTCAAAAATCAACTAGTGAACCACTGCCATAATTTCCCAGAACATGGAGATTTCCACTTCCACATCCTGGATAAGCTCACTATGGGTCCACTTGAAGGAAACAAAATTGCCATCCTTGAAAAAAATGTTGTTAAGCTGGCAGGTCAATTTAGATACCCACCACCACCCTGGTCTAAATTCAAGCATTTCTATTAAAAGTGTGCTTACCCTAAGGAAACAAAACCATATATCATACAGCTAAAACATCTGTCCTTTTTAACCCAGGATTTGGACATAAGCTGTTAATTAACTCTAATTGCTGCTGTTAATATGAAAAAGTCAATCAAGAGATCGGATTTGTTGATCAGTACATCTACCTTGGTATAGTTTATCTGTTAAGCTAATAACACAGCAAACAAGCCACTCTGTTTATTTCATTTGTTTTGTTTTGTGATCTTTAGATGTGTACAAACTTAAACAGCAACTGTACAAACTGAAACAGCAGCTTTGAATTTGAAAATGTTTCCTTTGGTTGTTAGGAGTTGGAGTGGACAAACACTAGCCTCCTAATTTAATTGTCAGCCCACACGCATACTGACTACATCAGCCACATACATCATCTAACCCAATACTGGGCCCCATGGCAACACCCACTACGTCAGAAGATTGGTTAACTGCCCTTCCACCTGATCCCTCCCAGTTTCCAGCCCTTTATCTAGCCAGGCCCAGAGCAATATAGCCATTTTTTGCACTAACTTCATCACCTGGAACCTGAAGAGAGGAAGAATCTGAATAGAAGAGCCCTCACTAACTCCTAGACTCAGGAAGATGTTTGACGGTGACGACCCCAGTCTGGAACACATAGAACCATGCTCTGAGACCAGAAGCATTCTCCAACTGTAATCTGTAGTACAATGAAAATTATTATCCCAAAGCATTACAGGGTCTATAGTATAACATTGACCATTCAGAATGTCGACAATGTCTTCATCAACACATATGTGTCGAACGGCCACTTCAGTGAATGGCCACATCATCGATTTCTTTCCCTTGGAAAGAAATCCGTTGTCTGTTGTTTTACATCTGCCCTTTTCTGCACTGTAGTGCAATCTCGGAGTTAGTATATTTAGTTAGTGGGGTATGGGGGGCACAGCCCCCCACATTGGGGGGGTGTAGAGTGAACCCCCCACTTTACAGTGTTTGTTGTTTTGTGTCGTGAGTGTTTGGCCTACCGATTTCTTTACCTTGGAAAGAAATTGATGATGTTTCAGTTCGCTGAACTGGCTGTTCGACGCATATGTGTCGATGAAGACATTGTCGACATTCTGAATGGTCAAGGTTATAATATAGACCCGAGCATTACTCTACACTGTTATAGTCTTTACACTACAGGCACTATTTGCCTATGCTCAAGGAAGATCTGAGATTCTTATTTTTATTAAAGGTTTTGTATAATCTAGAGTTCACCACTTTGGGGGTGGTTATTATATGGGCTTAAAAAGCCTATGCAAAAGGTTCTGGGGTGTTAAACTTTACTTACATTTTCTTTCTATTTGTGCACATCCATGAACTCTGTAAAAAATGAGCACTGTGACTTGTTTCCACTTTAAGCTATTTCTCTGGATGCAAGTATTGTTCAAAGATAAAAGTTACCTAGTTTAGCTTTAAGTGACTACCTCCTCTGCATATAAAAAGGTCTGTCATCTTCAGCAGGAAGAAGAATGGGGGCTGGTAACATGTATATGAGCCTGTTATAGGCAGGCACTGTAAAACATTTTGCAATACAAGAGAAGATTAGCCTTTCACAATATATTTCAGAAGACATGAGCCCGATAAAAGTGGGCACATATTCTCATACTACATGTGATAAGTCAGAAAATATTCTGTAACAAAGTCTTGATAATTGGCTCCAAGACGTACGAACCCATAGGTGCAGGCACAACCTGTCATATTACATGTGTAAGAAAACAGACTAATAATGTCGCTGACAGCCTCATAAAAGCAGGCATTTTCAATGATCAAAGTGTAAACCACTCTATTAGATGGACCTGATGTAGCTCAGGCAAAAGTGTTTTATTAATTATAGTTCTATAGTGGAAGCTCATGGTGTGTTGTCATATTTTGTTTGTTAAAAATAAAAGCACTTTTAACTAAAAATGAGGTTCCATAGGCTGCTGAGCTGGCAAACTATCAGGGGACTTTCAGGAATATTCAAATAAGGGCCTAACCTTTAAGCTTTGGGATTGGCTCCTTATTTTTCTGTCTCCCAGATTCTCCCCCATTCACCTCTCCTGGGCCCTCCCACCATTGTCTGCATCTGGCTTTAAATAACTGACCTGTTGAATATAATGTATTAGAGCAAGAGCACTCATGCATCTCCCTATTAAACTGACTAAACTACTTGAAACTTCAACAAAGTATCTTTATTTCTCCAACAGGGATGGTGTCAGAGAGACAGAGTCTCCTAGATCTGCTAGCTAAAGTGATTTTATCTGGGCTAATCCTTATAGGTTCATAGGTGATTACTAGCCCTTTGTAAGCCTAGCTATGCATCCCAAATCTCTGACAAGTTCTGGTTCCCTTGATAGGTGTAGGCATAAGCTTGGGAGATGAAACATTTACAAGCAGGTGCCTGGAAGATGAACCATTTACAGGTTGCCTGTGTCCATTACAGACATAGGTACCAAACCAGAGATGAATTTCTTGTTACCCATCCAATTGTCCAACTTGAATTGGGTTAGGGAGGACCTCTGCTTCACATGGATGGGGATCGTTCATTTGTGCTCCCATTTCTTGTTAGTCCTGTCACCCTCTGGGTCACAGCTGGGATACCAGATGTCACTTGAGGCCATTGGATAGTTCTGTTTTCATCTTATTACAATTCTGATAAACAATGGCTGTATTTCTGTGATGTTAGTAATTAACATATGAGCTAATGGCATCTAATACATCAAGGACAATTAGCATCTGCCAAAACCCTTGTGTTAATATAACATTTAAAAAGAAAATATGTTGTTGTGTCTTTCGGCTTTTCCTGGTTAGGGGTCACCACAGCGGAACTCCGGTCCGCTAATGATTAGTAGTTGATTTTTACGTGCCGGGTTACCAACCCTGACACACAACCTTCAACAAAGGTACGCCCATTCAGGCATGTCTCCACGCAGAAGATGCTCTTGCTGAGAATCGAACTGGACAGCGTCTTACTGTGAGGCGACAACGCTACCGCAGCACCACCAAAGAAAATATAATTTTTAAAAATGATTTTTTTTTTTTTTTTTCAGTTGGGGTGTTGCACCAGTGCAATAAAGACATGATTCTGACATTTAATGAGTTTGTCAGCATGAACACACATCATGTGTGAATGCTTGTTTTGAATAAATAACCTAAAAGTGAGTAGACTAATAGACAATTAAGCCTGTGAGTGATCTCATCAATTATATGGCTATGCTTCTGAAACAGCATAACGTTTCTGAGCAAAATTCTTAGTAACTAATGTCATAAAACTTTGATAACGTTGAATTTAAGCATTATCACAAGACAACCCTAAATAATTACTTTTATACCAAGTAGAAATCCAAGACTTGAGAATTATGAAGAGAAAAATGTCATCACATTGAAGCACTTCATATTACATAAGCACACATACCCACATGCACCACACACAGGCACACAGATACAAACACGCATGTGCACGCACACACACACGCACACACACACACACACACACACACACACACACACACACACACACACATACAGATACACAGACATATAAACCAACACAGAAACACACAATGTACACAAACATAGACATACAATCATGCATACAGCCACTTGCATAGTTATACACTGCATTCCAGATTGATTATCTTTGGTCAAATGGCTGAACTGCTGGAAAGAGATGGCATTCAGGTGTAGTCACCTACTGAATGTCATCCTCACCTCCTTTCATTGAGATCATGTTATAGATCTTAACCAACATATATTTATTTATGGTAAAGTATTTCAGTCTGCTTCACACACACATGTGTGTGCACACACACACACACACACACACACACACACACACACACACACACACACACACACACACACACACACACACATACATGCACACACACACATACATGCACAGACACACATACCCACACACAGACACCCACACATGCAAAAAAATACACACATTCACACCCCCCTCCACACTCAGACACACACAGACAATCACACACACACACACACACACACACACACACACACACACACACACACACACACACACACACACACACACACTGATTCTTTAATTTATGATCAAGGGAATTGGTTAATTGCTATGCTCTGATTGTTTTTTCCACAATTCCAAATAATTATTTTCCAACATCATGCCCAGAAAGAGCTAACATGAATAATACACCTCCATTTTGCATCTGGACTGTACCAATAATTTCACTTTAGCTACTCATAGACACAGATAAATGATGTTTGGAACAGGCTATTTTGACCTGGGACATCTTCAAGTCGGCCTAGATATACAGGTTAGCAGGAATTAAGACAATAAGGGGAAGATAGGGTTAACTGGGATGGAGGGGTGTTTAGGAGGAAATGAGGTAAGGGTAGGGAGGGGCTTAGAGGGTTTTGTCAAGTCTAACTGAGGTAGGAATCACATTTTTGGTGTGAACTTGCTATAGAGCAGTGTTACATCTAAGACGACTGGTAGGAACTGTGGTGATCAGGTTGGCCTCAGTTGAGTAGTGGTATGACTGAAGGGGTGAGTACTTTTTAACCATTATTGTCCTAAAGGATCTTAGGGTGGTGAGGTTCTTAGTTACTACAGTAATTGGCCAGAAGGAAGGGTATACACTACATAGAATGGGGACTACATTTTAGTGCTAGTTATTAAGTTGTTTTGGCAGTTTAAACAATTTGGGGGAAGGTCCAGTGCAGGGTAAATGAGTCGAGTTTTTTTTTTGTTTTCTTCCCCTTGGTATTTCGATTAATGTTGTAATTATGAGGTAGTAGAAAGTAACAGCAGTGGGGTAGCAGGTTACGGTGGTGAGATGTACTTTCAGTGACACAAAGTTTAGGTAGTCTCGGCATGTTGAAACTTATTTTCTCTTGGGAGGCTTTTGAAGGAGTTTCATGGGCCAGGAGGTTCTTCACGTAGGTGCAGTATGCTCTTGACTGTTTGGAGTGCCATGAACAACAGGAACATGTTGAGCATCTTTAATTTTAAAGTCAGATCATATTTATGGCTTAACTTGGCACTCACTTCATACATTGTGATGTTAGCTTGGAGTGAGCTAACATATCATTAAAAAAAAAAAAAAGAAGGTTGAATCATTGGGCCATTGTGTCTGCTGATTTTCCAGCTGTCCTGCACTGCTTGCATTTTTGGAATGTGCAGATTGTGTCATGATGTTTTTGGTCGGTTCTTCATGGTTTGCAGAGATTGCTGGGGTGATTGCTGCTGCCAAGGAGTGATTGTTTCACATGAGCAGTGAGGCTATGGTGGTCATGGAGGGGTTGGTGCACTTTGCGGCTGGCTGGTGGGATCACCTTTCCTCATGCCTCTTGGCTGTCTGGTTTCTTGGGGTGTTCGGATTTTTTTTTTTTTTGTTCTCATTGCTTGGTGGTGTTATCATGTTTTGTTAGGGGTTGGGAGCCTTGTGCTTGGTCTGCGGTGAGCCAGGTGGGTTCCGGTGGTTGTTTCAGGTTCTCCAGGATTGGGGAGACATTGGTGGTGGCGATGTTGACTTTCGGTCATTCCCACTGGGGATCCGGGTGGTGCAGCCAGTGGTTTTGTGGTCAGGGGGATTTTGGAGGTTTCAGATCTTTGGTGGCGTCTGGTTACCCGGGGGACAGACCTGTGTGTGGAAGCTGACAGAAGCTGGAATTTTGACAGAAAAAGAGAAATCGGGAGGAATCTTGGGTGGGGTCCATGACTCGTGCCTCTCTCCAGGATCTAAATGCCTTTTAGTTTCATGTCTACAATCAGAAGAGATCCTTAAGTCTAGGAAAATAAAATCTGTCTCTCTTCCCACTTTTTCACCACTTATTTACAGGTGACTAATAGAACCAGATGACATGGATGACATAATGTTACCATTTTTGTGTTGTAGCTAGCCAGCTTTTGCTCTCTCAACATTTATTGGTTCTGATAACTGATGCGTTAAAATAGTAAAGTAGCAAAATATAGACTGGAAAAAAAATTGTGGAGGAAATATGAAATGTCCTGAAATACATATATTTTAAAAATACCTTATAACGGTGGGGCTGCTCATCTTTGTATATCCTGTGTCTTGAGTCACATTGGTTTCACTGGTCCTTTTGGTTTTAACTTGTTCACATTAATGTTTCACAGCAGACTCTGTTATTTCATATGTTGATGTTAATTTATTTGTGCAGGCAGGTACTGACATTCTACATTTTGATATATAATCTTTGCACATTTTGTTTTTATGGTTTGTTTTGGTCTTTTCACTTTGGTTTTATGCATGTGTGTTTATGGTTCTTAACTTGGACACAGTGATTTTTTATCAAGTACCTTAATAAAGCTGGGTCTTATTTGAAGTGGAGGGTGCCAGGAAGGGAAGAGAGAATAATGAGGTAATCACATCCTCCTTGGGAGAAACTTAAGTAAGATTTAATCCAAGTTTTACAGTAAACCTGGTACATGTAAGGTTTCTACACAGTCACTGGCTGTTGGAACATAATTGGAAATGGTATGGGTAATGTGTTTGAAGTTGACAATGCAAAGGTATTCTCTGCAACATCAAGCTTAAAGCAGAAAATGGCCTTAGATTATTTATGTAAAGTAATAAGGAAATGTAAGAAACAAAATCAAGAAAATAGCATCAGGACTTGTGAGGAAACAGTAAGAATATAAATTTAGTAGTACTGTGGTCATAGATATTGCATACAAGACAGAGAAAGCAATGAAAATTTAAAAGGTAGTTAGAGTCAAATAAAGGGTAAATCAGTAATTTTCTGCAATGCTAAATATTTACTAATGAAATGCAGAATAGTAATATTACTGTAATATGAACATCAATAGGCAAATCAGCTTTAGAATAAAATAACTTCAACTACATATGGCAAAGAGTTGACAGTTAATAGTGTTATGCTAAACAATATTACGATCTAAACATTTGTTAGACGTCATACATGTGGTTTAACAATTCTCAGACAGAAAGAAACCATATGAATCATTCAACTTAATATCATGCCTTTACAACTGTAACAGATGTTGTATTATTTTAGAACATTATTTTCTGGGTGGTGGGGCATTGCTTCGTGGTCTGGAGATTTTTTGGGGGTTGTCCAGATTTTGCCACATATTTGTGGTCCGTGTCAGAAGTAGCGTTTCAGACATAACTGTACATGACATTCTAGTGGCTATCAAAGTTTGCTGAAGTGGTATTTAGAGTGGGAACTGTTGGGGGGGTGGGTTGCAACCAAAGGATGGGAGGTCCTTGTGAGTAGCAGTCGCTCTCCGCACATTTCCTCAAGGCTTGAGTTTCTGCATGCAGCCCTGAAATAAGGATATACAGTTCTTTTGCAATGTTTTTTTTTCTCATGCTATCAGGCTTTCTCTGCTTTTGCACTAGACATATCTCTCAACTCTACAGATCTGGCAGAATATTGACCAACATTACACAAACTAGAGCATAATGCCAGGGTAACTGATGACTACCATTAGTAATTATCATAGTAATTGACTACCAAATTATCATCATCATCATCATCTTCTTTTTTGGACAATACTCCTTCATTAGAAGAGTGATATAATTTTATTTATTGAATAAGACTTGTTATGCAATGTTTTATTTCATATGGGTATCTGTTGTAATGTTACTATGTGAGTTGGGACAGATCACTGAGCAGATGGGGACCTGCAGAGTTGGTATTGCTTGGGGACTGAAGAAAGATGGAGCAGTATGAAAGGTGTTGTATGGTTTAATCTTGTGTGGAGAGCACCAGAGCTGAATTTTAATGGTGGTTTAAGTGTCTTATTGTTGATGTGATGGTACCATTTAAATGGAATTTAGAAGAGATTTATGAGGGGTATTACATTCACTGGACAGCAAAAAAGAAAAAAAAAATGTTTAATTGGGTGATACTATGGGGTTGCAACTTGCAATGTGGCATGGTGGTATCCATTTACCATAGCATGGCTTTGATGGCAGTGGGCTTAATAGTGGGTCCAGTGGCTGGTAAGGATTTTGGTATCATTGTGAGGCTTCCTGTGGGTGGGTGGTATGTTTAATTACATTATGGCAGTAGTTATGATAGGTGATGAGGTTATGGTTTGCTACCTTAGCATAAGTGAAGGGTCAGTGGTTTGTTTTCAGTTTTAGGTATTGGTTGTTTTGTGAGTTATGTATAGAGTTAGGAGGTAATGATTTGGATCTAGCTTGGTTAGGGAGACTGGGTACACTGAATGATGTTTGACCTAGTGCCTTACTGGTGGTTAGGTTGCTGGAAATTTGGTCGAAGAGAGGGGAACAGTGGGTGGAGAAGAGGGACAGGCTTGCCCTCTTGTTTTCCCCCTCTGGTGTGGACGTGCATTTCAATAAGTTGGGAAGGAAAGTAAGCCATTGCTCTAGTGCATAAGCTAATAAGCAAGCTGAGCTGCTTATTTGGATGGTGGAGTAATGCAATAAACTGAAGGTGAGCTGGGTAGTGCTGCCTTGTTAGTGCAAAGAAAAGTGAGCAAGTGGGGGATGCTGCTTATCAAGGGTCAGTTGGTTATACTGCCCTTATGATTATTTTATGTTTTTCTTTGATGGATGTTATCACCTGTGTCATGTTTTTGGTTGAAGTTTATAATTATTGGTTAACAATCATGTTTATGGAAGTTTAAATAAGGTTGTCAAATGTCATTCTGTTTCGTGTGTTTACTGAAGTGGAACAGGACAATTCCCCCAACACTACAATGGGCTCCATTTTGTGTTAGGGGGCAGCATAACATGATGTTCCATGTAATATCACATACTACTGGGCTTCAGCCATAACACCAATACTGCATTATTATCTTGCTTCCAAGTCCAGTTCCACAATTGTTGACTTTTAACTGTAATAAAGAAAAAAATGAGTCTTATTCATATAGGGCTGCGGGTCCAAACTATGTTGTCTTGGCATCTACTGCAGAGGCAAGATTAATCTATGCCCAGGGAACAGAGGACTTGAAGGAACTTGCCATCACACCCCAGTTTTATCACTGCAGAAAACAAGTGTTCTTTCATACATAGCTTGGCTTTTGTTACACTGCTTTTATCAAAGCACTTTGTAAAAGAAAGATAGATACAAATTAAATTATGAGTTCCCTACTTTTATTTAAGGATATAAAATCAATATATAGTAAACAAATTGTATAATAATACATAGTTATTATAAAACAATGGTCTGCAAATAAAATAAGGATAACAAATGGATTTGAAAACTTTTGTGAGGCTGTCATTCTTTCCTGCAGACACTTCGACTTCTCTCTTTTACTTATGGCAGTTTGTAACTATATTTGGCCAATTGTAAAAGAAAAAGTGGTTATTTCTGGGCTTAAGCTCAGCTTACTTTACAAAACTTTTAATGTTTCAAAGTCTACAATATATGTGTCAAACTTGACTGACAAGGAAGTTTTAATCAGTGCCTGCAACCCAAGGGAAGTAATTCTAAATCTTATTTTGTATTGTGTGTTAATAAGCTGCCTTGTATCTGATGCAGTAAGGAAAAGCCACAAAAGCATGAAATGCTTGTACCTTAACAAACTCTGCTTATTGTGCGTTTTTTCAATTGATGTTTCTTTATCTGATGAGAACATTGTGATGAAAATAAATAGAAGCTGTACAATGCATTTTAGCTTGGGCTCAAACAGCTATAGCTGTATTTCAGTTTTTAGAAACATCAGAAAGTTATTTTCTTGTCATATCAGCCGAGAATCTGGAAACAGTGGCAAATAAGATGTCAAAACCTGATGAGCAGATGCCTGATAGCTGCTGTCTTGCATCTGACAAAATGACTGCAATACCTATGTATTTTATAAGCTACTTTGTCAGTGAATGTGCACTGAATATTTGCAGTATGAGCAGCAGAGTGAGATATGACATACTACAGATACCACAGCAGTCTTTTATATCCAAAGTCTAGAGTTTGATTCCACCTTCCAGATGCTGTTTGGATGGATTTTACATGTTGTGGCTGTTTATGTGGAAGTTCACTCTAGAATCCAGTCTTCTCTTTCTTCGCGAATACATGCTGTTTAGGTTATTTGGTCATATTTTTCAATTGACTGCCAACTGGCTGGTAAAGTCAAGTAAATAAGTCTTGCAAGGTGTAATTGTTTTCAGATGAACTGATGTCAATGCATTGTATAAAGTCACATACTACACAAGCTGAGGAAAACCCACATGTGAGGTATGATTGCATTTTAAAGTGTGCACACTATCTGATTATCACTGTTCAGTATATGCACAACAAAAGTAATATTCATAATAAAACCCCTAAAAGTATAGATGTACAAAATCAGTGCTAATTTGCAGGATTCACAAATAATTGCAACAGATAAACAAATAGAAAATATAGCATTTTTCTTAAACGTTGCAGCTATAGTTGAGATTCTAGTTCACTAACTGAATATGACCATCAATGACTGTAAAACCCATGGGAGCACATGTAAGCATTATACCTGTAAGCAATGACCATGTAAAACCCGTGAGAGCATATGCAGGCATTATACCTGTAAGCCATTGATAGGGGGTAAAAATTATAAAACAAGATGAAATGGTATAATATATATTTTGCTCTGTTATCTAGAACCACACTGGATCTGAGTATGCCTGCAGGAATGTGCAGAGGTAATGAATTAATAGCACAATCTCCCTGTTGACATTGCTGAAACCTATTCTGTGCATTCTAGCCAGCATCACTGATTTCAGTAAGTATAAGCAACCTTTTCTGCAATGTTATACAGGTAGTATATATATATATATATATATATATATATATATATATATATATATATATATATACACACCCATTACTATCCTTGAAATACTAAATTAACTGTTAATGTGTGATGTTGTTCCACTCACACAATAGGCTTAGCTTTCAGGTATTCTCTCTTATATCTCCCACCCTGACAAGTGTAGAATCTATTAGTCTATCTAAGGTATTGCCTCTTTGAGTTTCAATTCCCTATACATGTGAATGAAATTCTTATGTTGTGGTATAGTTCCATCTAACCAAGCTATATACGTTTGCATGTGTATAATACCTATATTTTTATGCTCTCCCTCTCTCTCTCTATATATATATATATATATATATATATATATATATATATATGTAAATACATATATATATGGGTTATGTACTTTTCAGTAAAATTCTGAAATGCTGACATCTGTTTGATCAACACCATTTGGCTGACAAAAACAGATAATAAACATGTATGTGAGACTCACAACCCCCAGGTAAGAGAATGCCCCCTTTCCTTCAGGAATGTGCAGTCTCAGAGTTAGTATCATGCCTCTCAAATGTCCAGATTTTTGTAGACTGTCCAGATTTTTGCATCATATTTTTATCTTGCTCTTGTTAAAATTTGTGTTTTTCTGGTAAAACAATGGAATAAACTGAAGTTTACAGTCAGTAAATAATGACATACATTTGAGTCTCAGACTTCATATCCATTATAAAATGTATGCTGAAACAAATCCTGTCTAAGTTTATAAGAACAACATTTAAAATGTGCCCCTGTTTTGGGCCTTTGTCCCCCTATTTTGTCAGGCTTTGTCCAGATTTCTTGTGCTAAGAGGTTGATAGATATGGTTAGTACAGATAATTAGCATGGGGTGTCATGCAAAAACACTTGGTTTTGGCTTTGCCTGCTCCAAGGTTAATCCTCAGAGCATGCACAGTAGCTGTTGTCATTCAGTTTTGCAATGTTTTACATCAACATTAACAATGGCGTTTGGTGTAGAGTACTACACCTGTATATGGGTCTACTGAATTTCAAATGTTGACTTTAAAAATGTTGACCACAAAATGTGAACATTGACAGGCTCCTACACATGCAACAATCTTGGTGCATACAAAACATTACTTTAAAAAATAGAATAAAACATAATTTTTTGCAGAGGTGCAAGCCCCAATGCATCACCAATGTAGAAAGCTGTGTCCCCCCCACACCACCTGCAAATTATGTATACTACTCCAACATCACACAATGTGAGAGAAAGAGCATATTTCCCAACTTTAGGAATTGTGTGTTCTTGTACAGTTGTTGACAATCTGTGTGGTTGACCAAATTGTGTTGACTAAACAGATGTCAAGCAAATGGGCATTCTGTGATACACAGATACCCAAACACACGCGCGCACACACACACACACACACACACACACACACACACACACACACACACACGTGTG
>NC_056745.1:587420547-587568047 GCF_019279795.1 Protopterus annectens | reverse complement strand
TATCAACTATATATATCACCCATGCAGATGGGAACTGAAAGTTCGACTGCTGAATGCTACACTAAGGCACTGTACGAGCACATCCACTCGTGCGTGAATCATGCCATCCCCAATAGAAACAAGACGCTCTCCTCCAAAAAAAGGAAGCCAATCTGGTGATCCCTTGCCAAAACTTTACAACAAAAGGAAGAAACTGTTGCAGAAAAGAGGAAAATCACAGGATGCAAAAAACTTCCTTACCAGCCTCAGTAAGAAGCTGAGATCCCTTATAAAATCCTCCAAAGCAAGTTACGAAAATAAAATTGCCAAAGATTCCAAAGACAACCACAAGGTATTCTATAGCTATTTTAAGAATCTAAATGGCAATACTCAGGTCTGCTCTGAGTTACAACAGAATGGCATTAAATATACTGATCCCAAGGATATTGCCAATATCCTGACAGATCGATTTACTGCAAACTTCACCCCCCCTTCACCTCCTAACGGGCCCATCTCAGTACGGCAAGATTGCCAAATTCCGGTAATAACAGCCACACAGGTAAAAAATGCACTCTCCAAAGCTAAGAAAACAGCATCCACGGGACCAGACAACATCCCAGACTGTGTACTACATGAACTACAAAATGAACTGGCACCTCACCTAAGTGCCATGTTTAATCATAGCCTCACCTCAGGCTTCGTGCCCACTGAGTGGTACACAGCTACAGTTATCCCACTCCACAAGGGGGGATCCAGCTTGGATCCCAGGAGCTACCGCCCCATCAGTCTGACGAGCCTGATCTGCAAGGCCATGGAACGTATTATTATGGAACTTATAAACAAAGACATTGGCAACCTTCAAACACTGGACCCCATGCAGTTTGGGTTCGTAAAGTGCCAATCTTGTCTCCTGAACATGACTGACTTCTTCGAATCAGTCTCCAGAGCCATGGGCAAGGGTAAGGTGGTCCACACAGCTTATCTGGACCTCGCCAAGGCCTTCGACACCATGCCCCACTCTGGAATCATAGATAAACTTACTAAGCTGGGCATTAATCCCTACATCACTCGATAGGTTGCCAACTGGCTTACTGACAGAACCCACACTGTAAAAGTAGCCGACTCCAAATCCAGCTCCAGACAAGTGAAAAGTGGAGTACCTTAGTTTTCAGTCCACTCTTGTTTGGCATCTACTTCTCTGAAGTATAGGCCAACACTAAGGGACTCTGTCTAACAAAGTTCACAGATGACTGCAAACTGGGAGCCATTATTGAATCCCCAAATTTTGTGAATATTCTACAAAAGGGCCTTACAGAAACAAATGCTTGGTGCCAGAGCCATGGGCTTAAGATCAAAGCCAAGAAATGTATAGTTATCCCCTTTGGGAAAAAAACATGTACCCGTGAATTACCACATAGGTGGCAGTACATTAAACACTGAAAGTGTGGTAACAGACTTAGGGACACAGGTGGGCAGTGGTCTCACATTCGATAACAACATTGCCACAACAGTCAGAAAATCCTTCTATGTGGCACACCTCATCACTAAGGGCTTTTCATACAGAAAAAAGGAGGTCATTGTCCCACTGTACTCATCCCTCATTAGACCCGTTATAGAATACAAAACCCCTTTTGGTATGTACCTCTCAAGACATCTACAACAACTGGAAAGTCCGCAGAAATACCTCACTAAAAGAATCACAGGCCTAAAGCAGATGCCCTATGCTGACTATCTAAAAAAACTCCACCTATACTCTGTCGCATATTGTCTACTCAGAGGCAATCTCTGCTTAATATACAAGGCCATATCAAACCCAGAGCTGTTGGACATGCTACATTTAAAGAAATCCCAATCCCTCAGAGACACATGCTCCAGGGATCTAAACCTCGTCATCACAATGAACAAGACATGCTGGAGGGTAGGTTCCTGATGCAGAGACTCCCCAGACTCTGGAATAGACTGCCCATACATGTCAAGCAGAGCGCCTTTTTGGCCCTCTTCAAAAGGAGCCTTGATGACTGGATGGGAGATAGGAAATTCACCCCGGGGATCACGTCAGTCGCCCTGCTAGACAGGGGTCCAGGGAAGTAAATACTGTGGGAAGAAATAGCTAGGGAATTGTTATGGCTAGGCTTGTATAGACCCTAGGGCCGATAGCCTAGTACCAACCTATGAACCTATTAACTGCAGCAAAAAATAGCAAACACATCCATGAAAACTTTATTGTAGAAATAATCCAGATAAAATTTAGGCCAAAAGAAAACGGCTGTAAGCAATTTCTCGGTTGCACAGATATGACTGTAAGGAGCTAGTGCAAAAGAAAATGACTATAAGCAACAACTAGTGTAAAAGAAAATGTCTGTAAGCAAGCAGCTAGTCTAAAGGAAAACAGCTGTAAGCAACCAGGAAGTTTCTTACAGTCATTTTCTTTTAAACTAACTGCTTACAGTTGTTTCTCCATTTGCAGTTGAATTTTATCTGGATTATTTCTACAATAAAGCCTCTAATGGATGTGTTATGCTGTTTTTTTGTTGCAGTTGCTTTATGTGGATACTCTGCACACTGATCAGGCTTGAGCACCTGTTTTTATGTTTGTATGTATATATATATATATATATATATATATATATATCTACAGTATATATATATATATATATATATATATATATATATATATATACATAGATATTTATAAATATTGGTTTACTATCAGAATTCCGAGTGAGGGTCCGACCACCATGGGCTGCTGAAATTTGGTTGGCTGAACCCGTATTGTCGAACCTTCATTCATGCGAGTCTTGGGTTAGTGAATGCATTGTGCATTTGCACAAATGTGGTTTGCCTTCTGGCAAGAGATTGCTGTACAGTGCGGAGCAGGAAATTTGCCATTTTCCCCACTGTAGTGCGATATCACAGTTGGAATATTTAATCTGTGTGGGTAAATGTGGGCTTTCCCCCGCTAAATAGTGTTGTCACTTGGTATGCAGTGTTCGACATCAATCTACTAATGTCAAGAATGGTCGGATTCGCATTAGAAAGTGTGTTTGCAAGATTCTGACCTTCTCGAAATTCCGTTTGAAACATCTGTGTCGATGTTTTAGGTAGGTATGTCTTGTGGACATCTACCTTATGATAGTAAACCATATATATGTGTGTAAATATATATATATACATATGATATATATTGTGTGTCTGTGTGTGTGTGTCTTGTATTCTTTACTTTCAATGCAGAGATAGCTGGCAGCTGTTTTTGCTGTAACATATCATTGCATAAATTGGTGATTGAGTGAAGAAGTTATAAAAAGAGCAATGTTGAGCATTGTTGTTGTGATGTATGTGAGTTAGCAGTAAGTGGTGTGTGTGTGTGTGTGTGTGTGTGTGTGTGTGTGTGTGTGTGTGTGTGTGTGTGTGTGTGTGTGTGTGTGTGTGTGTGAGTGTGTGTGCGTGTATTTGTGGGTCAGGTTGAGAGTGAGGGCTAGAAAGAGAATACAAGTGTGTACCAATGTCTGTATGTCTTGTTTAATGGTACAGTTAGGGACAGGGTTTTTAATAACAAAATATAATGTAATGAAGCCCCCCTTAACCACCTTACTCCTAGTTTTACCCCTGTCCATAATATAATATGTTGTAAAACACCTTTACCTGCAGTATCACTATTCAACGTGTGCCTGAAAATTGTATGATGTTTTGTTTGTTTGTTTGTTTTTCGAAAAGGAGACAACTTTCCCATGCCAGCAAATGACAGCAGCTGGTCAAATCTAGTCTGCACCACTTTTTACCCAGCATCCAGCCAAATATGAATTTGGACCAAGGTGAACCTTTGACTTTTCAAGTGTCCTTTCATCACCACTAAGATCCCCATCTTATACATCAGCATGTTAGATACTGTCAGAACTGAAGCAATATGATCTACATCTCATCTTATCAGAGGTGTGTAAGGAAGAACATAGGACTCTGTAACCGCCCTGAATCAGATTAATATGTACTGACAGGACAGAAAAACATCTATGGAACAAAATTAAATCAAGTACAATTGTGTTCACCTTGTTCAATGCTAAATCTTGACAGGGTTCTTACAATCAATTATGTTTAATACTTATTATCATAAGAGTAACCAGTCTGAATCCCCAGAGATGCAGTGACAAACACGGATAGAACTGTGAGGCCTGATGTCACCAAATCTCAGCTCTCAGATCATATTCACTACTAATACAATTGACTGGTGTTTTTCATGATTCCTAAAAACAACTGCAAATAAAGGAGCACCTGAATCTCAGCATTTAAACATGGATCCAATAAGAGTTAAATGAACCAAAGTGCTGAAAAGCTAGAGAGGATACATAGGAAAGCTAGCAAGGCGATAAAGGTAGAAATGGAATGCATGAGTGAAATGTGAACATTCTACTCTAGATGCAAAATATGTGAATAGGAAGCTATTAATAGCTAATAATATATACTTGCACCAAACTTATGTTAAAATAATTAAAAACAAGTGCAAAGAAGTAACTCTAATGAAGAAAGAATGTTGAAGCCGGGTGGAGATCATAAACATCTTGTGAAAAGTATTATTTCAGTCCAGTAATGAGAAAATATTATTTCAATGACAGAATACTTGCAGAAGGAAAAGGCCAATAAGAAGAGAGATGAAAACAAGTGGATTATACAAATGCCATTTGATGAATTGAAAGTGGGGAGAAAGTGTGAGAAAGCGACACCTGCAAAGAGAAAGCTTCATCTATCAGGCAGATTAGACAGAACTCCAGCTTTCTTCTGCTAGCAAACAAATGTATGCATGTAAGAATGTAGGGCTTGTCAACATAAATCGATGAAGAATACAGACACTCTTTATTATACATTTACAAATAGGAAAAGGAGGGAGATGAATGCTAAAGACTGATTATAGCACCTTTTATTATAAAGAGCTGGTGAGTTACTGTATAGATGATGAGGGACAACTATACATCCCAAATTCTGTCTTCAAGAATTCTGTGTAAAACCAAAAGTAAGGCCCAAAATCAGAGACAATTTTTAGAAATTAATCTAATTCACTTAAAAAGTTAATAGGACAACAGGTTTTTCATCAACAATAATTTTCTATGCAATAAGAAATATGAAACTCTGATGTCTAGCCTTACTGTAATTCATAGTAATTTAATAGAAAATCATCCATTTTGTTAAGGACAGAGCAAAAATATGAAATTATGTACAGTCTGAAAAATTAGGGGAGTTTGACAGGTATGGATGCACCAAAAGTGACAGTCATGAGCAATAGGGACATGGCTTTCAAGGGTTCTAAGTACTTCTTAGTGATCTGAACTCAGTTCACGATACAGAAGATTATGACAGAGTCTCCAGCCATAACTAAATTATTGTTTGCTCAAGGTAAGAGTGTCAAGAAATTCACCTTTAAAATAGAATAAAACAAACTGGGGCACTGACTTTTGACCTCCATTTTGAGATCACATGATAAGCGTTATGATCAGAAAGATCAAATCATAACCCTCTGCTGTAACGATCCCTGTATCTGCTCTATGAGAAAAAAAATGTAGGAGCACAAAGCGTTTTACAGTTTTGAAAGTCATAAATCACTAAGTGATGCCACATAAACAGCAGACATAAGTGTCAACATAAATCGATGAAGAATACAGACACTCTTTATTATACATTTACAAATAGGAAAAGGAGGGAGATGAATGCTAAAGACTGATTATAGCACCTTTTATTATAAAGAGTTGGACATGCTACACTTAAAGAAATCCCAATCCCTCAGAGCTACATGCTCCAGGGATCTAAACCTTGTCATCACAATAAACAAAACATGCTGGAGGGATAGGTTCCTGACCCAGAGACTCCCCAGACTCTGGAATAGATTGCCCATACATGTCAAGCAGAGTGCCTCTTTGGACCTCTTCAAGAGGAACCTTGATGATTGGATGGGAGAAAGGAAATTCACCCCAGGGATCACGTCAGTCGCCCTGCTAGACAGGGGTCCAGGAAAGTAAATAATGTGGGAAGAAATAGCCAGGGAATTGTTATGGCTAGGCTTGTATAGGCCCTAGGGCTGACAGCCTAGTACCAACCTATGAACCTATGAACCTATGAACCACCCCTCTGAAGAACTAATGGCTTTAAAAAAACCAATACTTATTTGATATTTTTTATTTGATTTGATATTTGTTAACCGGGTTAGTCCAGCTGAGCCATATGGACCATTTTCAGTGGAGACCCGAGGAGAAAGGCTCCAACTTACAAAAAGATGTAATATTTACATGAAAGTATATAAAAATATATAAAAATAGTACAAAAATAATACAAAAAGTATATAAAAATTGTACAAAAATAATACAGAAATGATAACATGCAGTGCTGAAATAGAGTATCAATAGACTAATCTTCCAGTGGAGAAATAATATATATTGCACAGTGTGAAAAAGCATAGTCAGTACACAAATGTGTGTTAGACTGAAGTATCAAACAGGTTTTAAGTACTAGCATCACCAGAGAGTGACACGTTTTGGAGTTTGTTGATCAAGTGCAGTGGGTGGCTATAAAAGGTAGTCTTTTGTTTGAATTTTATGCCAAACTGCCCTTGCAGTCTCCATGGCAGGGAGTGCAAGTATCAGCTGCCATGTACACAACAACAGATATCAAACTGCAGTCTGACTTTTGTAGTGTACATATCCATGCTATAAGGTAGGTGAGGTAGTGGAGGTGAACAGATTCAGTTACGTAGAGCTTCATTTCTTTCTCTGTGCTCTGCTGTATTTATGATTTTGTTTTATATTTCCATGCTTAAGTGTTATCTCCTTAACAGCTATTGAAAGAAAACATCCTAGCTAGGCATGAAAATATATATCTAAAATTAAACAACCCATCCTCAGGTTAGAATATCTCTCCATGATGATGGTGATTGCTTAGTTAATATTGTCTATACAGAATACATATATATTGCAGGAGTAATAATATTTATTATATCTAATCGTTTAAAAGTCATTCTCGATCTATGTTCTTTAGAAGTCTTAATTCCCACTTACAACACCCTGTGCAAACACAACACACATCCAATCAGCAAAATGTTCCTCCTTCCACAAGTTACCATGTCCTACCTCCTCCTTGTTTCCTTTCACCTCCCTTATCCCATAAAACCTATATTAAACATCATCAGAAAGGACATAACCAATCAATTATCTCATCAACATGCAATACTTCTACTTCCATAACTTCCACACCAACAAACCACCACACCAACCCCCCAGTAATCAGACCAAACCCACTCTGAGCTCACCACTGTCAGGATTGCTCTTCTATCCAATTACTAAGGCTTATAAACATTGTTCTCTCTGCCATAAAACACCAAAGAACCTACTTCAGACTATCCTCCATAATCTTTATACTTCTTCTAAAGAGTAAGATTGAACCCAACCTAGGTCCAATAACTCTCTTTCTCTTTAATAACTCAGAAACTCTCTCACAGACCACAATTAAAACCATATATTCTCCTTACATGGCCCTAATACAGCAGTTGTAATCCTAATCAACTTTCTACTCTGGCTACAGATTATTCCCACTTATCCACAAGTTTTATAAACCCATCAATGCTGAATGGCTATCTATGGAATTTAACCATCTTTTGACTCAAAGGGATGAAACATGACAACAATGGAAACAAAATCCCACAACTGACAACCACATCTCCTTTATAGTTTACTTAACTTAACCAAGATGTTCATCAGAAGACACAAAAGAAATATCCATACAAAGAAACAAACTACCCTCTTACATTACACCAAACACTTTTGGAAAGAGGTTAACCTTCCTACAGGAAGAAAAATCTCCTCATGCCACTCTGTCTACAAATACCACTCAGTGTGGTAAAACAAACCTTTCTTCAGAAGATTTCTTTAAAGAATTGAGCAACCTCTCATCAACAGGCTCCACACATTCCATAGATCATGCATTGCCCTCCCAGCCACCATTCACCTACCTCTTCCATTTCAAATGCATATGTCCCAAAGAAGTCTCTAATTCTAGTTCAAAATATTTCCACTGAAACCTCTCCTGGATCTGACAATATAAACGCCTGGTTCATATATCACTGCAGAGACCATCTATGTCTTCATCTCACCCACCAATACAATCTCTGTCTCACAAAAAACATCATGTCACAGGTTTGAAAAACTGCCCTGCTTGATCCCCTCCCAAAACAAACCAACCCAAAAGATACCGCTCACTCTCATTCAATAGCCATCCTCCTAAATTTTGGCAAATGTCTAGCAAAGATAGTTTACAACCAACTCTCTCTCTCCCTCTGTCTAGCAGTAACACCTGCTATCCTCCAAACAGTATGTATTCTGGCATAAACAAAGTGCTATGATAGCCCTTTGGTCCCTAACTGATGACATGTTATAAACATTTGATAGTGGCCTCCTTACAGGTGCCCTATTTATAAACCTAACAGAGGCATTTGACCTCATTGACCACCATCTTCTCCAAAATAAAAAAAATGAATAAATTGGTATCAGTCCAGATGTCAAAACCTGGTTTAAATCTTCTTCACTGACAAACATGTCAGAGTTAAAATAGGATCCTCCCAATCAGAATCTGTACATATTACCAAAGATGTACCACAAGGATCCCACCCTTCTTTTTTCCATTTTCATTAACAAACTTCCTTGTGACCTCTCCTATCTCCCTCCTATCATCTATGCTGACGACATAGTCATTTGCCAGTCAGATCACTCTTACACCTACATTCATTGCCTCAGACTTACATGAGCTTTTCCAACGACTCATAAACCAAGAACCTGACCAGAACCAAAAATATGCTTTTTGGAACTCAACAGAACATCCACTAAGCACCTGACTCTTTATTTATATTTGACTTATACAACCATTCCATAGAGACAACCTCAACCTTCAAATACCTAGGATTATGGCTTGATCAGTTACAGAACTTCTATTTACACATAGGAAAAGTGAGAGCCAAAATTAACTTCTTGCTATTCTAGACCAAAAAGGTCTCCCCTTTCCTATCCCAACAAGCCAGAGCAGCCATTGGTAAAGGAGTTCTCCTTTCTCAACTTGAATATGTGCTTCCATTTGTTTGTTTCTACCTCCAAGAAAAACTTTGACACACTGCAAAATATCAGCATCTCCCAATTCATTATAAGCTTAAATATCTGCAAGCATCACTGTATCACCCTAGAAAAAGCCAAATGGCTACCCATAAAACAAAATTCTAACCTACTTTTAGGATCCAACTCTAAAAACTATTTCCATTTCCACATATTTATTCAACTTGCAGCTACTCACAAGCCACACCAACTCTAATTACCCATACAGCTAAATTCTGCAGCACTGCACATGCACTCTCCTCTCAGGCACTTAATCTTTTACAAGCCCCCACTAACATAAAGGTAATCAACACTTACTCCAAATTCAGACTGAAACGCAAAAAGCACTTACTCATCTAACAAAGTGTTCCAGCTTAATCACAGGACATATCATCTACCTCATCTCCTTTCCAAGTCTCATCTCCTCTCTCAAGATTTACTGAAGACTGACCCACTTTAGAAACTGTGCGTGTGTGTGTGTGTATATATATATATATATATATATATATATATATATATATATATATATATAGTACATTACACTCTGCTTGATTATGTATTGCACTTTGCTTATTTACTAGAATGTATCTATACAGTTATTTCTATGTAATTTGTCTGAATTACTCTGTCATTGCTTGCATTTCTGTATTTTTGTTTATATAATGTTTTGTATTTCACCTGGGCTGAGCCTGAAATTTGTCAATATTGTCATTGTACTATTTAATAAACAAATACAAAGAAATAGATGACGTATCAGTAATTATTCATATTCTATGTTTATCAGGAGCATTTGCTGACTTAATTACCCCTTTAGATATACTCACAAAATTACATATATAATAATTCCACTGTTCTTTTTAACAAATACATTAATTCACAGGTCTACAAAGCAAATAAGTTGTTCTCATGGATTTATTTTATCCTTATAGATATAATCATTTGGTTTGTCATTACTGTCATTGTCTTAGTTTATTTCTGATACTCATAAAGCATTTGCTTTATTTTATTTTTTGTTTTGTATCTTTCTTCCCAGTGAGCCATCTATGTATAATAAACCACATTCATCTTTCCCCAACAACACTCATAAAATAAAAAGTATGATATTAAATGTTTTAGAACTGACAACATTCTCAAGCAGTTTGTGCTTTCAGACAGAGAAAAGTACAACTAATGCTCATTATCTAACTACTTAGACTTATCATTCCTGGGACTCTAACTTGTCCATCGGTGTGAGTGAATGCATGTGCGATATGGAAAACGATCTGGCAATCTACTGCCATTTTTCCCCTTTGCCTTGTAAACTGCATTGATAGTGGTTGCTGTCTGCAGGTTCTCAAGAGACAGAGAACACAACAGCAATGCATTCATCCCTAATTCACTTATAAGACTCTATACATTCCTTTTCGGCTAGGCAGATCATCCTTCTGCAGATCAGACATATCAGAATAGGACTTTTGACTTCTAATGCCTTTCTTAGTATTATGTGATGTCTTATAAGTTATGTGTTTGATATATACAGGACTCATTACACTTTTATATATTGTCTATGTTATTTAAACTGACTTTTTGTATTCATTACTTCAGAACTGTAGCTGACATTTGTTTTCTGAACCTGAGGTGTGAAGTAATATTTGTATTTCTTTGGCTCTGTGCTATCATCTATTTCTCAGCTTAAGAACAAACTTGCATTACTGTTAACTTTTTCTCAGCATAACCCCGATACCTTACTAAATCATTTAAAGAATTATATGAATCTGCAGAGAATCCTGCAATGCATATTTCCTATGTATTAAAATTCTGAAGGGCACAAAATTAAAATTATCAAGAATTTTTAAAAGAGCCTCTGAGATACATCAAGTTGTTTTGTACTACAGTATAACTCACTGAGAAATCATACACCTGTAGAAAGACTAATGGGACAGAAATGCATCTAAACTGAAAAATTTTCACTTGGATTATTTTGTGCAGTTGCTACATGCAGAGTTTTTCAACTCGTAACAAATAAGAAAAGCATGGCTATCACTACTTAGTAAAAAGCTTTTAAGGCATATTGGTTCATAGAGTAGTACTAAGCTAATTGTCCTCACGGGCCACTTTAAGTATAGGCAGTTATGCCATATGGGAATCAAACTCTGCATTTTGTTTATAAGGTAAACACCTTAACCATTGAGCCAACCTCCAATCCTTGAAGCTTTTAACTACCGACAATGTTCTATCAGCTTGTTATCTGTCCAAATATTTGCACTCTGTATCTGTAAGTTAAAACTGTAGGAAATGAAGTTGTCAATTTCTGTTTTTATTTTACTTTTACTTAGTTAATAGGTTTATGGTTAAGTACTAGGCTAGCTGTCATTCTGAACCATTTTAAGCCTTGACATTTTTCAGTTTAAAGGTAAGAATCAAACCTTGTACCATGAGTCTGTCAAACACTTTAATCATTATACTAACCCCCACTGGAGTTTATAGCTGCAATTCTAAGGTTTATGTCTCTGATTAAATATAATGTGACTTCAGACATGCAGGAAATAAAAAGAAAAACAGTAGGGCAAATAAGTATGTGGAGACAAAGGAACTGCTTATTTTGTAAGTCAGTATGACATGCTAGAAATGAAAAGTTTTCATATAGTTCAGTGGTATGGGTGCTCCATACATAAAGCTGTAATTGTTATATCTGAACATGCATTCCATTAAAGAATATTAGTACAGAAAACTGTAATACTTTGCTACAGCTTCAGAAAAAATGCAGATATCACAGTTAATCCATATAGTATGTTGTGACAGCAGAAGAAGGATAAGATCAGTTTAAGGAATATGCTGTGCTAACAGAATCCTTAAATATCATAATACCCATGCAATTTCAGTGAAATTCTTAGCTTTAATACCATTTAACAGACAGTTTTAAAGAATACAAACACCTACAATTCATTAAGTGCAGAAATTCACATATGTATTCAGTTTGCTTAATTTCATTCCTTCTTATGTATTATGCAGAATTTCTTAAGCTTACCTGTTTTTATTGCTTGACATCCATTCTGATATTAGAGTTATAGCTTGCTGGTGACAGTTCTTGCTGCCAAAGCTACAGGCCAGCATTATAAGTTCCCGGCGTAATTCCCTAATCAAAATTAACATTAATAAGCAGCATTTTCACAGCAGGAATCCACCATTAATTTCATATATACACTTCAGTAAAGGAAGATACATAAAGGTAGCAGAAACAAAGTTGTACCATATTTGACTTCCTATTTAAAATGCACAGTATGATTTTTTTGCAAAAGGAAAGTCTGATGATGTAGCAGGTTGAAGAAATCAATATTTTGCTTCTTTCCATTCCAGAAAATGTGTTCAGTAATAATATGGGAAGGAATGCATTTTTAGTTATCTAAAACATTTAAATGTCAACATCTCCCACAACTAAGAGCAACATATAGACAGCGATTCTCCCACTACAAACAGGTATGTAAATTTATGCAATACTGATCTAAATGTGGTGTGACCTATACAGTGAAAAGGAAAAGCCAACTCTTTGGTAGCAGAGTTTTCTCATAAATCATTGTGCTAAATATCAAATACAAGTGACAGAGAAACAGAAAATCTGATCTCTCCTGTGCCTAATAAGAAAATATGGAAACTGGCATCCAAGTTTCAGCTGTTAGACATGATAACATTAATCAATATGAAACAAGAGCTTTCTCAGCTAGCTAACTACAGAAGAGTGGTGGGGTGCTCTGCTACAGGGCAAAGCTTTGCATAGCATGCTGAATTTGTGTAACCATTCATTTAAAATTGGTGACATTGTCATGCATACTATAAGTATGTGTCTTTTGAAATGTCTTGCTATATAATATAACACAATAGTAAAAAAAATAGTAATACTCAGTCTGATAAAAAGCCTGGACAAATGATCCATTCAGATTGCTCGTTGGCCATCCAAGTTTTGCATACATTGGCGTAACTTGTTTTAGTACATATTTCTGTAAGGAAAATGGAGAAGTCAACAATTACATTTTAAGTAATATTCAGATATTCTGTGTATACTTACGCTGTGCACAATAAAATTCAGATAGATTTAAAATAAGTTTTGCAGACAAAATGTACTTCACCTCTTACAAATAATATATACATAATTATTATTTATGGACATTGCATTCAACTATAACTATGCAACCTATTTTTGTTTTCAGATCTATTGTTAGCTAACATGATTAAATTGTCAATTTATCATGAAAGACAAGCGATTCACAGGACATTGACTAAGATATCTTACCCAAGGTTTGGCAAGAAGATGCACATTATGTTTTGCAGTACTGTTTTCAGTCCGTACCTTTTAAAACTAAGTTATATGACACTGGTACTAGTTCCTATTTTTTCAAACTTCAAAATTATATGCTATTGCAATATTCATGCTTGTAGCTAATATTTGACTTATTACAGAAATATGTGATTACCCCATACCTGTGGTAGGCAGACCACTTTTGAAACAAACAAATATGCAGAAAATAGTCTTGTGATTTTTATTTTCCTGACATGTTTTTTTCAAAACAGGTTTATTGTTTTAACATACAAGAGAGATATCATAACAATTTTATACAAGTAATTAAAAATAGATATGATTATAACATTCAACAAAACAACTAAAGTATTTACAAAGACATCCACTACAATCAGATCAATTAATTAAACTAAAATACCATGCTATTGAAATTAGGATTTTTAACAAATTTTGTAAATTATCCCATACAATATAATAAGATGTTTTTCTAGTTGTTCTTGACCTAATTGTGTTTACTTCCATATGGCACACTATATTCATAACATTTTTAAATTCATTGAACGAAGGAGGTGTATCTGAGATCCAATTTCTGGTTATTATTTTCCTAGCCACTGCTAGAATAGACCATAACAAGGGAAGCTTAACCTTTTTAACACTTTGAGGTACAGGTGTGTTGAATAATATAAGAGATTTAGAAATAATGAAATTTTCTGTAAAAAGAGCCTGCAAAAATTCATTAATTGACTTCCAGTATTCTTTCAATTTTATACAGTCATAAAACATATGAGCCCAGTCAGCATTAATTTCTACATTTCATCTCTTATATAGATTATCTTTATTATTTATTTTATTCATCATCAAAGGTGTATAAAAAGATCTATGTAAAAATTTCAATGTATAAAGTCTCCAGACAATGGAAGACATAGTTCTATAGGCAGATTCCAATATATATTGTTTATCTTGTTGATTTGGTGGGTTCCCATTAATAGAAGTGAAATAATTCCAGTATGTATCTACACTGTAAAAAGTTTCTTGTCTGATAATTTTATGTATGTATGAAAGTTTACCTTTATCAGAAACGTTATGCTGTAAATTTAATATCAAGTAATCAATCAGTGTTGGAATAGATTCTTTAACTGTTATAGACATTAGATCTATTTTATTAATGAGATGTTGTCTAAAGGTCTGAACCTCTAACCAGCAAGTTTCTCTTAGATCAAATTCTTGTTTTAAGAAATCTAGATTTTAACTTTATTATCAGATATCAACTGATACCAGTACTTTAGATCATTATCTATAGCTAAATGAGTTCCTTCAGAAGTAGATGACGAAAGCATACCCTGAGTATACATTATAGGAATATAATAAAATTCCATTCCTATACTTAGGGTGCATGAATATAAAGTTACGATAGCTAATAATAATATTTAATGGGTAACAAACCATATGTTTAGGTATAATAGGTGAAGTACAAAATTCCTTTAGTAACCATAACATGGAGTTATTTACAATCATATTTTTATGTGTTAAGGAGATTTTCATGAAGTGCATACTAATTAGCTCCCAATAATCTTTCCATTTTGTGACATATGACTGATCTATTAATAAAGTAATAACTTTTACAATAGAAGAGATAGTATATAAATTAAAGTCTGGAAAAGAAATACCCCCTTGAGACCAGCTATTACTATGTTTCTTTAATGCAATCCTAGGTCTATTAGGTGCCCATAGGAAATTTAACATTAGTGTATTCAGTTTCTTGATAATTATTTTTGTAGGTGGAAGTATTATTGATTGTATTAAGTATAACATCTTGGGGAATATTATCATTTTAATAATTGTAAGTCTCTCCTCCACAGTAAAAAACATATTATTCCAGGTATTAAAAAGATTTTGTATATTAAGAAAACAGGTATTATAATTATTATATATAATAGATTTAATATCTTTAGATAGTATTATACCTAAATAAGTTATCTGACCTGAATTGGGTACATATTTAGTAAAATCACTAATGAGAATATTTTTCGTGTATATATAGGTAGTATTTTAGTTTTTCTTCATTGAATATTAAACCAGAAATACTTTTAAAATTCATCATTTTATCAAATAGAGACTGCATAAAAGAATTAGATCCTGCTGATGTAATTAGAACATCATCTGCAAAAGTTGAATTTTGGATGTTGTATTTTCATCTATTTCAAAACCCTCTATGTCAGTACTGTTTCTGATCAAATTAGCCCAAGGCTCCATTACTAAAGTGAATAATAGTGGATAAAGTGGACATCCTTGTTTTGTACCTTTAAAATGGGTATTTTTGTGAAACATATGTTCCTACCTTAATATAAGCCAATGTTCCTTTGTATAAATGCTCAATTAGATTTACAAATGCATCTGAGAAGTTTGTGCACTTCAGTAAGGTAAACAGATAGTCCCAACTTACTGAATCAAATGCTGAACTTATATCAAGACTAATAAGTGTTAAATCTTTCTTTTCCTATTTGCAAAATCAATTAATGTTAAAGTTCTTATATTATCAAAAGTATTTCTATTTACAATGAAGCCTGTCTGATCTATATCTATAATGCCGATAATTGTCTTCAATCTATCAGCAAAAATACTCATAAACATTTTATAATCAACATTAAGTAATGAGATGGGCGATATGAAGTACATCTAATTGGATCTTTATTAGGTTTTAAAATTGGCAAATAAATGTATATTGCCAAGATGGGGGTTATTAACTCAGTTTGGGCCAAAATAAAACCTTATGTATTAATGAATATGTACTTTTAGAAAGGATTTTATATATCTCTGGTATAATACCATCATTACCCGGTGCTTTGTTTGATTTAAGCTTATTTATTTGTGTAATAACCTCTGTATATGAAATACTTTTGTCCAATAGTTTAATCTGTTGTTTATTAAGCTTTTTATTCATGTTTGTGGTTATAAACTCCTTTATTTTATCGTTAGGTTCCATGTTAATGTTATTATGGTTAATTTTGTGAAAGTGATTTCTAAATTCATCTAGTATTTCTGGGATACTAGAAACATTCTTCTTTTTCCTTAGAGAAAAGATTTCTTTGATATGGTTTTGTTTATTCAACCTTTTTGTTTTATTTTTAAGTCTATGTAAGTATTTGGGGCTTATTGAATAAGACAAAAACTTGTATTTCTCTAAAGTTATTTTAACTTCATGAGTTAAAATGTCTTTGTATTTCTCATTTAGTTTGTTTATTTCTTCAATAACTTTCTTGTCCATAATATTTTCTTTATTATTATGTTTATAAGAGTCTAATTTACTTTGAATATCTAACAATTCCTTATCCCAAGATTTCCTTTTATTATTATACCATCTGATACTTTGTCCATATAGATATGATTTTACGGCATCCCAAACATAGACAATGGAGACTTCAGGAGTATTATTTGTGTCTAAAAAATGTTTTACTTCTGAAAGTATATATTCTTTATAGTCTTTTAGTTGAGTTAAGTATGCTGGTATCCTTTTGATCTGAACATTATGAGTATTTTTTATCATGAATTCAAAAACAATTGAATTATGATCAGATATAGGACATGAAATGATTTTGGAATTAATTAAATCTGTTACCATCTGGTTAGAAATAAAGACCCTATCTATTTTTGAATAAGTTTTGTATCTGTTAGAAAAAAGGTGTATGGTAATGATTTTGAATCTATCTGATTATTAATATCATTCAAATGATAAGAATTAGCAAAATCATTTAAATGTTTTGCATTAGATGTAATTCTTTTTCCTATAGTGGTAGTATCACTTTCATGTAGTATACAATTAAAGTCACCAGCTAAAATAATATCTCCTATAGAGAATGATATGATCTTATCAAGATGATGTTTCACTGTATTAATACCAATTCCAGGTATCCAATATACATTAATTAAAGTGTAAGTCTTCCCATTAATTTGCATTGTAACCATACAAAACATTCCTTTGTCATCCTGATAAGACTTAATGGTTTTAGAAATGGGCATACTTTTATTCCATAAAATAGCCACTTTTTTCTGAGTGTGCTCTGAACTAACCAATACTGTATATTTGTTTGTGGCTAGTTTATCAATATCTTTTTTCAAGAGATGGGTTTCTTGCAGGAAGACTAAGTTGGCCTTATGTAAATTAATGTATCTTATTAGGCTTGCCCTTTTACACGGATTATTCAATCCATTAATGTTTAAAGAAATTCCTTTTAAAGATGTCATTTGGCATTTTTAAAACTTAAGAATCTTATGATCAAAATAACAAATAACAACATAAGTAATGTTCATAGGTTCATAGGTTCATAGATTTATACTAGGCTATCTGCCCGAGGGCATTTATAAGCCTAGCCCATAGTTTTTTGTGGCTTACGCCACCCCTTAGTTTGTAGAAACTATACCCATTATTTAGCTGTGCCTCTGTCGAGCAGTGACACTGAGGTAACCCCTGGGGTTTATCTGCGATCTCCCATCCATTGGTCAAGATTCCTCTTGAACAAGGCCAGAGAGGTGCTCTGCCTCACATAAACCGGGATTTTGTTCCACAGCATAGGGAGTCTTTGGGTGATGAATCTATCCCTCCAGCACGTCCTATTAATAACAGTGTCGAGGTTTAAGTCACCCGCCCTTGTGGCTCTGAGGGATCTAGATTTTTTGAGATGAAGCATATTCATCAAATCTGGGTTTGACATGGCCTTGTATGTCAGGCATAGGTCACCTCTGAGCAAGCGGTACTCAACTGAATATAACTGGAGTTCTTTCAGTCGTGCAGCATAAGACAGCTTTTTGAGACCCTTTATCCTTTTGGTGAGGAACTTTTGTGGCCTCTCCAGCTGCTGCAAGTGTCGGGTCAGATACATTCCAAATGGGGCATTGTACTCGATCATTGGTCTGATGAGTGATGAGTATAGGGAGACTATGACTTCCCTTGATCTAGATGTGAATCCCTTCATGATAAGGTGGGCAATGTAGAAGGTCTTCCTAACTACTTTAGGAATATGAGTGTCGAATGAAAGGCTACTGTCAACCTGGGTTCCCAGGTCCCTAATAACTTCTTCTGTGTTCAGGGGATTGCCACCTATATGGTAGCTAGGGGTAACCTTATTTTTCCGAAGGGTATGACTATGCATTTCTTGGCATTTAACTTGAGGCCATGGCTCTGGCACCAGTTATCCGTTTCTGTGAGACCCTTCTGAAGGATGTCTGTGTCGGATGTGTTCTCAACTACGGCGCCCAGTTTGCAGTTATCTGCGAACTTTGTCAGCCATAACCCTCCTGTGTTTGCTTGTACTTCAGAAAAGTAGATGCCAAACAAGAGTGGGCCCAGGACTGAGCCCTGTGGGACACCGCTTGTGACAGGCTTAGAGTCTGAAATGGCGCCAGCAACTCTGACCCTGTGGGTTCTGTCACTCAGCTAGTTTGCAACCCATCTTGTAATGTATGGGTTTACATTTAAGTTGATGAGTTTTTCAATGATACCCGAGTGGGGTATTGTATCGAAAGCCTTCGCCAGGTCTAGGTAGGCTGTATGGACTGCCTTTCCTCACAATGGCCTTGGTGACTGTTTCAAAAAGTCAACCAAGTTTAAAAGGCATGATCTGCCTTTGACAAAGCCAAACTGGGTTGGATCCAAAGTCTGCAAATTCCCTATGTCTTTATTTATGAGATCCATTATGATCCTTTCCATGGCTTTGCAGATCAGGCTTGTCAGGCTAATGGGACGGTAATTTCCAGGGTCGGTGGAGGCATCGCCTTTGTGGAGTGGGACCACAGTCGCCAGCGCCACTCCTGGGTGCGATCCGAGGTGAGACTAAGATTAAACAGCTGTCCTAACTGTGGGTTTAATTCCTCGTTGAGTTCATGGAGCACACAGCCCCATCAGGCCCCATGGATGCTGTGTTCTTTGCCTTGGAGAGAGCAGTTCTCACCTGAGCATTGGAGATGTTTGGGGGGCTACAATCATTTGGTATAGATATCTCTTCTTTAGGCGGGGAGGGTGGGGAGAAGTTTGCACTGAACCTGTCAGCCAGTATGTTGGCAATGTCTGTAGGATCAGTAATCTTCACATCATTTTGAACTAATTCTGAACATATCTGGGAGTTTCCTCCTAGGTTTCTGACATAGCTAAAGAATGCTTTATGGTTGTCTTTAGAGTCCTTAGCTATTTTTTCTCAAAATTAGCTTTGGATGATTTTATGAGCTCTTAGCTTTTACTTATAGTGATCAGCGGTGTCTTACCTTTTAAGGATTTTGCTCTATCTTGTAGTAGCTTTCTCCTTTTATTGTAGAGTTTGTTTATGGCTGGGGTCCACCAGACTGGACGCTTGCCTTTGGTACAAAGAGTCTTTGTTTTGCTTGTGATTGCCTGATCCATGCAGCCCTGCAGGTGCTGGTAGAAGGCATTTGTAAGTTATTCAGCGGTTTGAGTAATGTTAACCGCTCAGGGCCTTAAAGGAGACCACACTAGTCTTTAGAAGTGTGAAGTCGGCCGAGAAGTTCTTTACTGTGGTCTTTTTCATTTCGGTGGGGCGGATGAGGACCTCCAGCGAGATTAGTTTGTGATCAGATCTCACCAGTGAGGGGTATACTTCTGGCGTTGAACATTGTGCTCCCATGTTCATGATGATGAGATCAAGTATGTTCTCCTCTTGTGGGGATGGTGACTAGTTGTTCCATGGCATTTGAGTTTATGAATTCCAGGAACTTTTGGGTTAGAGTGTTTGGGCTTGAGTAGTGTTCCCAGTCTATATTAGGGTAGTTGAAGTCACCTAGTATGATGGTGTTTGGAGATACATTTATCCCCTCCAGTGTTTTCAGGAAGGCCATGTGAGGTTCCCGAGTTTGCGAGGGTGGCCTGTAACATGCTACAATTTGCAGAGCAGTCTTGCCTATGGTTAATTGCACCTGGATGGTTTCCGATGCATCGTGCGATGCCACCAATCTTGAGGTGTGGGTGTCCTTGATGAATATGGATACCCCTCCTCCTTTCTTGGTATTGTCCGGGTTTTGTGGCCGGAACACATGATATGAGGTAAAACCTGATAGTGCTGGGGTGCTCTCAGGAGCCTTGAACCAGGTTTCTGTCACAGCACAGACATCGATGTTCTCCATACTGAGAAGGGCCTCGAAAAGTGCATCTTGAGGTTGAGACTTCTGGCATTGAGCAGCATTACCCTTATTTTTTTTCTTTGTTTTGTTCTAGGGTGGTAGGTTTAGAATTTGAGCCTTGCCTAAAAAGGCACTATGGGGTGGCAAGAGCCTTTGCCAAAATCCGGAATCCCAGGGGTGACAAGTGCAAGCCGTCCCTTGTGAAACAGCGTGGCTTGTCCAGCATGTCATCCCAGGCAGACAGACATTGGATCCCCTTTGAATGACACAAGAGTTTAAGCCAATTGTTAAAGCTGATCATCTTATCTCTGTATTGTGGCATCATTCTTGGTGAAGGTAGGATACTGCTCAAGGTCAGGGTCATAACTGCCTGGGCTACATAATCAGAGAGCTCCTCTATGTCTCTTTTCATGTAGTCCAGGGAGGTACGTCTCAGGTCGTTTACACCAGCGTGGACAATGATTGAATCGTACTTGTACCTGCTGTTGAGAGACCTGAGTGCATGCGTTATGTGGCAGATTCTAGCACCCGACAGGCAGCTTACTGTGACCTTCTCCTTACTCAGTCTGGTGAGTGGGACGTCAGTGTGTCTGACAATGGAGTCACCAATGACTAGTGTGTCTGGCATAGTGTTTGGCCTTAAGGGCTGTGACTGCTTGACACTCTGACTGTGTGGTCTATGTGATGCAGTGTTGTGTTCTGAGGTGGTAGTTGTTTGGGTGTCTGCTTTGGTGGCCTCTGCTGTTTTGGTAGATTTTTGATCAGAGCCTCCGAGTATGTCTTTGTGTGTTTATGTGTATGATTTGAGGTTGTGATGGTATTATGTGAGACTGGGTCTATAGTGTGTGTGGTTACCTTATCCTCCTGTCTGGTCTTGCCAGTCCTATGTTGAGAGAGCTCAGCCTCCAGTTTGGCCGTATAGTTGCATCTTTCGCATGTATTTGTGTTTTGTGGGAGGAGGAGAGGGTTGTCTGTGTACATGAGGCAATTGTAACATTGCCTCAATAATCCCAGGTTCACCAGCTGAGCAGGAGAGGATATTAGCAACTGATTCCTCGACATGTTAGAAGGAATAGACAGAAAAAATTAAAAAAAAGGTTTTGGGGGATGTGGGTGACCGAGAAATGGGGTTTGCATTTTTTGGGGTACTTTCTATAACAAGAGTGCTGTATCGAGGTGATAAGTACTTTAGGAGCAAGTGCTTAGCTATACGGATAGAGAATAATCTACTTGGGAGTCAAGTAGAGATAATTTATAGTTGTAGGATACACTAAACAGAACAGTAGTACACTTTGAGGAAGGTAGTTTTAAGGGAAAATTTGAAGAGTGAACTTTAGGTAGCCTTAATAGTTTAAATCTGCTTAACTGGCGCTGCCCTAGTGTGCAACGGTAGCAGCTTCGTGCTAAATCACAATCGCTGGCTAAAGTTAGGCTTAACGCTGCTTTATAGCAGGGGCTGGAAAAAACAGGAAATGACCCAAAATGGCCAACAAATTACAAGTTGCTGCTTCTAACCACTCCTCTGAGGACAAACAAGCAGCTCAGTACTCCCCACTCCCACTGGTGAGTAAAGAAACTACCTCTGGCCACACAAGAAAATGGAGGAACACAGAAACCAAATACAAAGCCCAGGGATCAGCAAAATCTGATCACTGGAACAACTAGCAAGTAAAGTTTAGGAAAGGAGAAATATTTTTGTTTTTTTTTTTTGTTTTTTTCAAACAGACAGGAAAAAATGCAGTAAATGCTTTGTTTTCGACTAAATTGCTATCAAAGGCTGGTACACTTGAGTGTATTAGCCTGTTAGTTACTTTTAAGCAATACTTTAGCCCACAAGTGCAATCAACAATATAAGCTCACAAACAACCGAAAATAAAGCAATAAAACAGTAATAAAGGCACAAACAGTAGTCGAAAACATCTCCTCCTTTAGGTGTACCTTTAAATATAGCTGTATTCATTGAATCTCTTATGGGATTTTGTATAGGATTCAATTTTGTTTGTAGTGACAATGAGTGTACAAAATATATTGTGGATGTCAAAACTATATACATATAACAATGAACAAGTGAAAATAATGTAAGGATTAAACCTTGCATCCAGCCTGGAGTTAAAAACTCCAACTTAGTGTAGTATTTACCACTCAAGTTAACCCCTACCCTAAGCAGCAGTACCTCAGCTACCACCTTATCAATTTAATACTGGTTATATTTAACTTAAATTAACAGCTTTCAATTCAATTATCTAGCAAGACAAGACTACACATTTGATAAAACAGCATCATATAAACTAAAATAAACTTTTTTTTTAAAAACTATTCATACTACTATATACATCTATGTAATATAATACACTTGTATTCAAATAGCATTCAAATAATCTTGATATTAGGAACCAAGAGGAGAGAGAAAAATAAAAGACGTGAAAGATGGAGAGAGAGTGAAAGAAAGAGAGAGAGAGAGAGAGAGAGAGAGAGAGAGGAAAAAAAGGAAGGCATATTTACATATTAATTTATTCAAAGTATATAAAAATAAGCTCTAACATTCATTTAAATCAAAAACTTTGGCTAATATAGTTCAGACATTACATATATTAAGATGCATCTATTTTCTGTCATGTAAATGCAGTCAACAGCTTCCAAAAAAAAACCCTTGAATTGCTTGTATATGAGCATTTTACTCATACTCATTATTGTCAATAGAATAAAATATTATATTTATAGAAATTGTTATAAATCATACTGCATAGTTATGCAAATTCACAGAAACACTTGCATTATTGTAAAAAAAAGCCATCTGTATCTTGTATGTCTATACTACTGCTTTAAAATATATCACATGACAATTTCTTCCAGAATAGAGTTATAAAGTTATTTATGTTTGTCGATCAGATGAATTAAATGAGTTATAGTAATGTTTATGTTTGGAACATAAGTTTTTAACACAGATTAGTATGCTGCAGTCAAGTAGATTTTCAAAAACACTTGAATAAATGTTTCATTTTCTATGCCTTCTAAAATAAGACATTTACTTACTACAAGAAACTGCATCATTTAAAATCATTATAACTGACAGATTTTATGAATTATAACATAGATATTTAAGTAATTATATAAAATAACTCACATTTAAATGTTAAAGAGTTCATTTTCCTTCACATAGTCTCATTTGCATCAGTTCTACTTCCTGGTAGAGTGTTCTTCCTGAATCTGCGATGTGTCAGTGTGATATCTGGGTCAAAGGTTAAATTGACTGCTTTCAGCTTCTCTGTGAGAATTCTGAGAGTTGAAGCTTTTAAAACAACTCAAGGACACTGTTCATGAGGTAGCCCACATCCCAGATTGTCTCCCTTAACATTTTGGCGGGAAACTTGTTAATAACTAGTGGCAAACATTCATTTAGCAGTGTAAATGCATCTAAACATGACAAAACCTTCACAATGTATTTTACAGGTTATTACAGCCTCTATGTAAGTGAAATTAAGCCCAAAGTTATTAATAAGTAATAAAACTCAATATTTTGTCCCAACTCAATTTTTATGCAAATCTTATTATTTACTGTGTCTATATGATCAAAAGCATTTCTATATATTAATATGGAAAAAAAATAAAGAGAAAGAATAAAGAAAAGAAAAAGAGAGTAGAAAATAAAAGAGTGTAAAGCAGAAATAAAAAAATGTAAGAGAAAGCTATAAGAAGTATATACAATGGAATATTACTTACTGTTTATATTAATAGAGTTAAAATAAAACATATTATTTACTATTATTTAGTTCTAATTATTATTAATTAAAGCATGACAGATTATTTACAAACAAGCATAAGCAGTATAATCAAGAAAGTATAATTAGGAATAGCATTTGAAGAACATATAAACTTTTACAGGAATAAATGGTTTACTATCAAAATTCGAACAGTCGAAATGTCGAAGACATTATAATAATGTCGAACGGTTTTACCATGGGTCGAGGTAGGTGTACAGTATGATTCCCTACTACAACCACCTTCCTACCTCGACCCATGGTAAAACCGCTCTCGATTTGATTATAATGTTCGACATTTGTGTTTCAATATGTGTTCGAAAGCATTACGGCCCACCATGGCTGTTCGCAATTTTGATAGTAAACCGGAATAAATATGTTATTATTCCATTTATCATATTTTCATTACTCTTCTCTCCCTGCCCTCCCACACCCTTTACCCACTACATAATCTAAATAGAATGTCATTGTTTAAACAAAGAAAAAAAGAAAAGGAGAAAAAAAAGAAAAAAAAATGTATCAAATTACTGACCTTACTTCTCTTTTTCAGAAAGAGAAACAAACTGAATAATAGCTTGTTATTAGTTCCTCAGATATTTTGACTGGTTATGAAACAAAACATTTCTTTGCACACAGAGAATAACTTTAATTAAATCTTTTTCAGAATATTTGTGGCTTTCTGGAAATGCAGGAACTATATTTAAAAAGATTAATAATGAAGTAAAATAATGAGAGAAAAAAAGAAAAAAAACATAGAACAAATCATTTGTTTTTTAGTCTCTTCTTCTTCTCTGAAGTCTTCCACAAAGTTTCAGTTGCCAGTCTCTTTAATGAAGGACTAGCCCATTCAATTTCCTCTATTTTATCCAAAATCTTATTTTTTTGATAAACAGTAAAGCAGAGTCTAAGTCATCAAAAATTTTAGGACCATCAGGAAGGAAGATTTTTAGCTTGGCAGGAAACAGAAGGTATGTTTTAAACTGTGCTTTTTAAGCTCCCTTATTAGTGGCAGAAAAACTTTTCTTTTAGCTATTACCAAGGAAGAATAGTCATTGTCAAAACGCACAGTTGTCTCATTAATCTTAACAGGAGCTTTAGCCCAAGCAGATTTAAGAACCATCTCTTTATCAAAAGATGATAGAAATCTAACTATAACTGATCTAGGATAGTTTTTGTTAGAGTTAGTATTAGCTATAGATCTATGTGCTCTTTCGATACCAAAAGAGAATGCTTCTGGTAAGTCTAAAGTTTTACGGAGCCATGTTGTTAGAAAAGAAGTAATATTGTTACCTTCAATATTTTCTGGCAGTCCAAAAATCCTAATGTTATTGCGCCTAGATCTATTTTCCAGGTCATCCAGCTTTGTTTGTAAATGTGTATTTTGTTTCAGCAGAAACTCAATGTTGATTTCCTCTTCTTGGATTCTATTTTCCATGTCATTCACAGCTTCTTCTATGCCTGTCATCTGGATCTTCTGTTGTTGCAGGTCTATATGTAACAAGTCTATTTGTTTTGTAGTTTTTTCTATGAAGGTATCAATTTTAGTATCCATTTTATCCATCTTAGCAGTAAGTTGCTGGATTATAGTTATCAGAGACTGAAGTTCTTTCTTGATGCTGGAGTCTTGAGAATTTGTCTTACTGGAACTCATTTCAGACTGATAAACTGACAGGAAAATTTCCAAAGTGATTTCTGACAGGAATATTGTTAAAATGTCCTTTCTTTTTTAGATATAGTTCAAGAACTATATAAAACAAACATATTTAGAAAGAAAATTACTTCAAAAATTAATTTTTTAAGTAATTAATTCCTGTCAGTGTAATGAAATTGGTGGAGCTGAAGAAATCTGCTGCTATCCTGTGTTCATCCTTGGCCACGCTCATTCCTGACATGTTTTGACCCTGTGCTCTCCACAGACATGAAAAAATAAGGAGGCTAAGGAGTTGTTTATATCACCATTGCCTTCTCTTCTACTTTTAACACTGTCCTTGCATTTTATTAAACTAGCTTGATTTCCTTTGGTTTTGTTTTTTGGTTAAAGACTACAATAATACTGTCTTTTTCATGATGCTGCAAGTGGCACTTAAATTAAATAAATAATGTGGTCCTGTTTTATGCACTGATCCACAATAATACTCAAGCATGAAATGATACTTATTAAAATAATCAAATCTCTTCCTATAGCTGAGAAAAAAACAATACATAATTGTATTTATTTCTAGCCCTTAAACATAAGAAAACCATCTGCTGTCATCTTTACACATTAAGCACTCAAACTTTTTAATGTAAACTCAGCAGCCTATTCATTTGACCATTTTTAACAGATAAATATGCAAGATTTCCAGTTTGAGATGTGAATTCATACTTTAATAGATGAATAGAGTTACAGTTTTCTTGCACTTATTTCCTAGATTAATAATATTGACAGCTGCCTGGTTTGCTGTTTTCTCATAACTATAACATAGAAAAACTATCATGTTTTAAACATATCCGTTTCACATAAAACATATATGATACAGAGGATTATGAGCAGGTTTCCAATAGTAGCCATGTTATTATGTGTACAGGATATGGATGCCATGAAATTTATCCAAAGAGTGATGTCCAAGAGGAGAATCCTCACATTCACATTGACAACACATAATAACAGGTTATGACCAGAAACTTGATCATAATGCTTTGCAGTACATGGAACTTTATCTGCCCCATTTACCAAGAGCTGCAGTAAAAAATTATGTTTTACTGGCTTTCAAAGCAGGTAAAGCACTTAGCAAGTGCTGTGAAACAGGCAGAAACATATTTTGGGACAAATATTTGACTAGTGAGTAGTGTGAGACCCATTCTTAACAGCACTTCATAGAGTGCTTCACTGGTATGTCTTTTCACTGACTTTGGGGAGTAATCGTGGCACTCCATGCATTACAATGATATGTTCTTTCCTGTAGTATAAACTTTTCCATCTGAAACATGAAAGGTTGCCCAATCTGTTATTACCTATTTATCATAATAATGAAAACAGCCAGTAGATAATACTAAAACTATTATGCAATAAGTCTTCCTCCCAAACATCACTTATTTTTTTTCACTAGGCAGCCAACATAGCGTGAAGAAATTATATAAAATACACTGCCAGGCCACAAGCCACCACTGCCCACACTCCATTTTTTAATGATACTTATTAATATAAACAGATCTTTTCCTATAGCTGAAATAAAACAATACATAATTGTATTTATTTCTGGCCCTTAAACATAACAAAACCATCTGCTGTCATCTTTACACCTTAAGCACTCAGACTTTTTAATGTAAACTCAGCAGCCTATTCATTTGTCCATTTTTAACAGATGAATATGCAAGATTTCCAGTTTGAGATGTGAATTCATACTTTAATACAGCTATTCCCAACCCGGGGTACGCATACCCCCAGGGGTGCGTGCTTGGTCGGTTAGGGGTACGTGGGAAAAAAATTAGCAATGGTGGATAATTTGTTTAATATCAAAAAAAAAAAAATCCCGCCTTAGGCACTTTCACTATCAGAGGATTTACTTCCCACGCACAGGAAGTCTGTCCTATAAATATGAAGGTGTGAACGTATTCCAGTTATCTATGTTCTATCTACTGTAACTGTTAGATAGGGAAGAAGGTTGTCTTTCGGTGCTGTAGTTCTGTGTAGTGTGTGCGGGAACTGTGGGCTCACGAAACAGAAAAGGAAAGGTAAGAAAGCCTTAGCGCCTTTGCTTTTAGATGTCCGCTTGGAGTACTATGATTAATGAATTTAATTTATGTTTGACAAGCAGAGCAGTTTTTGAATGGTAGTCTTTTTTTTTTTTTTTTTTTTTTTTTATTTCTTAGCTTAGCCTTAGCCTTAGCTAGACTAGTGTTCAAAGCCCGAGATTGTAGTGTCGGCACTGGGAAGGTTGATTGAAATTACTTTGCTAAATAAGAGTTCAGTAGTGGTGTTCCTGGCAGTCAGCATAAATGTAACATAAGCTAAGCATTACAAAAAGTTTCTGAAATGGATGGTATGGAGTGGACTACAGAGGTAGCCGAGTTGAAAACCTTTTGTAATTGTAGAAATTTTTTTGCCAGACTGGTAACCCCCCCCATTAACTTTGAGTTGAAGAGTGAAAAGAAAACTTAAGTAACATGCAAACAGCTTCTCTGAATGAAATTTTGTATGCTCCTTATTATATATATATTACAGGCAAGCAGCTTCAGATTTAAATTATCACAAGCAGTGTGTTTCAGCTCTTCAGCCGTGACCGTGATGCAGTATTGGCCTATATTTCTTGAACCCCTTGTACTGCACTTTCTCACTAGTGGCACCCACAAATTATCCCCCCTAAAATCTTGCACACAGGGCAGCTACCTCCTTTACCCTGCCCTAGTAATAAACTTCATCAAGGGAAACACAAAAACATGTACTAATGAGAAAAGCAAGAACTCCAAGCTACCACAGCTAGACTTATTAAAACGGTAAGTGCTTTCACGATAAAAATAAAACTGCTTTATCAGACCATAAAATGCTATGTAAAACACTTATATACATCAAAAATAAACAAATCACACGTTGAAGCAATCTAGTATTCAAAATAGATTAGTCCCAGTGATTGGTGAATTTATGTAATATTATTGAAAGCAGTTGTTCCCGTCTGAACTTGTTAGGTTTATCTTGGACATCATTCATTTTTGCAGTGATAGGTTGATGGATGATCTGTTGATCACATTTATTGGAGAGATTTGCTATTCATGGGAGATGATTGGGTGAATATTTCCATTTATATTATAGGAGTTAATACTACATTACTAAGAAAGTGTAATTTCACAAGTTGCAGGAGTCAACACCAACTCTGCAGCAACCCCTGGTTACTCAACAGTAGTACAGTTGGAGGATTCCCCTTCAGTTATTTTGCTCCAGTCATTGTAAACATAGAGCAGCATGTCTCAGACTTTGAGCTTTACATATAGCGTTGCCATATAAAAATCACCACAGTCCACAGCAGAGCATCAGTTTGCTTACTCTGGTCCTTTGTTTTATGGCTTTTGTTACTCCCTCATCTCTTTTGTATATCTACAGCCTTAAAACTTTTTATAAGTACAATAGCTGAATAGCACATTTAACTGTGAGCTTCCTAGTTGAAGTCGTTAGTAAGCCATTATTACGTGTTCCACATTTTGCCCATTTGTTCCACATTATGAGGACTGCTGTTCCTCATTTTGGAGATGGAAAGTTGAAAGCTATGCCTGTAAAAAGTAAGAACTTAGCTAGTAGAAACACTGGTAGTAGTACTTGAAGATTATGTCAGTGATGTTGCGGGAAAGGAAACTTAACTCTTAGCAGCTGATACATGTTTGTAGACCAAGTGAATTAAGTTCTTGGAAGCCAACTAGTTTATTACAACATGTGTATGAACCGTCAGTATTTATTGTGAGACAGTTCTTTTGCTTTTTTGTGATAGCAGGTGCAAACAAAAGCATATGACCTAACAATTTGCTGGGAATTACCCTTTAATTACTGTTTGATGTGTGGTCTTTCCCTTGCAAGTGAAAAGAGGGCTAAGGAAGATTTGATAGGTGCTAAGTAATGCTTTCTAGCTATCCTCCTTTTTATTATTATTGTAGACCTGTTGGATTCTGCTTTGCACTTGGTGTGTGGAGATCAATTGGTCCTTTCCAGACTTGAATTGTAGTACTTGCTGAGATACACTTGATGCTTAGGTTAGATTAGAAATTAAATGAGATATATGTTAATAATTACACTATTTTAATGACTTTTGTTTGGCAAGAGAATGTAGTGGAATGTTGTATGACTTTTTGGTGAACATGCACTCTGATATATAAAGTTGTTTGTTAGCAGCAGCCTCTAAGATTGTCATATTGACTGATTTGAAAACTGCCCAAAGTTAATCTTAATCCGCCACTGGCCAGATGCATTTTCTTTGAATGTGGATTTCAATGCTGATTCAGTGAATATGAGTTTCAGAGGCAGAGAAGTTTTAATGCCAAGTCTGTTTTCATTGTGACACTGTATTGCTTTGTTTAGCAAATATATATCAGTGTTTGTGTTATATTTGAAATAAAAGTTTTAAATTAAATCCAAATAGCTGTAATCATTAGAAAAAAGTGCGCACAGTGACAGTTTTGAACAGTGTTTATGGCGAATGGGGAGAAGTGGAGATACAGCCAAGTAATGGGAGTCTGGAATGGTTGTGGGGGGGGGGCAAAATTACACACATTTTGCTTTCATGTAGTACTACTACAACATTTTTGACATGAAAAGTTGAGAAACTTAGTTTTTTCTTATCTTAACAGTTACATTTATTTTTATCATTACTTAAATTTAATATTAAAATGAATTTCGTAATTGTCTTATTACTAGATATTCTAATATATAAGTGGCTGAAACCTGGCACAACAAAAGAGCTGAAGCATGATATGGGTATGGAAAGTGATCAGAGTACTTCTCAAGACATGTCCAACATTTTGGTGTAAAACACTAGCCAGGCACAGTCCTTAGTTTCTCAAAGAGGGAAAAGAGAAAGTAGTGTGATGAATACATGAAATATGGATTTTCGTATGTGTGAAATGAAGACTGTCCTAAGCCCCAATGCATGGTGTGTGGGGAAGTGCTGTCAAATGGTAGCATGAAACCTTCCCTACTTTTACGACATTTAGAAATGAAACATGCTAACTATAAAAACCAGGAATATAGTTTTTTCAAACGGTTAGCAGAAAATAACAAAAGATCAAATTTGACATCATACATCCTGTCAGGTAATAAAGATTATGAAAATGCAGTTGAAGCTAGTTACCGTATTAGTTACCATATCGCAAAATGTGGTAAAAATCATACTATAGCTGAGAATCTAATAGCTCCCTGTATAACAGATGCTGTTCGATGTATACTTGGAGAAGAACATGTAAGGAAAATGAATACCATCCCTCTTTCAAACAATAGAATACCTCAAAGAATTGAAGATATGTCTGATGCTGTTGAGATGACAGTAATAGGTAGAATTAAAAGCAGTACATTTTCGTAATTCAAGTTGATAAAAGCACAGACGTTGACAGTTGTGGTATTTTGCTTGTTATTGCAAGGTATTTGAAAGATAATGAAGTTGAAGAAAACCTTTTGCTTTGTCATTCTCTGTCACAATGCACAAGGGGTGAGGATATATTTAATGTTATTGATTGTTATTTTAATGAAAAGGGGATTAATTGGTCTAATTGTTGTGGATTATGTAATGATGGTGCAAAGTCTATGTCAAGCATTTACTCTGGTCTTCGTAGTCTTGTCATGAAGGCATCTCCCAATATAAGTTGGAGCCATTGTTGCATCCACAGACAAAGTTTAGCATGCAAGAACCTCCCTGGTGACTTAAAACTCATTTTGGATGAAGCTGTGAAAGTAGTGAATTTTATAAAGGAGAAGCCCACAAACTCAAGAATTTTCAAAGCTCTGTGTGAGGAAATGGTGAGTCCTCATTCTACTCTGCTCCTTCATACAGAAGTAAGGTGGCTTTCTCATGGTAAAGTACTTACCTGGTTGTTTGAACTTAGACATGAAGTCCAGGTGTTTTTTTGAAGACCATCCTTTCCTCCTTGCTTGTAAGTTACACGACTGTAATTGGCTTCAGGCACTTGCATATTTATCAGATATTTTCCGGAATATAAACAAATAAATTTGACACTTCAGAATAGCTCAATAATGATCTTCAATGTCTCAGACAATATTGAATCTATGATTAAAAAATAGATTTTTGGAGGTCATGTCTTGAAAATGGGCAACCTGAGGTATTTGAAACTTTGCATAATTTCTTATCTGAAAACAAGCTTCATCTATCCTGGGAAAAAAGCAAGAAAATAACTGAACACTTGAATGGGCTAAAATCGGACTTCCAGAAGTACTTCCCCAAACCTCAAGAAGAAAACTATTGGATTTCAAATCCTTTTGAAGAACAACATGTCCTGGCAGCTAAATTATCAGTGAAGGAGAAAGAGAAGTTGATTGAACTTTCAACTGATAGTACTTTAAAGGCCAAATTCAAAGGACATTTTCTTATTAACTTTTGGGCAAACATCAGCAGAGAATACGAGCAGCTTTCTGACAAGGCCCTTAAGTTTCTTTTGCTGTTTACAAGTACTGAACTGGCAGAGAGAGCTTTCTCTTCTTATGTCTTTATTAAAAACAAATATTGTAACAAGCTTAATGCAGTTCCAGATTTACGATTATACCTTTCATCAGTTGAACCCAATTTCAAAAAACGATGTGCCTCAAAACAAGCACAAAACTTGCACTAAATGTGTAAAGATAAAGTTGTTTAATAATTATTTGTTTGTGTAGTTTGAAATGTTTAATTGAACCTATTTATATTTATCTTTGAGTTTTGGAGATTTTATATATATATATATATATATATATATATATATATATATATATGCAGTCTTTGTTCACTTTACTATTAGATTTTTGTATTATTTATTAGTTACAACACATACATTGGACATGAAAGCAACTATTACAAATGACAACAATATGAGGGGTACAATTTCAGGGAAATGGACTGCCAAGAGGTACGCAAGTCAAAAAAGGTTGGGAACCACTGCTTTAATAGATGGCCATTAACTGAGTAATGTGTCACACTGCATTTCACTTAAGCATATTACTATTGTGCAGACATGACATATGCTTGCAATTATTTCTACTAAATCTCAAGACTTCAACACTGTCAGAAAGAGCTTGACATGAAGATCATAGTGGTGCATAAACCTAATGTTTAAATGGTGGCTTTATCTTATACATCCTACAAAATTATCCTGATTTTATGATTTTTCAAGTTTATTAAATGCAGTTTGTATTACAGTCATTAAAGCTAGCAACTTCAACATAGGATCTGTCTCTACACCAATGAAAACTTCTACTTAAACTCAAGCCTTGCTCTACTGTAGCTGACAGCCTCCCACATGAATACCTAAGAACAGCCACCAAGACCATAGCATGCCCTTTCTCTGTCCTTATCAACTGATTAATAGCTGAATTATATATATTTTCACTATGGAAACAAATTCTATATTATCCCCCTTAATAAAAGTGGCATCTCTGCTGATATCTGACATCTGGCTTAATGCAATATAATAACCTCTCTCAAAAATTATTTTAAGATGTATTCATAATCAAATTGCCCACTATCTTCTACAAGAACAGCCACCCAACATGGCTTCTGCCCAGCACACAGTAAAACTACTGCCCTCCTTTCATTATCTGACACCATAAACAAATACAGGGACTCAGGCAAACATGTTTCTTCCCTATTCCTTAACCCGTCTAAAGCCTTCCATACAGTTTCTGACACTAAAGTTGTTTATAAACTGTCTCAACTTTTACTATCTTCTTTTTCATTATTGTGGCCCACAAACAATTTCATTGACAGGCTCAAGTCTGTCTACTGTCCCTCCTTACCTGCATGTCTCCATTGGTGTGCCCCAAGGCTCTATTCGTGGTTACCTATTCTTTCATACCTTTATCAATTACATCTATACCCCTGAAGGTCCAGCTTCTCTTATACAATGTGATGATGATTCAACATTTACATCAGCATTTAATAACATGCCTCACTTCCTCCATTTGAATAAAATCAAGCAGAACCGATGATAACTCTAGCAAAAATAAGTTATGGTCCAAATGAACAAGTAAATAAATTCACTGGAACCACTTGGCACAAGAACCAAACTCAAATTTATTAACAATGCAACTCCACAATTTCAATAAAATAGCTTCTTCAGGTATAAAACAATGCTAATAGATAAAACAAGGCTTAAATGAGTGTCTCTTTAAAACTTTTATTGCAACAATTGTACCAAACAGCATAATTGTCAAGTGACTCTTTTATACTATTTATACTTGTTTTAACTATTAGCATCTTTTCACTAAACAAAACTGAAACTGAAATAGTCTCCCATACAAAACGTCTTACCATGATTATATATGCTGAACTTAAATATGACCTGCATGTTCAAAATAACAAAAAATGCAATCCAAAAATTAGGAATGCTCTACAGGCAAAAACACATCCTTTGCAGCAACACTAAAACCATTCTTGTCCTTATGTACCTTCTCCAGTCATTCTTATACAGATAATCCATCCTAACTAACCTTCAGGCTATAGTTAAAATTAAGGTGGAGGCATATTATAATAAGATTGCAAAATTTGCCATGTACAAGCAAAACCACATCTGCCATTGCATTGCCCATAAGGCATTTAATTGGCTTGAACTGCCTCACCACTTATTTTATATGTTGCTTATCTCTACATGCAACGTTATTCATAAAACTAATGACTGTCCTACCTTTAATACAATTCTCCATTCCTAGCACTCTGATAAATTGTTTTCAGTATAACATCTTCTCAGTACATATAAACCCCACAAATCATCTAACCAAAGTGTCTACTCTTACTCTACATACATACATACATACATACATACATACATGCATACAAATATTTCAAGCATGGGCATTAATGCCATTCTAGCTTGCCAATATACCAAAACACTTGTCCCCATAATAAGTGTCCAAGCTGTTCTTAAAAATATCTTAACTAGTACTTGCTTTAATGTAATTTGGTAGTCTGTTCCATGCATCAGCTGCTCTGTCAAAGAACCAATTAGTACACTTCTTATTCCTATAGAATCTCTTCATAGGTTGTCTGATGATTCTCTAGTACTTTTTGATAACACCAAACATTCCCAGAGGTAGCTGTCTCTAAATGCCCTATATACCTGAATAAGATCTCCTCTTAAGATGTATGTAAGAGGCACTGTACAAGTTCAGATATTTTAGTCTTTCATAATAACTTAAATTTTCACATCCATGGATACTCTTGGTATAGCTCCTTTGTACTCTTTCCAGTTTACTCATGCTTGTTTTCTTATAGGGTTTCCATATTGTTATTCCATATTCAAGTTTGGGTCTAATGTAATGACTTCATTATTTTTGATTTCCTAGACTAAAAAAAATATTTTATACAACCTAAAGTTCTATAACTATCATTAACCAATTGGTTGACATGCTAGAAAAACTCATAGCTGAATCTACCCATATACCCAGGTCCTTAAATGTGTCTACAGTTCCAGTCACTGTGTGCTGTATTAAATATTCACCTTTCAAGTTATGTCTCTCAAATCTCATATGCTTAGTTTTTGATGTATTTATCAGCATATTATTCTCCTGTGTCCAAATGGTCAATTTAGTCAGGTTATTCTGCAGACATGCCTTATCTGTAACACATGTAATCAGTTTACCCATTTTCAGGTCATCTGCACAGACTGTAGAACACCTCAGATGAAAAAGTAAGGTCTGAAAGATACAATCTAAACAAATAAGGGCCTAGTACAGAGTCCTGTGGGACACTTTGACTGTAACCAAGAATTTCACCGGTCCAGTTGCTGTATGATACTTGCCATGTCCTATTTGTAAGCCACGCAACTATCCATCTAATCAAGAGTACATCAATACCTAGTTGTACTAATTTATTGATCAGTGTTTTGTGTATGACTCTGTCAAATGCTCAAGTTAAATCTATATAAACTATAATACAGCACAATTTTTCATTTATAGCTTTTAGTATATTGTTATAGAGCATCATGTTACAGGTGGTAATAGATCTGTTTTCAACATATGCATGTTTCAAGCCCCAACCTATCCAGTTCTGACAATAACTTATCCAATATTACCTTCTCCATTATTTTTCCACAACATGAAAGTAGACTTAAGGGTCTATATGACTTTGGGTTTGTCCTACTCCCCTTTCCCTTAAAGACAGCCTTAATAAGCGCATGTCTCTAATCTTGAGGAATCTCCCCATATTTATATGACCTAGTGAATAATATATATACTGGTACTGTAAGTTCTTGCTGAAGTGTTCTCAGGTCATTGTTACTAATTCCATCTCCTCCCTGTGCTTTGTTTGCATCCAGCTTGCACAGTTCTTTTTTCAATATAATATAATTTGATTCCAGTATCTGGAGATAACTGGATGTCATTTGGACAACTTATCAGCCCTTTTGTGGAGCCAACCTGTTTTACATAGGATTTTGTAAATACATTTATAATCTGTTGTGTCTGAGAATAAATTTTAAAATCTGCACACAGTTTATCAATTTGTTTCTTTACTCCTTCCACATCTTATGTATCTATAAAAAGGTTTCTTATTATGCTCAATATCTTTATATAAATTTTCTTCAAATTTTTTTTTATCTTGTCTCACACTGTGCTTAAGCTGTTTGTCCAGCTTGTTTATTTCAGTTTTCAAAGTTGTAGTTTGGGCTCCCTTCCATTTCTTATATAATTTTTTGTCTCTCACCTTAAACAGATATCTTGTTCTTATGGAAATATACCCACCTGATGTTGTATGCCTAGATCCTGATGTTAAACATTTTTTTTGATTTTTTGCACTCAATTTCTCTTTGAAAACTTTCCACATTTCATCTGCAGTTTTTCCACTGAACACCAAACTCCAGTTAGTTTTACACAGTGACTCATTGCTTCCATCATCATCTTCTTCCAGCTGTTCCCATTAGGGGTCGCCACAGCAGATCTTCTGTTTCCATTTCTTCCTGTCCTCTGCATCATGCTCTTTCACACCAGTCGCCTGCATGTCCTCTCTCACCACATCCATAAACCTTATTTTAGGCCTTCCTTAGCATCCTTTTCCCAATATACCCAGCATCCCTCCTCAGCACATGTCCAAACCAACACAATCTCGCATCTCTTGCTTTGTCTCCAAACTGTCCAACCTGAGCTGACCCTCTAATATATTGATTCCTAATCCTGTCCATCCTAGTCACACCCAGTGCAAATCTTAACATCTTTAACTCTGCCACATCCAGCTCTGACTCCTGCCTTTTTGTCAGTGCCACCGTCTCCAACCCATATAACATAGCTGGTCTCACTACCCTCTTGTAGACCTTCCCTTTCACTCTTACTGGTACCCGTCTGTCACAAATCACTCCTAACACTCTTCTCCACCCATTCCACCCTGCCTGTACTCTCTTCCTCACCTCTCTTCCACACTCATTATTACTCTGAACTGTTGATCCCAAGTACTTAAACTCATCCACCTTTACCAAATCTACTCCCTGCATCCTCAACATTCCTCTACCCTCCCTCACATTCACATACGTATATTCTGTTTTAGCCCTGCTGACCTTCATTCCTCTCTTCTCTAAAGCATATCTCCACCTCTCCAGGGTCTCCTCAACCTGGTCCCTACTCTCACTACATATCACAATCTCATCTGCAAACATCATAGTTCACGGGGCCTCCTGTCTGATCTCATCTGTCAACCTGTCCATCACTACTGCAAATAAGAAAGGGCTCAGAGCTGATCCTTGATGTAATCCCACCTCCACCTTAAATGTATCTGTCACTCCCACTGCAATCCTCACCAATGTCACAATACCCTCGTACATATCCTGTACCACTCTTACATACTTCTCAAACACTCCCGACTTCCTCATACGATACCACAACTCCTCTCTAGTCACCCTGTCATATGCTTTCTCTAAGTCCAGAAAGACACAATGCAACTCCTTCTGACCTTCTCTGGATTTCTCCAACAACACTCTCACAGCAAATATTGCATCTGTAGTGCTCTTTCCTGGCATGAAACCATACTGCTGATCACTAATCATCACCTCCCTTCTTAACCTAGCTTCCACTACTCTTTCCCATAACTTCAAGCTGTGAGTGATCAGTTTTATCCCTCTGTAGTTACTCCAGCTTTGCACATCACCCTTATTCTTAAAGATAGGTACCAAAACACTTTTTCGCCACTCCTCAGGCATCCTCTGACTTTCCAAAATTTCATTAAACAATCTGGTTAAAAATTCCACTTCCATTTCACTTAAGCACCTCCATGCTTCCACTGGTATGTCATCTGGGACAACAGCCTTTCCTTTCTTCATCCTCTTCATAGCTGACCTTACTTCCGCCTTGCTAATCTGTTTCACTTTCTGATTCACTATCCCCTCATCATCCAACCTTCTTTCTCTCTCATTCTCTTCATTCATCAGTGACTCATTGCTTCCATATAATCTGTAATTAACCTTCTGTGCATTGGCTTAGATTTCAGTTTGGCAGAATTATCTAACAACAAATTAACCTTTATGATCCCATAATCACTGTACATCAATGGTGGCAAAACCTGTCTTGAAGTGACAATAATTTCTGTGGAAACACAATCTGTAGTATGTCACCTGGTCGTTTTTTTTTTTTTTTTTTTTTTTACAATTTGAAGTAATGTTCCCGAATATACGCTGTGAATAATTTCCTTACTAACATTGTTGAATCAATATTATCCCAGTATATTTCTGGTAAATTTAAGTCCCCAGCTAATATTATTCTTCTCTCCTGTGTTTCTTGCAATAAATGTATGAATTCTTCTAGGTCATCTGCACTTGACTTTGGCAGTCTATACATTCTAGAAATTGTTATATGTTCCAGCATTGTCTTTATTGTCACAGTTACACAGTCTATAGTATTGGTATTATCACTGAACATGTACTAGTCGCAGGTCTCATAGCTATCTTTAATCCCTATCATAATACTTCCACCTGATTTTTTGTTAGAATGACTGTTACAGTAAAAACATTTATAACCTGACAGAACTGGTTTCCAGTCATTGTTCTTTAACCATGTGTCACAAATAATAAGAACATCAATCTTGTAGAACGTAGCAACTTTTCCCATAAAAAAAAAATCTTTAATATTAATGCACCTAGCATTAACAACCATCAGAGATGCATCAAATTTTGCTATTTGTGAACTGTTGACTTTTCTTCCTGGCAAAATTCCTGCCTAGTGCTTGTCAAATACTGCAGAATATCTGCTGCAAAAATTCTCTTCCATGATCTTGACAAATGCACACCATGAAACAACAGTTCTCCAAGTCATGCCAGTTGCACAAGTGCAATTGTCATCATTAAGTCTAGATTTACGTCTAACAATTGTAAGCAAATCATCCAACTTTTGACACGAGGAACACAGATCACCAGTGTTATCAGCTGTTACCTATAAATATGCATAGCATTTATTAAACCGTACAAGATATTTGTGCATTAGTAAATCGTTAATTGCATACTCATTTAAGAAATCCATATTCAGCTTCAAATGAATATAATATTGCAAAAGAAAAGAATAATCAAAATCAGTAACCACAGAATTCAAAGAGAACTTAAATCACCTTCTGTGACAAAGATCACATCAGCAATATACAACTAAATACTAAAGTACAGTAAAGTTGCCTCTGTCTAACTTCATTAGCATACATATTCTTGCACAGGTATTGAGGTTACACAATCCAAGCAATAACATAGTCTGTACCTGCATATTTCATGTGTGTACAAGTACAGTACTGGCAGCAAAGTAGCCCATTATATTAGAACAGACTGTCCCTGCACATGCTTATCACTATTATGAAGACAGTATTACCTAACTACACTATATGGTGGCCTATGGTGTTGACTATAGCATCATATCAGTATATATACATCCCTTCCCTCCACGGAACTTTAAAGTTGTGGCAGTAGTGCTTCCCAACATGTTCCCAATGTTGGCACATGGGATGACTGCCTCCGATATACATACTTGTTGAGCCTTTGCAGATACAGCAGTTGTACATGTTCCCAGCCATCCCTTCCTCTGACTACAGTATGACATATCCCCAAAACTACTCTTCCACCTATCATATGTGATACTTAGGAACTTTGTCTTTATTGCTATTAAGCTACCAGTCCCAGGAGCAGGCAATCTATAACTATGTCTTACAGGTTCACAAGTGTCTGCATATCCATATGACAAGGGAAATTACAGAAGCTGCACAGTTTCATCCTTGCTGAAAGAACTATGGTCTCAGGAACAGTATCACATGTGGAGATGAGAACTGACCAGTGTGCTTACAGGACTAGATGTGGCTAGCAGTCAGTCATGATATCATTGCTCTGGGTAGGCAGAATTGTGCACTACAGAAATGCCATATGAGTGTCACTGACATCATTTCAAGGTAAAGGTAAATTCATTAATACTTGAAATGTTAGCCAATTGGGTGATCACTGGAGAGCAGCAGGATAACAGAGCCAGATGAGCTTTTGGGACCCCTGTATTGGGATTATCCATGGTGCAGTGGACACTGGTATCAGGATGTACAAACCACACACTTCTCAGAAAATGTTACACCAGATTAGTAACTGTTACTCCAACACTGCAGACTTTTGGAGTAAACTGACCATACCATACCATATGCTTCCTATTTTTTTATAAGAACATCGAATAACCAGGCACATTATGATGGCAATGGGATTGCATGGTGCTTATTTTGGGTCTATATTATAGCATCAAAATCTAAAAAGATCGAATGTTATAATATAGAACCCTAAACATCGAAATCCGCAAACATCGAACAGTCAGAATAACGATTTTTTTCCCAGGGAAAAAATCACTATTCCGAGAAACATACACATAACACAAGCATACACAGAAAACAGCAATCCACACACATACACTTAAAATCCTACACCTAAACTAAACTTTACATACACTACTAGCTATCCACTTACCTTAACCCGACCCTAACCCTAAGGTCTGTCACTATTGCACACTCACCTCACGCGCGCCCTAACCCTAACTCACCTAACCCGCCCCTAACCCTAACCTACACACAACCACACACTTACCTGATCTGCTCCCGTAACACTCCAACATATCGAACGCTGAAAACAGTGAAGCCACAGCAACAGCCCACCAAATTCTTTCCCTGGGAAAGAATTCAGTGTCCTGCACCTTTGCTGTTTTCAGCGTTCGACAAAACTGGTTCGATATTATAACATTCGAACTTTATAAAATGCTATGTTATAATATAGACCCCTTATTTCATGGTCACCCCAGCATGTTTGCCACTGGACAACAGTGGTAATAAAGGTGTTCATTCTCACTCTGATGTGCCTTTTGCTATATATTCACAGGCAAGCCACTGCTGTGGTGGCACCTGTGGAGGGTGGGGCAGGATAACATGCACATGTACATACCCATGTGGTGGTGATAATGATAAAAGAACAGAAAAACTTGAGACACTGTCTGTATGCCTTCATTCTCCTTGTACACTCATGTTGATATAATTTTTGGGCTTGCGTATTAGTATCATGTGGCTGCCCTTTCTATTTCCTCAGCAGCTGTTATATAGAACACAAAGTGCTAGGACCATACTGCAAGTTGTTCCATGGACTTACTGACCTGGTCCCATAGATGTATCAAGGTAGATGAAGTAGGCTTTGAGTGGCTTGAACACATGTTCAATGAGGTTTTGGATTTGAGTGAGTGTGTGTGTGTGTGTGTGTGTGTGTGTGTGTGTGTGTGTGTCTGTGTGTGTGTGTGTGTGTGTGTGTGTGTGTGTGTGTGTGTGTGTGTGTGTGTGTGTGTGTGTGTGTGTGTGTGTGTGTGTGTGTGTGTGTGTGTGTGTGCGTGTGTGTGGTATTACACTAGAGCTCAGCCATGCTATGGGGGTTCCATATAAGCATCATTAACCAGGACACTAGCATTTACTCTACATTACCTGCAACTCAGTAACAGTTTTAAATTTTGTGTTTTTTAAGTGCGAGAGCTTGAATAGCGAATCAGAATACTGGAAAATGGGGAATTACATCCACTAAATCTGAGACTGCTGCATCTCAGAGTGCCCCCTTTTCTTCAGGGTATGGTGTCCACAGAGTTAGAATTTATAAAAATTGAGGGGTTAGGGGTATACAAGGAGACTTTTTCACAGTATCTTTATTTTATATTTAAAACTTTTAATAACAATAACAATTTGTCAAAACTGTACAAAACGATAATACAAACAGTATATTCAAAAAAACTATATATATATATATATATATATATATATATATATATATATATATATATATATATATATAATAAATAAATGCCAGTTGCAATAAAAGATCTTTTATAAAGAAACTTCTTAGGAGAATGTCAACAATGTATACAAACATAAAATAGGAAAGCTTCTTCATAAGGTGTCCTAATAAAAAGTTTAGAGAATTAATGGGTAAGGTTAATTAACTTCTATAATACAATTTGGAAAATCAATTAAAAGATCCCGGATTCTCAAAAGCCTGCATGGAGTGCAAGATGAGTGCAGTAGCTCGCGCAGGCAATATGTCTTCCGTGCGATCCAGAAACAGCCGACAGGCGCATGCATGAGAACTCCAGCACTAATCTTGCACAAACTAAGCCCTGGTATGCAAATCACCTCATTTGCTGGAGAAAGCCATGCAAATTAGGTGATATTGCAATCCAGGAAGCTTGCAATAGTCCGTGCAAGACAAGTGCAATCTGCAGAAATCTACTCGGTTACTAACTGAGTACATTTCTGCATATTCCAAAATGGAGCTATGACAGCTCCAAATAAATGCTGCATATTCTTAGAAGATGAACAAAAAACTTCTTTAGCACCACAGAAAAACCTCGTACACTCGAGCGCCAAACAAAGGTTGAATCAGAACAAATTTGTCAAAGTCCTTATTCAAAAAGCAGGTTTAATGATTTACTTTAAGTGCGAAACTTCACGTACACTTTTCATCAGGGCTCCTGCCCCAACTTCCTCAGAAAATACAATTCTATCACTCACAAGTTGACTATTTATATACAATTAAAATATGTTAATTAATTAATTAACCAATTAAAACATTTAAAGAGGCAACTTACTAAAACCACTGGTTGTCTCACACAAAATAGTAACTGGCTACAGTGTCAGAAATAAAATGTAAAACATTAATGTGAAACATTAATAAGAACACTGTGCTCATGTTATTTCTTGTAGTGGAGACCGTAACACTTTTAAAAATGTAGTTCTAAAGCCTTTGTTTCTTTTTTATATATATTTCTTTTACTTTTAAAATACTTTTAAAAACTCCTCTAAACCTATTCTACATGAATTTCATTGGATAAATGCAGACCTTTTAAAATATTTAGTTAATCTTGTTTGATTAATTTTATTTGATGTTTTATATATTCCATAAATGAATGTGTATTATATTTAATAAAATATAACAAATATATATATATATAACATCTAAATTTATGTTTGTCACATGGAAAACACTCAAAACTGCCCTTCCGCGCTAAGTGTACATTTTGTATGTTTATATGTGTTTTCCATGAACTCAAATTCTTTCTCCCTCTTTCTTAAATTATAAAATTGTAGATATTCTAACACTGCCCTATCCATTCATTTCCATGGGCCCCTCTATCCAGCCTTTTACAAATGTATTTGCATAAGAATTCACTGTGAACTAGAATTAAAATATGAACATGTTAGTGTAAATCTAACAGTAAAATATGTGAATACATGTCTTCTGTGCATTACCTTCCTAACAGTTTTAAATTCGCTCAACTACTATATTTCTCGAAGTAAAACACTTATAATGTTATTAGTTACTACAGGAAAACTGTTCTGGCAGGTTACGGACTTGAACTATCTAAATAAACCTAAATAGATTTAAAATTTTAAAATTTTAATGTCTGTCAGTAACTGTGAATAATTTGGGGTTTACAATGGGAACTACATTAAGAACTTTAATACTAGAACTGGAACTGATACCATTTATTTTATTAATTTATTTAGTAATTATATTTTAGAATTATATTTTAGAAATTGTATTTTAAAAATTGATTTCATCTTTCTAAATTTTTAAGCCTCAAAATACATTTGATTGAGCACATTTCATTGATACCTGGGGGTCTACAAGAGTTCGTCCTTAACTGCCATATTAATTCTCTTTTCTCTAATTCAAGACTCTCATTGCCTCCTCTACCATCAGGTATCACTTGATCAATTACTCTAAACTTAAAGTAATGGTCAGGGTACTCGACAATGTGTCTAGCTAATGCATTCTCCATTCGTTTTGAGTTGATATTATAAATTTGTTCACTAATTCTAGCTACTAACTTCCTGTCTGTTTTTCCTATGTAGAAGGCTTGACATAAGCCACAATTAGCTAAATAAACCACCTGATTACTATTACAGTTATACTTAGATGTGGAACGGTAACTTTTGCTGTTAATCACAAATTGGGTTCCTTCCTCTATGTATTTACAATGCTTACACATTAGACATTTATACATACCTATTTTAGTCATGTAGGGGTGTCTTCTCCTTTGCAATATTTCTTTTAAATTCTTACCCCTTCTGTATGTGATTTTTGGTATTTTTGGGAGAAGATCTTTGAATAAATTGTCATTTAATAAATATTCCCAATTTTTTGTAACTATGTTAGTTATCAGTGTAGAATCTAAATTATATGTGCAAATGAAGTTACACTCGTAACTCTCATCTATTACTCCTCTATTGTTCGAGTTTAACTCATTATTTGTTTCCATCAAGGCTCTTTGTGTGTTCGGTCCTAGAATTGGTGTGTATGTGCCTTCACTTCTTTTTGTTTTGACTTCATTCAAAATGTCATTTAAAAAACTTAATGGATAACCTCTTTGTGCGAAAAAATTGAAAATTATTTCACATTCTCTTTCGAATTCGCTCTCTATAGAGGTCATTCGGGCCGCCCTCACAAGTTGCCCTTTAACAACAGATTTTTTCTGGTGTTTAGGGTGGCAACTTGTGAAGTGTAAATACATATTTGAATATGTCTCTTTCCTATGTATTTTAGACACATAAATTTTCTTTTCATAGTCTTTCCTTAGAGCTACATCAAGGTAGTCTATGCTATTTACATCATAGTTAAATGTAAAACTAAGGAACTGTGTTGAACTGTTGAACATTTCTAAACAATCCTTTAATTGGTCTTCTGACCCCTGGAATAACATGAATATATCGTCTAAAAATTGTGTGTAAAATACTATATTAGACTTAAACTCATTGTCACTCAATACAAATGTCCTTTCCCAAAAAGCCATAACTAAGTTGGCTATGGCGGCCCCACATGGTGACCCCATAGCCACACCGATTTTTTGATGGTAGATGTCCTTATTAAACTTAAGATAGTTGTATGACAAAACTATGTCAATTAGTTCTTCAACCAATTTCACTTCATTAGTTGGTGCACTTAATAGTCGCAGCATATCTGCGACCCATTCAATTCCTTCTCTGTGAGGAATACAGGAATATAAATCTTTAACATCTACCGTCACAAAAAAGGCTGAAGGAAAGAAATCCAAACTATTAATGGATTTCAAAAATGACCATGAGTCTTTAGTAATCTGATGTTCTTCTACTATGTATTTTTCAGAATATTGTCTAGCAATTTTGCACAGGTAAATGTAGCACTTTTCCTTCCGTCTACTAAAGGTCTCATTGGAGGATTTTCTAGATTCTTGTGAATCTTTGGTATTCCAAATAAATACGGGGTTCTTGGGAATGACTGTTGTAAATATAAATAAGTTTCCCTCTCTATCCTGGCTTCAATGTATAACTCTTCGATGAAAGCTTTAATTTTCATTTGTGCACTATTCATTTCATTAATTGAAGCCCTACAGTATGTTTCACTATCCAAGATTTTACGCATCCTATGATCATAATCATCAAGTGACATTACTACCAGTCCCCCTCTTTTATCTGGTTTCATGATCCGTATGGGGGCCTGGCATAAATACTCTAAGGAATCCCTTTCCTCTTTAGTTATGTTAAAATTATGTTTTTTCCTGTAAATATCAGTTTTCTCTAGATTTCTGAGATCCATCTCAATGGCGTTCTCGAACAGAGACACTAGTGGGTGTAATGGGGGATTGTACACACTACATACGTACAATTCTGAACTTTCATAATTGTTTTTGCCCATTAAAGCTGTTAAATTAATTTTTCTCACAAACAATTTTAAGTCCAACAGTAAGTTCGCTAAATCAAAGGGTCGAGACGGGACGAATGTGTAACCTTTAGATAACAAGTCCACTGTTTCAGGACTAATGTCAATATCTGAGTAGTTGTATATTTTAAAGTCACCAGTCGAGTTCACCAATATTTTATATTCAACTTGGTTGTCAAATGTTGCATTTAATTCTTCTAGACTAAGGTCACTTGATGTTAAACTGGTGAGAATTACCACTTCTTCTTCTTGTTCCTCGACCCTTTGTAGTTCTGTTTGACTTGTTGAAATTTCCCTTTCGGAAAATTTTGTTGTTGGTGTTGGCCCCCCCCATTATTTTCTACCATGTCAGGTTTTCTTGTGTCATTCCGTATATTTTTATTACTTTGGTTGAGTCTTTCACTCCGTCTAGGCTCATTCCCAAAACTTGATGTACCTTCATTTACTTCATTATCATCCACTGTGTCATACGACACTGGTTGGTTCTCAATCTCATGTCACCTGAGGTTATGTCAGTGGTCACTAGAGAAACTGTTAATATTCCTTGAGTTGGTGGTGGCTTAGGGTAGGCCTTCCTCCTATACTCTTTAGTGTCCCTGGCTATTTTTTTTAGCTTTAGTACTTTTAATTTTCAACATGTGGTTGTCAATACTCGAAAAACACCGGTCATAATCAAACCGGTATCTTACAAAGTTCACATCATTTTTTATAGTTTGATTTAATTCCTCTAGCTCCAACAATAGATTGTCCACTAGAATTTGATAATGAATGCACAATAAATCTAATAGCTCTAGCCCATGTTTATCAAATAAATTTGTTAGGGCTTCATAGAACGGAGTCCCCTCTTTCAAACCAGAAGGGAACTGCCAATGCCTCAAACCCTTAGGAACCAGTTTGAGGTTAATGCATTCGCGAAAATACGCGATTTCGAGCTGTAATTTACGTACTTTGAATAGTTTAGCATCGAACTCGTTTAGTTTTAATGATAAGTCAATGCTTACCTCTTGTTGTAAAACGTTCGAAGTACTTTGGGAGCCGTTTTCAAAAAAGAAAAAGGGTCTGTTAATCCAATCGCTGAAATTTGCCGGTGCAGTTTGGCTTGGCAATGCCTCAACACGATTCCCGTTGTTGGTATTGTTTCCAATGATGTAGGGCATCCCATCCATTTGGTTTGGACCAGTTTGGTTCGCCACACGCTCTCCACCTTGTATACTTTGTTGTCTCTGCCTCATGTTCGTATCGAACGCCCCATTTTCAGTGTCACTTGTAGCGTTATTTATTAGGAAATTGCCTCTCACGTTACTGGTGTCCTGCAGTCGCGTCTGAGAACTAGCAACTGCTTCCACTTTCTGCGATAGTGCCTCGACCTTCTGGGTCAGTAGGTTTATCAATACAGTCAAATTTCCGTCATTAGTGGACCGTTCCAAAGACGGGGTTGGACTACTACATACAAAATGTACACTTAGCGCGGAAGGGCAGTTTTGAGTGTTTTCCATGTGACAAACATAAATTTAGATGTTATATATATATATTTGTTATATTTTATTAAATATAATACACATTCATTTATGGAATATATAAAACATCAAATAAAATTAATCAAACAAGATTAACTAAATATTTTAAAAGGTCTGCATTTATCCAATGAAATTCATGTAGAATAGGTTTAGAGGAGTTTTTAAAAGTATTTTAAAAGTAAAAGAAATATATATAAAAAAGAAACAAAGGCTTTAGAACTACATTTTTAAAAGTGTTACGGTCTCCACTACAAGAAATAACATGAGCACAGTGTTCTTATTAATGTTTCACATTAATGTTTTACATTTTATTTCTGACACTGTAGCCAGTTACTATTTTGTGTGAGACAACCAGTGGTTTTAGTAAGTTGCCTCTTTAAATGTTTTAATTGGTTAATTAATTAATTAACATATTTTAATTGTATATAAATAGTCAACTTGTGAGTGATAGAATTGTATTTTCTGAGGAAGTTGGGGCAGGAGCCCTGACGAAAAGTGTACGTGAAGTTTCGCACTTAAAGTAAATCATTAAACCTGCTTTTTGAATAAGGACTTTGACAAATTTGTTCTGATTCAACCTTTGTTTGGCGCTCGAGTGTACGAGGTTTTTCTGTGGTGCTAAAGAAGTTTTTTGTTCATCTTCTAAGTTTGTGCGTGGTGTGTGATGGAACCTGTACTATCGAGTAGTCCAACCCCGTCTTTGGAACGGTCCACTAATGACGGAAATTTGACTGTATTGATAAACCTACTGACCCAGAAGGTCGAGGCACTATCGCAGAAAGTGGAAGCAGTTGCTAGTTCTCAGACGCGACTGCAGGACACCAGTAACGTGAGAGGCAATTTCCTAATAAATAACGCTACAAGTGAAACTGAAAATGGGGCGTTCGATACGAACATGAGGCAGAGACAACAAAGTACACAAGGTGGAGAGCGTGTTGCGAACCAAACTGGTCCAAATCAAACGGATGGGACGCCCTATATCATTGGAAATAACACCAACAACGTGAATCATGTGGAGGCATTGCCAAGCCAAACTGCACCGGCAAATTTCAGCGATTGGATTAACAGACCCTTTCTCTTTTTTGAAAATGGCTCCCAAAGTACTTCGAACGTTTTACAACAAGAGGTAAGCATTGACTTATCATTAAAACTAAACGAGTTCGATGCTAAACTATTCAAAGTACGTAAATTACAGCTCGAAATCGCGTATTTTCGCGAATGCATTAACCTCAAACTGGTTCCTAAGGGCTTGAGGCATTGGCAGTTCCCTTCTGGTTTGAAAGAGGGGACTCCGTTCTATGAAGCCCTAACAAATTTATTCGATAAACATGGGCTAGAGCTATTAGATTTATTGTGCATTCATTATCAAATTCTAGTGGACAATCTATTGTTGGAGCTAGAGGAATTAAATCAAACTATAAAAAATGATGTGAACTTTGTAAGATACCGGTTTGATTATGACCGGTGTTTTTCGAGTATTGACAACCACATGTTGAAAATTAAAAGTACTAAAGCTAAAAAAATAGCCAGGGACACTAAAGAGTATAGGGAGGGGAAGGCCTACCCTAAGCCACCACCAACTCAAGGAATATTAACAGTTTCTGTAGTGACCACTGACATAACCTCAGGTGACATGAGATTGGAGAACCAACCAGTGTCGTATGACACAGTGGATGATAATGAAGTAAATGAAGGTACATCAAGTTTTGGGAATGAGCCTAGACGGAGTGAAAGACTCAACCAAAGTAATAAAAATATACGGAATGACACAAGAAAACCTGACATGGTAGAAAATAATGGGGGGGGCCAACACCAACAACAAAATTTTCCGAAAGGGAAATTTCAACAAGTCAAACAGAACTACAAAGGGTCGAGGAACAAGAAGAAGAAGTGGTAATTCTCACCAGTTTAACATCAAGTGACCTTAGTCTAGAAGAATTAAATGCAACATTTGACAACCAAGTTGAATATAAAATATTGGTGAACTCAACTGGTGACTTTAAAATATACAACTACTCAGATATTGACATTAGTCCCGAAACAGTGGACTTGTTATCTAAAGGTTACACATTCGTCCCGTCTCGACCCTTTGATTTAGCGAACTTACTGTTGGACTTAAAATTGTTTGTGAGAAAAATTAATTTAACAGCTTTAATGGGCAAAAACAATTATGAAAGTTCAGAATTGTACGTATGTAGTGTGTACAATCCCCCATTACACCCACTAGTGTCTCTGTTCGAGAACGCCATTGAGATGGATCTCAGAAATCTAGAGAAAACTGATATTTACAGGAAAAAACATAATTTTAACATAACTAAAGAGGAAAGGGATTCCTTAGAGTATTTATGCCAGGCCCCCATACGGATCATGAAACCAGATAAAGGAGGGGGACTGGTAGTAATGTCACTTGATGATTATGATCATAGGATGCGTAAAATCTTGGATAGTGAAACATACTGTAGGGCTTCAATTAATGAAATGAATAGTGCACAGATGAAAATTAAAGCTTTCATCGAAGAGTTATACATTGAAGCCAGGATAGAGAGGGAAACTTATTTATATTTACAACAGTCATTCCCAAGAACCCCGTATTTATTTGGAATACCGAAGATTCACAAGAATCTAGAAAATCCTCCAATGAGACCTTTAGTAGACGGAAGGAAAAGTGCTACATTTACCTGTGCAAAATTGCTAGACAATATTCTGAAAAAATACATAGTAGAAGAACATCAGATTACTAAAGACTCATGGTCATTTTTGAAATCCATTAATAGTTTGGATTTCTTTCCTTCAGCCTTTTTTGTGACGGTAGATGTTAAAGATTTATATTCCTGTATTCCTCACAGAGAAGGAATTGAATGGGTCGCAGATATGCTGCGACTATTAAGTGCACCAACTAATGAAGTGAAATTGGTTGAAGAACTAATTGACATAGTTTTGTCATACAACTATCTTAAGTTTAATAAGGACATCTACCATCAAAAAATCGGTGTGGCTATGGGGTCACCATGTGGGGCCGCCATAGCCAACTTAGTTATGGCTTTTTGGGAAAGGACATTTGTATTGAGTGACAATGAGTTTAAGTCTAATATAGTATTTTACACATGATTTTTAGACGATATATTCATGTTATTCCAGGGGTCAGAAGACCAATTAAAGGATTGTTTAGAAATGTTCAACAGTTCAACACAGTTCCTTAGTTTTACATTTAACTATGATGTAAATAGCATAGAATACCTTGATGTAGCTCTAAGGAAAGACTGAAAAGAAAATTTATATGTCTAAAATACATAGGAAAGAGACATATTCAAATATGTATTTACACTTCACAAGTTGCCACCCTAAACACCAGAAAAAATCTGTTGTTAAAGGGCAACTTGTGAGGGCGGCCCGAATGACCTCTATAGAGAGCGAATTCGAAAGAGAATGTGAAATAATTTTCAATTTTTTCACACAAAGAGGTTATCCATGAAGTTTTTTAAATGACATTTTGAATGAAGTCAAAACAAAAAGAAGTGAAGGCACATACACACCAATTCTAGGACCGAACACACAAAGAGCCTTGATGGAAACAAATAATGAGTTAAACTCGAACAATAGAGGAGTAATAGATGAGAGTTATGAGTGTAACTTCATTTGCACATATAATTTAGATTCTACACTGATAACTAACATAGTTACAAAAAACTGGGAATACTTATTAAATGACAATTTATTCAAAGACCTTCTCCCAAAAACACCAAAAATCACATACAGAAGGGGTAAGAATTTAAAAGAAATATTGCAAAGGAGAAGACACCCCTACATGACTAAAATAGGTATGTATAAATGTCTAATGTGTAAGCATTGTAAATACATAGAGGAAGGAACCCAATTTGTGATTAACAGCAAAAGTTACCGTTCCACATCTAAGTATAACTGTAATAGTAATCAGGTGGTTTATTTAGCTAATTGTGGCGTATGTCAAGCCTTCTACATAGGAAAAACAGACAGGAAGTTAGTAGCTAGAATTAGTGAACACATTTATAATATCAACTCAAAACGAATGGAGAATGCATTAGCTAGACACATTGTCGAGTACCCTGACCATTACTTTAAGTTTAGAGTAATTGATCAAGTGATATCTGATGGTAGAGGAGGCAATGAGAGTCTTGAATTAGAGAAAAGAGAATTAATATGGCAGTTAAGGACGAACTCTTGTAGACCCCCAGGTATCAATGAAATGTGCTCAATCAAATGTATTTTGAGGCTTAAAAATTTAGAAAGATGAAATGAATTTTTAAAATACAATTTCTAAAATATAATTCTAAAATATAATTACTAAATAAATTAATAAAATAAATGGTATCAGTTCCAGTTCTAGTATTAAAGTTCTTAATGTAGTTCCCATTGTAAACCCCAAATTATTCACAGTTACTGACAGACATTAAAATTTTAAAATTTTAAATCTATTTAGGTTTATTTAGATAGTTCAAGTCCGTAACCTGCCAGAACAGTTTTCCTGTAGTAACTAATAACATTATAAGTGTTTTACTTCGAGAAATATAGTAGTTGAGCGAATTTAAAACTGTTAGGAAGGTAATGCACAGAAGACATGTATTCACATATTTTACTGATAGATTTACACTAACATGTTCATATTTTAATTCTAGTTCACAGTGAATTCTTATGCAAATACATTTGTAAAAGGCTGGATAGAGGCCCATGGAAACGAATAGATAGGGCAGTGTTAGAATATCTACAATTTTATAATTTAAGAAAGAGGGAGAAAGAATTTGAGTTCATGGAAAACACATATAAACATACAAAATGTACACTTAGCGCGGAAGGGCAGTTTTGAGTGTTTTCCATGTGACAAACATAAATTTAGATGTTATATATATATATATTTGTTATATTTTATTAAATATAATACACATTCATTTATGGAATATATAAAACATCAAATAAAATTAATCAAACAAGATTAACTAAATATTTTAAAAGGTCTGCATTTATCCAATGAAATTCATGTAGAATAGGTTTAGAGGAGTTTTTAAAAGTATTTTAAAAGTAAAAGAAATATATATAAAAAAGAAACAAAGGCTTTAGAACTACATTTTTAAAAGTGTTACGGTCTCCACTACAAGAAATAACATGAGCCCAGTGTTCTTATTAATGTTTCACATTAATGTTTTACATTTTATTTCTGACACTGTAGCCAGTTACTATTTTGTGTGAGACAACCAGTGGTTTTAGTAAGTTGCCTCTTTAAATGTTTTAATTGGTTAATTAATTAATTAACATATTTTAATTGTATATAAATAGTCAACTTGTGAGTGATAGAATTGTATTTTCTGAGGAAGTTGGGGCAGGAGCCCTGACGAAAAGTGTACGTGAAGTTTCGCACTTAAAGTAAATCATTAAACCTGCTTTTTGAATAAGGACTTTGACAAATTTGTTCTGATTCAACCTTTGTTTGGCGCTCGAGTGTACGAGGTTTTTCTGTGGTGCTAAATGCTGCATATTATTGAGGAAGCATGCCAATGGCCAAGTAGAAGGCCATTGGCATTGCAAACTGTTTAAAAAATTAATAAAACAACTTTAATTTTTTTTTCACCAATCTCGGCTGTTTAAGCATAGAGCAGCAGCACGCAAATGGGATCGGGGGGAAAATAATAAAATAAACTGAAAATGACCATTCTAACAAAAATCAGTATTCTGCCATGCAAGTCAATGGCAGGCAAAAGACAACTTGGCCAGTGAGTAGTGGTTACTAAGGGGGGAGGCTCAGTGTGGGACATTCAACTATACATTAGTAGGCAGTCCTATGCAAATGAGGGAAAGGTTAGTGAATCCCAGATTTTCCCAGAGTGTGAGGCAGGTCCCAGGAGTGTAAGAGTATAAATAGCTGGGTGCAAGACTAGGATATAGGTGACATCATGGGGGTGTGTTTCAGGAATACTGTAAGCGGATTGGTGACCTGTTGCTCGAGATTGCCCCTACGTTAGCACAGCTAAGCCAGGGGTGTGTCTAAGCCTGCCTACCACACTTTACAAAGTGTAAGTGGGTGTGCGTGCCATGCAACAGGTCCTACAGAAAGAAAAAAGAAATAAAACCAGGAAAAAGCAGCTCTGTGCACATACGAGCATTCTGTTTGCACAGCGCACACTCAGGCTTAGGGAAAACAGCAGTAGGAAGGTAATCGAGGAGAACTAGCTTAGCTGACAGGTTAAATGTATCAGAATCAGCCAATTACACAGGCAGCAGATCAGCCCAGCCCAGCTCACCACTATAAACCATGCAAACACCTCTCCCCTTGTTTTTCCCAAAAAAACTGCACCACCGGTGTATACAGATGGGGAAATTTTACAGAAAGAAAGCAAGAGAAAAAAAATGTTAGGGGCTGCTTTTGCTATCATAAACCAGCATGTACAAGAGGCTGAGGGTGGTGAAGATGTGAAAGCTGCTGAGCAACCCACAGTGAGGAGATGGAGAAGAGTGTACAGACCCAGGGTAACCTACCAAGGGCTATATGAGCTGGAGACAATGGAGCGCTATAGGGTGGACAGGGACCTCCTACAGCAAATTGTTGAGCTGTGCCAGACACGCCTCACACACAGAACTAACAGAGGGGAACCCATCCCAGTGGATACCAAGCTATGTGTAGGTCTCAGAATACTAGCTACAGGTACCTTCCAAAGGCCAACTGGGGATATGATGGGGATTTCAAAGGCATCAGCATCCAGGATACTCCACCAGTTCCTGGATGCCATGTCAGCACATGTCTGTGAGCATATATATTTCCCCATCACCCATGAGGCGTTGGCCAGCAATATGCATCTCTTTCACTAGATAGCAGAATACCCTGAGGTAGTGGGTGCAATAGACAGCACGCACATATGTATTAAAGCACCACCAGGTGAGTGGGGTAGGGTCTACATCAACCGCAAGAGCTTCCTCTTCATCAACTGCCAGGTCGTGTGCGATGCCCAGGGCATGATAATGAATGTGTGTGCTAGCTGCCCTGGAAGCTACCATGATTCCCACATCTGGCATCTGATGCATCTGTACCAGAGATTTGCCAACGGGGACATCCCACGTGGTCACCTAGTGGGGGATGCTGGATACGCACTGGAGCCATGGCTGATGGCACCAATTAGAAATGCCCACACACCCAAACAAGAACTCCATAATGATGCACAAACACGAACCATAATAGATTGTGTGTTTGGGATACTCAAGTCATGGTTCCAGTGCCTGGACACATCCGGTGGAGCCTTGCAGTACTCACCAACTACTTGTACCCAAATTGTCCTTTTATGTGCCATGTTACACAATATGATCATGAGGAAACAGCTGCAGCAGGAATAGCACGAGGCAGGGCCACAAAGCCCCCCACCAGTGCCAAGGCCTGCACAGGTTCAGAGTGACTCAGAGGAGGAACAACCTGAGCCTGCTCCAGTAGGCAGAAGGAGGTGTGCCCAGTATGCCCTGGCCTTGGCCAATAGGCAACGCATAGCACATGCACTGACACAGTAGGGACCCAGGGAATGATACCTCTCTCCAACTCGCACATACAGTAAGAGGGATGCCAAATATGACACTACTTGTACTCGATCATGTATAGCGAGTGTACTATGTGCATCTAACATAGGCAGCCCTGCATCACCATCCTCAATACTGGGACACCCACAAGGTAAGTGATGCACACATGCCAGTTGGGGGGGGCACATACCCAACAACAGTCACAGTCAGCATGATAGGTGCAGACAAACACAAACAAATGCTGTACTATGGAGTCTGAATGAGCCCCGTGGATAACCCCTACCCCAGCCCTACACAGACAAGCAGGCCAGCCAGGTGGATGTCAGTTGTGAAGGCTAGGAAGTCAGAAACTAGAAGTCTAGACCTCAAAATGCACTCTCTTGAGGCACTCCTTAAAATGGAGAACATCGACATCTGTGCAGTGACAGAGACCTGGTTCAAGGCTCCAGAGAGTACCCCTGCATTACCAGGCTATAATTCATACCACACCTTTCGGCTACCTAACCTGGACCGAAACACTAAAGGCGGAGGCGTGTCCATATTCATTAAGGATATCCACACCTCCAGGCTAGTTGCTCAGCATAATGCATCCGAGATTATCCAAGTGCAACTAACTCTGGGCAAGACCGCAATCCAAATTGTAGCTTGCTACAGATCCCCCACCATGCCCCAGGATTCCCACTCCTCATTTCTTAATACACTGGAAAATATTAGGGTACAACCTAACACCCTAATAATGGGCGATTTCAACTACCCTACCATTAACTGGGAAAACTACTCATGTACCAACTCTTGTGCTCAACGTTTTCTGGAATTCATAAATTCCAATGTCATGGATCAACTTATCCACACCCCCACTAGGGGCAGCAATATCCTAGACCTGGTTATTACCAACATGGGCAACTGGTGCTCCACACCAGAGGTCAATACCTCATTGGTCAGATCCGACCATAAGCTAATCACCCTAGACATCCACATCCCTCCCCCACCCCCATTAGGGAAACCACAGTAAAAAATTTCTCCAAAGCCAACTTCATGCTTCTTAAGACAGAAGTGGGAAACTTCATGACACCCATGCTGATGGACAATAGAGGTATGACTGCTGAATCCTACACAAATGCACTTTATAAGCACTTACATGAGTGCATGGATTGTGCAATCCCTAACAGAACCAAGATGCTATCTTCCAAAAAAAGGAAGTCAATCTGGTGGTCCCCTGCCATAAACAAACTCTACAACAGAAGAAAGAAACTGTTGCAAAAAAAGAGTAAAATCCCATGATTGGAGAAATTCCCTGGTCAGCTTCAGTAAGAAGCTGAGATCCCTCATAAAATCCTCCAAAGCTAGTTATGAAAACAAAATTGCCACTGACTCTAAAGACAACAAAAAGCATTCTATAGCTATGTCAAGAATCTCAATGGCAACACTCAGATCTGCTCTGAGTTACAGCACAATGGCACTAAATATACAGAACCAACGGATATTGCCAACATCCTGGCAGATAGGTTTAGTGCTAACTTTACCCCTCTGTCATCCCCTAAAGGGCCCATCTCTATACCAGAAGAATGCAAAGTTCCTGTAATCATGGCTGCACAGGTAAAAAACACACTATCCAAAGCAAAGAACATAGCATCCATGGGACCTGACGACATCCCAGGCTGTGTTCTACATGAACCACAGAACGAACTGGCACCCCACCTAAGTACCATGCTCAATCATAGCCTTACCTCAGGCTATCTGCCCACTGAATGGCGTACAGCAACAGTTATCCCACTCCACAAAGGGGGAGCCACCACAGACCCCGGAAACTACCGCCCCATTAGCCTAACAAGCCTGGCGTGCAAGGCTATGGAGCGTATCATCATGGAACTTATAAACAATGACACTGGTAATCTCCAAACTCAGGACCCCACCCAGTTCGGGTTTGTAAAATGCAGATCTTGTCTCCTAAACCTGATAGACTTCTTTGAAGCAGTCACCAAAGCAGTAGATGAGGGTAAGGTGGTTCACACAGCCTATCTAGATCACGCCAAGGCTTTTGACACCATCCCCCACTCTGGAATTATAGATAAACTCACTAAACTAGGTATAAATCCCTATGTCACAAGATGGGTTGCCAACTGGCTCACTGACAGAACCCACACTGTGAAAGTAGCAGACTCCAAATCCAGCTTCAGACCAGTGACAAGTGGAGTACCACAGGGTTCAGTCCTGGGTCCTCTCCTGTTTGGTATCTACTTCTCTGAAGTACAGGCCAACACAGAAGGTCTTTGGTTAATGAAGTTCGCAGATGACTGCAAACTAGGAGCCATAATCAAAACTCCAAAAGATGTGGACATCCTACAAAAGGGCCATGCTGAGACAGATGCCTGGTGTCAAAGCCATGGCCTCAAGCTCAATGCCAAAAAGTGCATTGTCATTCCTTTTGGTAAAAACTCAGTACCCATGAACTACCACATAGGTGGTAGTCAACTTAACACCGAAAGTGTGATAAAAGACCTTGGGACACAGGTGGACAGTAGTATCTCCTTTGATAATCACATCACCACAGTAGTCAGGAAATCCTTCTATGTGGCACACCTCATCACAAAAGGTTTCTCATCCAGGAAAAAGAGGTCATTGTTCCCCTCTACTCGTCACTCATTAGACCCATTATAGAGTACAATGCCCCTTTTGGTATGTACCTCACAAGACATCTACAACAACTGGAAAGGCCACAGAAATACCTCACAAAGAGGATTACCGGCCTCAAAGAGATGCCCTATGCAGACCGTCTCAAAAAACTGCAGATTTACTCCGTTGCATATCGCCTACTTAGAGGCGATCTCTGCTTAACACACAAAGCTATGTCAAACTCAGAGCTTTTAGACATGCTCCACTTAAAGAAATCCCAATCCCTACGAGCTACACGCTCTAGGGACCTAAACCTCGTCTCCACAATAAACAGAACATGCTGGAGGGATAGATTCCTGTCCCAGAGACTTCCCATACTTTGGAACAAACTACCTATCGATATCAAACAAAGCTCATCATTAGCACTGTTCAAGAAAAATCTTGATGATTGGATGGGAGATAGGAAATTCACCCCGGGGATCACTTCTGTGGCTCTGCTCGACAGTGGCACAGGAAAATAATTTTCTTGGGTGGCGAAAGTCAGGGTACCTTTGGCTAGGCTTATATAGGCCCTAGGGCCAATAGCCTAGTACCTACCTATGAACCTATAATATGTAGGGAGTGAAAGCTACAATGTGTAGTACACTGGTATGCCTCTAGCCAGCACGATAGGTAAGACTACAGACTGAAATGGTGTACCTGATATACCAGTGCAGTCCTAGCAAATGTGTAAAAGTGTAAGGTGTGCACCACCATCCCATGTACACTTATGGTAACAGTCAGGTGTGCCCCCCCCACCCCTGTGTAGAAAAGTAGAAACGGTTTGGTGTCCCCTCCTGTTAAGCAGAAATATAGCAGCAGTCAATGCCAAATGACTGATGTATACTCTGCAGACACAGCATGCTACCTGTCAGTGTACAGCACAAAGCTCAGCACCACAGTACAAACTACCTGGACTTGATCCACACATGCAATATAGATGGCTATACTGGGCATGCCCACACACTTAAACACAAGAAGGCCATGTCAGCAAACAACAGTGGACCAGACATATCTGGCAGTTGCATTTCTCAGTGCAGACACATGTCAGTATGCGCCACTCCTGCCTCGCATACACAGTGGATAGGAATACAGACATATATGTAAGGACAACACACTATAATAAGCCAAAGGTAGACAGACATAGATGTGTTGAAGAGGGTGACCATGACAAGGAGACATCTGAGCTTATGCCACCCAGCACACAGCCAAAGAGCCCAAACACATGAGGTGCAGGTGTCACTCACTGCAGATACTAGCCACCAGTATCTGTCAGCATGACGGCATGTTGGACGTGCCAGATGTGCAACATGACTGTACAAGGAAGATGTCACCTAGTAGCTGTATACATGTACCTTTGGCATATGACCCTGTGTGTGCCCGTATGTGGCATGTCAGCCCCAACATGAATGTGTTACGGCCCATACACACACCGCCCTCCCCACAGCAGTATCATGACAAGCCTGCTGAGGTCATCCAATGTGAAATACACCTTTGGGGGAGCTGTATCTCAGTAATCCCCATGGCACATCCCATAACTGTGTACTGCTGTACTGATAAACTAGTTAGGTAGTAGTCCTAACCCCAGACTTGGCAACTGTGTGAGTATGTGTATGTGTGCATGTCTCTGTCTCTGGCTGTGTAGACAGAAATGCTTTCTAGGATACTCACACTCAGTACAGTTCATATATACAACATTGGCAAGGCTGCAGATGTCACGCACCTAGAAATACACCTCTGGGGAAATCATAGCCCAGTAATCTCCTTAGCACGCCTTGTAACTGTATATTGCTGAAGTGTGATAAAGTAGTGAGGTAGGTGTTCTAACCCCAGATGTGGCAGCCGTGTGTGTGATGGTGTGTGCATCTGTGTGTGTGTGTGTCTGGCTGAGTAGGGAGCAATGTTTTTAGGCCACTCACACCCTGTACAATACACATACTTGACTTTGTCAAGGCTGCTGATGTCACACACCTAGAAATTCACCTCTGTGGAAATCATAGCCCAGTAATCTCCGTAGCGCACCTTGTAACTGCGTACTGCTGTACTGTGATAAAGTAGTGAGGTAAGTGTTCTAACCCTAGAGCTGGCAACTGTGTGTGTGTGTGAATCTGTGTGTTTCTTACTAAGTAGGGAGCAATGTTTTTAGGCCACTCACACCCCATACAATACACATACTTAACTTTGTCAAGACTGCTGATGTCACGCACCTAGAAATACACCTCTGGGGAAATCATAGCCCAGTAATCTCTATAGCATGCCTTGTATCTGCATACTGCTGTAGTATGATAAAGAGTGAGGTAGGTGTTCTGACACCAGACCTGGCAAGTGTGTGTGTGTGTGTGTGTGTGTGTGTGTGTGTGTGTGTGTGTGTGTGTGTGTGTGTGTGTGTGTGTGTGTGTGTGTGTGTGTGTGCCTGACTGAGTAGGGAGCAATGTTTTTAGGCCAATCACACCCTATACAATACCCATACTTGACTTTGTCAAGGCTGCTGATGTCACTCACCTAGAAATACACCTGTGGGAAAGTCATAGCCCAGTACTCTCTGTAGACCATCCTGTAACTGTGTACTGATATAGTGCGGTGTAGGACTGTGGTAGGGTTCCATCTCCACCCATGGCAGTTCTGGATGTTTTGTGTGTGTTGCAATGTCTGTGTATGGAGCAATGCAACATAGGCTACTCACTCGCAATACATTTCAAATTCCCTACATTGGCAATCCTGCTGATGTCATTCATTGTGAAGTAACACTTTGGGGAGAAAGTTCTTTAGTAATGCCTGTGGTGATACCCACACATGTCAGTTCATAGGTAGGTACTAGGCTATCAGCCCTGGGGCCTATACAAGCCCAGCCAAAAAGGTACCCTGGCTTTTGCCACCCAAGAAAATTATTTTCCTGTGCCACTGTTGAGCAGAGCCACAGAAGTGATCCCTGGGGTGAATTTTCTATCTCCCATACAATCATCAAGATCTTTCTTGAAGAGTGCTAATGAGGAGCTTTGTTTGATATAGATAGGTAGTTTATTCCAGAGTATGGGAAGTTTCTGGGACAGGAATCTATCCCTCCAGCATGTTCTGTTTATTGTGGTGACAAGGTTTAGGTCCCTAGAGCATGTAGCTCAGAGGGATTGGGATTTCTTTAAGTGGAGCATGTCCAACAGCTCTGGGTTTGACATAGCTTTGTATGTTAGGCAGAGATCACCCCTGAGTAGGCAATATGCGAGGGAGTAAAGCTGGAGTTTTTTGAGATGGTCTGCATAGGGCATCTGTTTGAGGCCAGTAATCCTCTTTGTGAGGTATTTCTGTGGCCTTTCCAGTTGTTGTAGATGTCTTGTGAGGTACATATCAAAAGGGGCGTTGTACTCTATAATGGGTCTAATGAGTGATGAGTAGAGGGGAACAATGACCTCTTTTTTCTGGATGAGAAACCTTCTGTGATTAGGTGTGCCATGTAAAAGGATTTCCTGACTTCTGTGGCGATGTGATTATCAAAGAAGAGACTATTGTCCACCTGTGTCCCAAGGTCTCTTATCACACTTTCAGTGTTAAGTATACTACCACCTATGTTGTAGTTCATGGGTACAGAGTTTTTACCAAAGGGGATGACAATGCACTTTTTGGCATTGAGCTTGAGGCCATGGCTCTGATACCAGGCATATGTCTCAGTGAGGCCTTTTTGTAGGATGTCCACATGGTTAGGAGTCTTGATTATGGCTCCTAGTGTGCAGTCATTTGTGAACTTCATTAACCAAAGACCTTCTGTGTTAGCCTGTACTTCAGAGAAGTAGATACCAAACAGGAGAGGACCCAGGACTGAACCCTGTGGTGCTCCACTTGTCACTAGTCTGAAGTCGGATTTGGAGTCTGCTACTTTCACAGTGTGGGTTCTGTCAGTGAGCCAGTTGGCAACCCATCTTGTGACATAGGGATTTATATCTAGTTTAGTGAGTTTATCTATAATTCCAGAGTGGGGGATGGTGTTGAAAGCCTTGGCAAGATCTAGATAGGTTGTGTGAACCACCTTACCCTTGTCTACTGCTTTGGTGACTGCTTCAAAGAAGTCTATCAGGTTTAGGAGACATGATCTGCCTTTTACAAACCCAAACTGGGTGGGGTCCAGAGTTTGGAGATTACCAATGTCTTTGTTTATAAGTTCCATGATGATACCTTCCATGGCCTTGCAGACCACGCTCGTCAGGCTAATGGGGCAGTAGTTTCTGGGGTCTGTGTTGGCTCCCCCCTTGTGGAGTGTGATAACCATCACTGTGCACCATTCAGCAGGCACAAAGCCTGAGGTGAGGCTATGATTGAACATGGTACTTAGGTGGGGTGCCAGTTCATTCTGTAGTTCGTGTAGAACACAGCCTGGGATGTTGTCTGGTCCCATGGATGCTGTGTTCTTGGCTTTGGAGAGTGTCGTTTTTACCTGTGCAGCTGTGATTACAGGAACTTTGCATTCTTCCAGTATAGAGATGGGCTCTTTAGGGGGTGAGAGGGGGGTAAAGTTAGCACTGAACCTATCTGCCAGAATGTTGGCAATATCAGTTGGGTCTGTATATTTAGTGCCATTGTGCTGTAACTCAGAGCAGATCTGAGTGTTGCCCTTGAGATTCTTGACAAAGCTATAGAATGCTTTGGGGTTGTCTTTAGAATCAGTGGTGATTTTGTTTTCATAACTAGCTTTGGGGGACATTATCTGGGATCACAGCTTCTTACTGAGGCTGACCAGGGAGCTCCTCCACTCATGGGATTTTACTCTCTTTTGCAACAGTTTCTTCCTTCTGTTGTACAGTTTGTTTATGGCAGGGGACCACCAGACTGGCTTCCTTTTTTTGAAGGATAGTGTCTTGGTTCTGTTTGGGATAGCACGATCCATGCACTCATGTAAGTGCTTGTAAAGTGCAATTGTGTAGGATTTAGTAGTCATAACTGTATTGTCAATCTGCATGGGTGTCCTGAAGTTCACCACTTCTATCTTAAGAAGCATGAAGTTGGCTTTGGAGAAATTTTTTTCTGTGGTTTCCTTAATAGGGGGTGGGGGCAGGATGTGGATATCTAGGGTAATTAGCTTATGTTCGGATCAAACCAATGTGATGTTGACTTCAGGTGTGGAACACTGGTCACTTATGATGGTAATGACTAGATCTCAGATATTGTTGCCGCTGGTGGGGGTGTGGATAAGTTGATCCAGGGCATTGGAGTTTATGAATTCCAGAAAGCGTTGAGCGAAGGAGTTGGTACATGAGCAGTTTTCCCAGTTAATGGTGGGGTAGTTGAAATCGCCCATTATTAGGGTGTTTGGTTGAACCCTAATATTTTCCAGTACATCAAGAAAAGAGGAGTGGGAATCCTGGGGCATGGTGGGTGATCTGTAGCAAGCTACAGTTCAGATTGCAGTTTTGCCCAGAGTTAGTTGCACTTGGATAACCTCGGCTTCATTATGCTGAGCAACTAGCCTGGAGCTGTGGATATCCTTAATGAATATGGACACACCTCTGCCTTTGGTCTTCCGGTCCAGGTTACATGGCCGAAAAGTGTGGTATGAGTTATAGCCTGGTAGTGCAGGAGTGCTCTCTGGAGCCTTGAACCAAGTCTCAGTCACTGCACAGATATTAATGTTCTCCATTTTAAGGAGTGTCTCGACTGAGTGCATTTTGAGATTCAGACTTCTAGCATTGAGTAGCATCACCCTCAGTTTTTGCTTGCCTGTTCCTGTTACAGTGGTGAATTTGTCATTTGAACCTTGCCTAAAAAAAGGCACTATAGAGGCGGCAAGAACCTTAGCCAGTATCCTGAATCCCAGGGGTGACAGGTGCAGGCCATCTCTGGCAAAGCATCGTGGTCTGTCGACCATGTCATCCCAGACAGACAGATACTGGATCCCTTTAGAATGGCACCAGAAGCTTAGCCAATTGTTGAAGTCAATCATTTTGTCCTTGTACTGCGGCATCATTCTGGGTGATGGCAGAATGCTACTCAGGGCTAGGGTCATACCTGCCTGGGTGACAAGATCGGAGAGCTCTTCCGTGTCTCTTTTCATGTAGTCCAGAGAGGTACATCTCAGGTCATTCACACCAACATGGACAATGACAGAGTCATATTTGTACTTGTTGTGGAGTGGTCTGAGTGCGTGGGTTATGTGGTGGATCCTGGCACCCAACAGGCAGCTGACAGTAACCTTCTCCTTGTTTAGCCTGGTGAGTGGGACATCAGTGTGTCTGACTATAGAGTCACCTATGACTAGTGTGTTAGGTACATTGTTTTGCCTTATTGGCTGTGGTTGATTGGCACACAGGCGGGCTATGTGTCATTTGGGTTGTGTGGGGGGGGGGTGGAGGTTGCTTGCATTTCTGCTTTTGATGTCTCTGTTGCTTGAGCAGATTATTATTGAGAGCCTCCACGAATGTTTTTGTGTTTCTATGTGTGGATTTTGGTGGTGTACATTTAGCGAGACTATGTAATGAGTGTGGTGTGGTGCAAGTGTTTACCTTCTCCTCTTGACTGTCAAGTTCAGTCTTGATTGAAGAGAGCTTTACCTCCAGTTTGGCTAGATAAGTGCATCTCTCACAGGCTATAGTAGGAGGAGAGGGTTATCTGTGTACATGAGGCAATTTCTACATTGCCCCAAGATGCCCAGATTCATCAGATAGACAGGAGAGAACACTGGGAGCTGACCCTTGGACAGTCCTGAATAAAAAACTATTTTCTTCTAGATAAGTGAGGAAAGTGAGTACAAGAGCTGTTTTTCTCTAAGCAAGTGAGGAAAGTAAATACCAAAACTGTTTTCCTCTAGGTAATGAGGAAGGTTGAGTGCTGTAGTAATTAGTAGGTTATTTAGTGCTTACAAGTTCTGAACAAGTGCTGATCACGAATAAGCAAATTCAAGTGCTAAAACTAAAAATCTGTATCTGGACTAAACTAGTTACAGGAAAGGGGGGAAACAAGTGCAAATGTGGGCTTTTAAATCAGAAAGTTGAGAGAGATGGAAAAACTGCCCAAATGGCCAATAGCTACAATTTCTGGGCCAGAACCACTCCTTATGTGGTAGATAGGTTTCCCAGTGCTTATCACTCCCACTGATAAGCTAGAAGGCTTCCCTCCAACACAGAAAGTTTGGGGGGGGGCGGCTCAGAAGCTTACATACAGTCCTGGATACAGCAAATCTGAATCTGGACTACACTAGTTACAGGAAAGGTATATATATATATATATATATATATATATATATATATATATATATATATATATATATATATATATATACAGAAAAGTAGCTAAAACAGCAGTAAAAACAATTCAAATACATTGCAAGCTAGCACACTTGAGTATGTAGCAATGTTGGATCAAACAGTTTAAAAAATGCAATTAAATTAAAAATGACTAAAAACAAGTGCAGAAGGAGACTATTAGGTAGAATGAGGTAAAGAGATGGGACTGGGGGGAGTGTCCCAGATCAAATCTACAGTGGGGGCGGGCAACTGCAAAAGCCTCCAAATTTAAACAACACAGGAATAGGGAGGGTGGATATGGGAAAACCAACACCTTCAGCAGATATCTGAAAAACTATACAGTGAAGCAAAAATAACAGTGCACAACTCTGAAGTCAGCCAGCAATGATATAAAATTAGTCAAACAACAATTACCAGTACACAACTCTGAAGTGCCAGAAAAATGTACTCAGCTCTGTATATCTCCAGATAGTTTCAAGAGCACTCTGTCAGGACATAGGAAGGCTCCAGCAATGATATGCAGACTTTTACTAAGAGGGTCTAATTTTATGCAAGTAATCCTTGAGATAGTCAGATAACACACAGGATGTAAAACTAGTTATACCAACTTAAGACACAGAGAAACAGGGGGAGGGGGGACACCTTCAGCAGAGATCTGAAAAACTATACAGTGAAGTAAAAATAACAGTGCACAACTCTGAAGTCAGCCAGCAATGATATAAAATTAGTCAAACAACAATTACCAGTACACAACTCTGAAGTGCCAGAAAATTATACTCAGCTCTGTATATCTCCAGATAGTTTGAAGAGCACTCTGTCAGGACACAGGAAGGCTCCAGCAATGATATGCAGACTTTTACTAAGAGGGTCCAATTTTATGCAAGTAATCCTTGAGATAGTCAGATAACACACAGGATGTAAAACCAGTTATACCAACTTAAGACACAGAGAAACAGGGGGAGGGGGGGGGGCACCTTCAACAGAGATCTGAAAAACTATACAGTGAAGTAAAAATAACAGTGTACAACTCTGAAGTCAGCCAGCAATGATATAAAATTAGTCAAACAACAATTACCAGTACTCACCTCTGAAGTGCCATTAAAATGTACTCAGCTCTGTATATCTCCAGATAGTTTGAAGAGCACTCTGTGTGGGTTGTGGATGTTATGTGTGTGTGTCTCACTGTCTGTGTAGGGAGCAATGCATTTTAGGCTAGTCACTTGCAGTACAGCTGAAACACCTTACTTTGGTAAACCTGCTGATGTCATTCAATGTGAAATACACCTTTGGGGGAGGAAGTCTCTAGCAGTCCCTGTGGTGTGTCCCACAACAGCTCCACGCTGTAGTGTGTTATAGACCTTGATCAGATGTTCTATACTCACTCATGTCAGTTGTGGATGTTTTGTGTGTGTCTCACTGGCTGTGCAGAGAGCAATGCATTTTAGGCTAGTCACTTGCAGTACAGTTGAAATGCCCTACTTTGGTAATCCTGCTGATGTCATTCACTGTGAAATACACCTGTAGGGAAATAGTACTCCAGTAATGTCAGTGGCGCGTACTATAACTGCATAGTGCTGTAGTGAAATAAAATAGTTAGGTAGGGGTTCTACTCCCAGACATGACAGGTGTGTGTGTGTTCGTAACCCATATCCTGTGTAGAGGTGAGTGTGTGTCAACTGTGGGCATTGTGGAGGGTGTTTTGCTAATTTATTTTATGGTGGCCCTACTATATATCACAATGCTGACCATACAGGGATAACATATGTAAATTAGTTGGGAGACAGGGGTGCAAAGCCATACCTATACATGTGACATCAAGGCCAGACAATCCAAGTTAGCAACCCCACTATTACCCAGAGCACACACTCAACACGTGTCATATGAACAGACATGCCTAGGCAGCATGCAATACATGGGTAGTACACTGCATATTAGCCACTGATAGTAGCTAAGCAGTGATAGCAGTGGGCTACAGATGGCATGTCACCCTGCCCATCTGTCTAATATGCACGTACATGCAGACAGTGCACCTCTACCGTGTTCCCCAATGGACACCTGCACCACCTGTGGTGCCTTCACATGTGACTCACAACAGGCATACCATGCCTGACAACATGTCTTGTATGGAGAGGTGACACTGATATCAGGTGATGCTGTTGGCATGCCATCAATGTAGGTGAAGGGTAAATCTGCTGCCCAGCACCAGTCCCTGTCACAGGTGGGCAAGACTGGCATATTCGATGATAATCTGTGTTCACAACATGGGCCAGCCACCCCAGGTACAGTTCCACATGTCACTGTACATGCATGTGGGAGGTGTGCACATCCCAGACACCATCCATGTTATGGACTCAGGAACACATACATGGCATGTGGTGTCAGCATTGGCCACACACAATAGTTACCCAGGTGACTAGATGGGGGATGCAATACCCACCTGTGTGAGCAAATGCAGTAACTACAGGCCTGAGCCACAGTGCAGAGAATTGTCATGTGGCCTGATGTCAAGGTATACCCATCATCTACCCTTGTACAGCCTGCTGGCACAATTGACCACCACGCACCCATGCAGACATGCACCCATGCATGTCAGAACTGGCACTCTGTGTGTTCATGCGTGTGTGTTGTATGGTGCGTATGTCCACATCCACACTCATTACAACCCCCCAGGGTATACTGAAGCATGCTGTCTGATGTGTGACATCTCCTTGTACAGTTTGCCCATACAGCCTCCATATGACCCATGTGGTGCATGTGATACCTGCACATTCATGTGTTGCGGCAATCCCACTAGTGACAAGATGCACTCCTGCCCTGCGAAGTGTGTCAATGTGTGTGCATCCCTGTGTGAGTGTGCCTATGTTGACACTGGCACCTGTACATGCAGACAGGCATGTGTACAACACCTACTGTATATCTACTGTATCCCTGTTGCAGATGTCACTCACCCTCACATATATGTTCTGAGTGCTCCACATCAAGTAACCCATGTGGTGCATCCAATAACTGCATCAAACTGTGATAGCACTACATAGTTGTTGGGGGTTTGATACCCTGTGTTGGTAGGTGTTTTCACGAGCATTCTTCAGTTTTACACTCCCACCTCTCACGGACATGTATTTGCCTCTGTCTGCCTCCTACACTCCCTATCTGGTGGATGTGGGGACCCACACCTGCCTTGCTTAGGCAGCAGCATGTGTATTTTATGTGATGCTCATGATCAGCTGATGGTCTCTGCATGAATTGCAGTCCTCCCCTAGCTGATTGCATGTGGAGCAGCTGTGGTAACAATCCCATAGCCAATTGCATGGAAACACATTCTAATACCTAGGAACCTCATGGTGGTGTTGGGCATTTTCAATCACTGTGAGCAGGAACTAGATCTGTTGTTTGGCAAACGGCATCCCAGATGGATTGGGGATTCACCTCCAACAACATACGCTGTGGAAACAGGCCAACAAACAGGAGAGGGATGTGCCTGACCTGACTACAGACTGTAAGTGCTACTATACTGTATTTGGAGTAATGTTGGTTTAATACTGTGTGTCTGGATATGCCTGTCGTACATTTAGTAATACCTGCCATGTCAGTTCCATGTATATGAGGAATCCCCATCTGCAGGGACATCTGCAGACTGGACAGTGTTGTGCCTATGGTTTCATGTGTTATCCACAGTGCATCCCTCTGTGGAATGCAGATGGTAGTGTGAGGATTGCAGTGTGTAGATGGTGAAGGCCATGGCAGTTAATGACTTCATATCCCTCATAGGACATATGCTACAACAAACACAGTTACAATGGAAAATATGCAAGGTTATCACAGCAACATGTCTATACTGGCCCTGTGTATGTGCTGTCGGCCACACCACTGTCAATTTTTTACATATGGTGTGCATGAAGTGGTGCATATGTGCTGTACACCATAAATAGTGTCATCATATCTGATAACAAGCCACTGATATATCAGAGTGCTACACATGTCATGTACAGTAGGGGTTATATTTCATGACATAAGCTGGATATTCTGTGGATGTTTCTACAGTACTGAGGTCTTTGTAGTGATTGTGAATGTTGGCAGTGTGTGTATTGTTAATATGTACTTTAGCCTGTGTACAGACTGTGGTAGTAGTCATTGTCCTACCTCCCCGTCTATCAGATGTTACATGCTGCCCCACTGTATGGTACTGTTTCGCCATACATGTTTGTAGGACCATACACACACATGTCCAAAACCACAGACAGCCATCAGACCAAACTGTGTAGCAGCCCAGTATATGTAGGGACATTCTGTGACTGGCACATATGAGGATGGGGAAGAACAGATAATCCATATACTGTAATATTATGCTAACCTACCATATGCAGCTGTGGCTGTGTTCACATTGGTTGTGGTAATGCACTGTCACACAGGTATATCTTACCCTGTGCTGTGACATGGCTGTTGAGCCTGCTATATATGCAAGTACATGTGCATTCCACCATACAAGATGTAGGCCAGTGTTGAGCCAGTCTGCCTGTAGCCTGAACAGTGCATTGTTACATGCCTAGCAGCATAGTGTACTTAACCAGTGGGATGTCATGTGCAGATACTTGCCAGATTTACTGCTGCCAGGCCTCCATTAAACGTCAGGTATGTCAGACAGACAAATGGGATGCTGTACAGATGTATGTCAATATCTAGTGGGCAGTATGTGTCCATGGCACCCCTGTACCAGCAGTCATTATGTGTCAGGCCAGACAGGAGTGTGTGACTGCAACACCTATGGTACCAAATGCAGATAAGTCATTATGTGTTATACCCATCTACATGGCTGTCTACATCCATATTGTCAGGCCAGGTACACATGTGGTGCACTAAGGGAATATGTGCATACCTCTGGACTGTATAGGGTGTGTCTGAAGTTCCATATAAAGTGGCCAATATATCTGCTGCACTCCACTGGGGCATTACATACTAGCAGCGGTACTTTACAATGGTGTCTGTAGGATGTCTGTCAGTAGCCAATGGCACACATGTTTTAAGCAGATGTCAGCATCCACACACACCATGTCTGTGAAGACAATCCCAATGACAGTAGCAATAGGCTAGTAATATACCTGCTATACATACCTGACATCTCCTTTCACTATGACATTGTGCTTGTAGGGGCTGGGGTTTGGCTACACTCCATGTCCAGGACATATGGTGGAAATATATGTACACATACCAATCCAGATAGCCATATATATATATATATATATATATATATATATATATATATATATATATATATAAAATGACACACGTGTACTATATTGAATTACCACTGTCATGGCAAGCACCCACTATAAATCCCTACAGCATGTGGCCGTGGTCCCTTCACATTTCCTGTGTGATGGACATCCGTCCTGTGTGTGGGCATCAGTGATACAGGCAGCAGGTAGCAAGACCTCTCACAGGAGTACATGCACACTCAGAGCAGACACATTTGTAGGAGGTTCAGGAACTGCAGACAGACTGTAGGAAGAGTTGTGTGATGCTTTGCATAGTACTGGTGTTACAGGGTATGTGTGTGTACATACTAGTGTACCTTGGAATGCAGTCTGTCTGCATAGGACACTACTGTGGGCCTACCTCTTGCTGGGCAGAGGTATGTATATCATGTGATGTCCGTCCACCACACAAGCCCTGTGTCAGATATGACATTGGCAGTGTGTGTGTGTTGCGTGCTACCGGTACATGGCTACGTCCATGTCTATATCTAACCTCAATTCCCTGACTAAGGGTATGTTGCAGACTATCCTGTAACACCAGCACCTTGCTTGTGTATGGCAACAGTGTTCCACATATATGCCTGTGTTCTAGCCTCTGTCCTCCATCTACATACCAAGCTCTGCACATTTGTCATGCTGTAGGGGTGGGTTTGTGCTGTAGTGGGCTGTGAGTATATCACACTGCCATTGCAGCCATTAGTATACTGCTGTTGTATCCCCCGCACATACACTGAGGCTGGGGCCATATATGTGTGGGTGTCACCTACACAACACATGTGCACCCTTATGCACTGCAAAGGCCAGTGTATGTAACAGTGGTATATGGTCTTGCATTACTGAGTCTAGGTGAGGAGCAACATAAATTATCTAGGCTGTTACAAATGTGGGGGTATCAGGAGTGAGCTGCCACAAGGTATGTGGATGTACAGTACCGTATACTCCACCCATATTGCAGCTACTAACATGACTTGGGGTACTGCAAGCCTAACCTACTGCCCCTGCAATACAGACCATTGTGTGCGTTATGCCTTGATATGTTCCAGGTACAACTCATTGGATCACACAACGTCTTTACCTCCTAAGGAGATTGTACAAGGTGTAGTTAGAGGCTGCTAAACTACACACCTGTGGTACATACTGTTGATTGTGTGGTACCCTGTGGCCCAGTCTGTCAGCACTATTGTACATTCTGAAGGGCTTGGCTTGGACTGCAACAGTTGTGAACCTTTCCAGACTACTGTATAAGTGTAACTGTTTCACAGTTGCAGTGCTCCATTTTTATGGTTGTCAGTATTGGAACAGCTATATGATATGGCATATAGGACCATTATGGTACACAATTAAAGTAGTCCCATTTCTGCAAACCTGTGTGTGGTGTCTGTACTATGACCATTCTATGGGTATATGTTGGAGGCAATGATTGACATTGGTATGTTTGACCCATACAGTGTCCAGTTGTTCAGGTGTTAACTGTAGGCATACTGGCTGTTCCATATTGTGTGCACCTAATACATACATATCTGCCTGTACATATATCTGCATGTGTATGTGTGATCACGTATTTATATATATATATATATATATATATATATATATATATATATATATATATATATATATATATATATATATATATATATATATACATATATCTGTATCAGCATATATGTATATGTGTATCTGTATCCTGGGGATGTCGACGGCTTACACATATTACATGACCTGTGGGAGGCGGACTGTACTTGGTAGTGTATTTCAGGCTGCAGGTGTTTGGCTGTGAGTGGATGCCTATTCGTAAAAGACGTATAGTGTGTGGGACCTCTCAACCCCATTAACGGTGTATGTAGACATTGGTGTATTTGTCAATCTGCAATTGCTATCTACAGATTTATGGCTATATATATATATATATATATATATATATATATATCTATATAGATATATTAGCCTGCTTACAGATATATAGGTATATGTGCATAGATAGCGATATATATGTATATAGAGGTAGTAAAACAATATATATATTTGAATACATTTGTATCAATACATATATGGCTATGTTGTATCTGTTAAGGTTGCACTAAAGTTACACACACAGACATCTAGATGTTGGTAAACATTCTCTGCACTATTGCATGACAGGAATGGCTGATATGTTTCTGAAACAATGAACATCTGTGTACCTGTCATGGCTTACTGGTACATCGGTTTGCCTAGGGTGTGTAGGGTCCTTGGTTTGAGCCTTGCCAGAGTAGATTAATTTGTTACTGGCCAGAACACATCCCATTGGATAGAGAGTGATTAAGGCACTGTAAAGCAACTGAAAGCAGGTTTGTGTGTTCTGCCCAGCAATAAAATAAACAGGTCCTGCAAGGCTCGTAACTAGGACCCTGCACATCTTGCACAAAGTAATTTACCACTAAGCCATAGCAGATACGCATAATCATGATGTGTCCACATACATATCATCCAGTCCAGGTATCCAACACTACAGGGAATGTATTTCACCATGTAGATGTATTTGTGTGTGTATATATATATTCATCATTGAATGGATATCACATATCTATATATGTAGATATAGGTACAGACGTATCTCTCTCTCTCTCTCTCTCTCTCTATATATATATATATATATATATATATACATATATACATAGATACACATACAGCCAACGATATATATATATATATATATCCACATGTCCACAGATAGACAGCACTAGTAATGTATATATGTTAGCATATATATGGCTCACCTTTCAAAGGGAGAAGTCCATGTGTCTGGCTAGTAGGCCTATAGTATGTTCTCAACATTGCACGATCTTGCAATACATGCATAGAATGTGCAATGTGCAAATGTCAGTATGCATTCGCTCATTGCAGATTAGGCAATTTGGTTGCAAATGCCACTATAGTGGGGATGGGGAATAATCACCTATCCCCACTGTAGTGCACACTAGGGGTTCGTATATCAGAGTAGGGTGGTTGTGAGGGGCCTGGTGTCCCAGAGGGGGGGTGCAGGGAGTCATGCACCCCACCAGTACGGTATGTATTCCAACTTGCAGTTCGAGTGTCAGTGAAGGTGCCTGTAGAACTGCAGTTCTCTTAACTGTGGTGCAATAAGAAAGGACTGTTTAGTCCTTTCTGTTTGCAGAAAGGGCCATTCAAAGGAATGATTGTTCCCCTGTCAAAGGTGAACACATATATATCAATATAGGCATATATGGACATACATCTGTAGATGGGACTAGGAACGTAACCACAACATATATGTCCACATGCACCATTGATGGGTTTGAGAGACCCAAACAACATACATCTGGCATGGATAGGTATTCCCCCCCAAGCCAAATACATCTGGCCTGCAACACACTAGCAACCTTAGCAGATACTATAAGCAGGACCCTACACAACAAGGGGAGTACACATTAACAGTACTCCATCCCATCTGTAGGATGTAAGGCTGGCATTACTAACATATCATGTAGTACAGTCAAGTGACATGTCATGGTTGGGGGAACCCCCTGGGCAGGTGCATTAAGTAGATGGGATCCCTCACACAATCCAATAGCCTTACACCTGACAATGTTTTCACCAATGTTGGCAAGGACATCCACAAACCCACCATGTCAGCTGGGAACTACTACCCGGTAGCTGGATGACTGTGGTCTGCAGGGACATAGAATATACCATCAATGAACCCATGGCCAATGCCACTGGTTATCTCAACACATGGGTCCCTGCCAATGTTGAACTTGTCAAAGGCAGAGAATACAACCTGAACCCCATATACCTCCTCAACCCAATCATGACAGGTGTAGATGAGGGTTAGGAGGTGCACAATGCCTATGTACATCATAGCAGGCTTTTGTACACCATCCCACTTATAGGAATGTGTGTAGTTGTTACGGGATCTATTTCCTTTCACAGGATATGTTTCCACCAGGACTGCTTGGCATATGCCAACATACCACAGGTGCCATCCTTTGGGCATACAGTCCTTCACAGGTCATAGATGTGTCAATGCCCTCCTCTACACTGTTGTTGTGTGCAGCACTACTGGGGTTGCTATAACTCACTGGGTGTGGCTGTTGTGGACACGACTGCCATAATTGCAGTTACTGTTGCATCTATCCCCCACATAGTGGTCTGTAATACTGTACAGTGTATGTAATCAGGTTGTTAGTTGTTGTTTACACCATTCACAGTAGTTGAGTGCCTCGCACCCTCCTAAGGGTAGGGCTATGCCACCAGCATTGGCACACCCATGTTACTTAGGTGAGGATCGCAGTGGGGTGGAGAGTGAGACATACACCCTGCTGTTAGCATGTTCAATGCCATCCACATTGCAGACTGCATATATTCCAGGTTGTGGTTGTGCCTATGGTGTCTTGGTGGGATTACATGTGCAACAGATGTGTTACCTGCATAGGAACATACCTCCATGTGTACACTTCTGTATCTGTACTGCATCCTGACCAAAGGCGCTGTGTGTTGTACCCAGCCATGGCATGTGTACCACCCACTACACTCACTGGTGTCCACTGTAGAAGGCCTGCTGACACCACTACACCCATCAGCCATGTGGCACATGGACAAATACAACACAATCTGAACAGATACTGGTGACAACAATACAACTTTGTTAATTAAAGTTAGGATGCATCATGGCTGCACAGCTACACATTCCAAGATATTAGCATTTCACTTTACTGCTGACAACATGCTACACATCATTCCATTGCAACACTCTTGTACAGTCACTCTGTGCATCGGAATCATGTTAGCCTGTCCCTGCATCGATGTTACAGATGTCAGGCAGTGGCACAAGTATCATCATATGCACAGGGTGTGTTGTTGGTTTGCCAGAGGCCTAGGCTGAGCCATACAACTGACAACATGTGTGTGTGTGTGTGTGTGTGTGTGTGTGTGTGTGTGTGTGTGTGTGTGTGTGTGTGTGTGTGTGTGTGTGTGTGTGTGAGAGAGGGTGCTGAGTATTATTATGGCCCACTGGTGATGTCGTGTGTGCAGGTATGTGGTTGCCCTAGGTTTGTTGTTTATGTGTGTGTATGTCTGCATGCACACAGTTCCTTCATGTGGCTGCCCTATGCAGGGAATTGTGGGACAGCTGCAGACAGTACCTGGCAGGGTTTGCAGTTCACCGTCTCCGGCCACAGACACGTGACCTGTGCCTTGTAGGGGTGCTACAGGCAGTATCAGATACAGAGCCAGACTGAGTACTGTCCCCTGAGTTTGACAGACATCCACTGGATCAAGGTCCCTCCTGGGACTGGCCAGGGCCACGTGCACGTGGTATGCTCTGACGGGTTGTAGACAGCACCACCCCACAGTGCTGGGGCTGGTACTGCCATATGGGAGCAGCTGTGACTGTTTGGATGTCCATGGTGACCTCCAGCTGCTGGTGTTGCTGGCATACATCCAAGTGGCCGTCGCAACCATCCCGCTCTGTCCTGACAGATGAACATGACATTTTGGATGATTTCCAATGTCTCACCCCACCGTCTACCCATGAACTCTGTGTAATTACGGATGGCACCTGCTAGGTCATGGATGCTGTCAGTTAAAGAGGTGTGATGAGCCCTCTGCGCCCTTAGACCCTGTCTGGGGTACCGTTCCATTCGTGCCTGTGCCTCCATGACAGTCAGGAACATACCTGTGGTTATGAAATAGGGGTTGCACGTCTGCCAGGTGCGTGATGTCCAGCAGTGCCCGTACAAGCACCCCTGCACATCTTCCTATGTGATACCCCGCCAGACATCTGGCTATGGCTGCTGTATCCTGACACATGTGCCATAGATACCACACTGTCCTGGCCCATGCCAACCATAGGTTGTCCCTCAGCTAGGGCCAATGGTGATGAGGTGTGTAGAGGCAGTGTGACTGTGTGCGTGGAAGTTGTGGATATGTGTGGGTTGTCAATTGGTGGCCCAAATGCAGCCCCTGATGACCCTTCCTGTGCCTCAACACACCTATCTTCATGGTCACTGTCTGTATTAGTGACATCAGTTTCCCTGGGGAAAACAGGGAGCAGACTGTATGACCTGTACAACACCGCTAAACAGTAAATACACACACACACACACACACACACACACACACACACACACACACACACATGTGTGCAGACATGGCCACACACACAAGCATACACCCATGCAGTCGACATACATGGCAACCCATACACTACACCTTACAGCACCTACAGACAGCTTCCGCAACCCCATAACACACACACAATAGCAGGCGATGGTGCAGTACAGTATCACACACATAACTGTGAATACACACGTCAGCATGCACAACATGTGGGGCTGAAAAGCATGCAGTGCAACTGTAGCTGATCCCTGTTACCAACATTACACATGGCTGTGATGCATGGCTTCTATTTGTAGGTGATGGCTCTCCCCCTGGAACCCACTGCACCCATGTCCACAGCATTGCTGTGCATCCGTTCAGCACCCTGGCATGTACTGTGCACCATACCTCATGGGCGTGCACACCATTGTAGGATTTGTCTCTGTGTGTCAGGTGTGTTTCCATTGCTGCTCACAGCCTCTGTGTGTTCTTGGATCACATGTGGACACATGTTTAGTGACTGCTTGATGTGTATTCCCATAAGTCATCATCAGTGGTGCATGTATTAGTGGTAAATTACAATTAGACCAACCACACAGACATTGCACTGTACCTATGGTGAGTGTAGAGACCATTATTGACCATGATTGGGCCCTGGCTGATGTTTCCTGTGGTACACAGAGGTTCATAGGTGAGTACTGTTCTATTAGTTCTGGGGCCTACATATGCCTAGCCACAGGGGTTCCCTGCCATGCACCACCCAGTAATGTTATTCCCCTGTGCCCCTGTCAGGCTGTGGCATACACATGCTACCCACAGTGTATTCCCCATTCCTCATCCAAGTGGCAAGTGTTTCTGTCAAGAGGGCCAATAAGTAGCATTGCCTGACATGTATGGGTAGTCTGTTCCAAAGTGTGGTGATTCCCCAGGACAGGGCCCTATCCCTCTGATAAGTTCTGCGTAATGTGTTGATTAGGTTTAGGACCCTGGAGCGAGTGTTAGCAGAGGGAATGGGATGTCATTATATGTAGCATGTTCAACTGCTCTGTGTATGACATAGCTGTGTATGTTGGGCAGATGTCAGCTTTGCCTGGGCAATGTGCACTGGAGTATAGCCACAGTTGTCTGAGATGGACTGTATATTGCATGTGTTTGAGGCTGGTAATCTCCTTAGTGAGGTGTGTGCTGTGTCAGTGCACATATACAGCATGCATTATGGGTAGGTGTGTTAGATGTGTACATGGCCTATACCCTAGTTATGACATGCACAGTGAATTGCCAAGCATAACCTTAAACCATTCTCACCGACATCTGGCAGCTGCCTTGCTGGTATCCCAGAGGTACCTACAATGACATGGGATAGAGTTGATGTCAGTGGCCACAGCTGTGGCATTGCTACAGGGTGGCTGCAATATTACAGTACAAAAACAGCTGAAGGCCACAGTACTACATTTTCTGCATCACCGCTTTTCAGTACTACACAGCAACATACCCCACATCTCACACATGCTTGGTCTACCTGTACAGATGCTTACAATACAGTAGTCTACTGAAATGCCCTGGAACCTTACCTGCATGCTCAACGTGTGGTGTGTGAGTAGCACCCACCTCCATGACCGTATAGGTCTGGAGCTCTTGCGGGCGGGCAGGTGCTACCAGGCTGATGAGCAGCTCCTCCACTCTGGTGAGGGGGGAGGGATGTAATGCCCCCCCCCCCCGTTGTGATGTCGTACTTGCCGGAGCAGGTCACTACAATGGTGGCGGACCTGCTCATAGGTTTAGCTGTGCAACCTCACCTCTTTCACCCTGTGGACCACATCAGTCCACATGGTTGTTCTCTCCTGATGGTCCATGCTTGTCTATGAGAAGAGCAGATTATAGTTGTGGATATAGATGATGATCTCTTCCTCAGCATCACTGTATGCAGGGTTTCTCAGATGTGCCATACTCCCTGAAAGACATAATGATGGAAATATGTCTGAGCAACTCATATGTCAAGTTTACCATAATACAATACACATATCAGTCTCCCACCACCATATCAGCTCCAGCATAATGTTCACACTACGCTACTGGTATGTGTCTGGTATGTGTAACATTGGGCCATATATTGTATTGTACAGCACCTTCTGCTATGTGGTTATAGACATGTTCCATGTGGGGACACTAGAGTTGCAGGGCTGTTACAGGGTATTTCACCTGCATGCCATTGCACTGCCACTATGTTTCCACATAGGCCTGCTATGTGATTGCTACCCATCTGTCATTCTGTAGTATTGGGGATATCTATGCATGCTGTTGGACATATTCTGGGATTGTGTAGACTATTACAGCCCACATATGTTCCATGACAGTTACATATCAGTATGTGTAATGGTTATTTGCCAGCAGGAACACTACTACAACCTAATGTGCACATGTTACCAGTCCACATCACATCCATGGCCCACCATGGAACCTCATTTTCTACTGTTTCATCACTACCTTCATGTGGAACCACCTCAGGGAATGGTGTCCCCACCATGGAGCACACACAGACATGTGTTTGTCACCCAGGTCGGTCACAAGTATTGGGCATAGGGAGGTCCACAGTGACATGGGGTATGTGCTACATCACCTGGAGGCATGCAGTACACATACACAAAGTTCAACATGCACATCCCTCCTGCCTGGCACATAGCTCAGGCACCTTTATGTCCATGTAGATGCTGTTGGACTGTCAATGGGTGGCCACCATGTTCCCTTTGTTCCCATGTGAGGGCTCAATGGCCTCCATATTCCAAATGTAACTACCCGTCCACAGTGTTTAACTACCACATGTGCCATATACCAGCCCTGTATGCAGTCTTGTTTGTAACCAAACCAGACCTACGCCACCATCCCATACAATGGCAATGTGTTCCTAACATGAGTTATACACCTCACTCCACACTCCATCTTGCAGCCATGTACTGGTGTGTAGGTATGTTGTGTATTGATGTGTGATGTTCTCTCACACATGTCATAGCAGGGGAAATGTATTGCCATATATATTTTTTTATATCTACACACGTATATATATATATATATATATATATATATATATATATATATATATACATATATATATATATATATATATATATATATATATATATATATATATATATTTTTTTTTTTATTATTTTATTTATTCTACATTTGTTTACTGGGTTAGTCTAATTGGATGTATTTCCATTTTCAGTAGAGGCCCAGGGAGAAAAGCTCCAAAATAGCATAAAGAATTTAAACAACAATACTATCACAAAGTAATAGATTTGAAAAATACCAAGATATAGTATTAAAGAGCAGAGATTACATTAAATAACTGAATAAAAAAATAAGTTACATACTGGATAAAACAAGTCTTTTTACAGTATCATACATGAGGTAGTTTATAATACAGAAAGGAAATTATTTGTATAGAGGAATAATATAATTTTAGTAGTTACAGTTACTGCTTTGGGGGGATAAGCAATGTAGTTTTAGTTTTAGAACAATGTGATGAAAAAAAAAGTAGAGAAAGAAGATGTGGCATCAGAAGTTAGTCAGGATTACTACAGGGATATAACCAGTGTGTTTTGATGTGTCTTTTAAGCTTTTGTTTAAATAGTGTAAGAGATGGAAGTAGGATTAGTTCACTGGGTAATAAGTTCCAATTTTTTCCAGCAGTGTTGCAGAATAGGGAATCACCTGCCAAGTTGTTGGTCTTGTTTATGTTAGCTAGAAGTTTACTGGAGGAGCGTAGGGAATTAAGGTTTTTGTAGGGGATGATGAGATTAGTGAGTACGGGAGTGTTGTTAGGTTGGTAAAATATCTTGTGGGCAATAGTCAGTTGAGAAAATATCAGATTGTTTTGTAGTTCCAGCCAGCCTAGCTGCTGCAGATTTTGACAGTGGTGAGTTCTGAAGGGATTACCAGTTGCAAATTTGGTGATGCTATTGCAGGAGTTTGCTAGTTTGAGAAGGTTATTTTTTTTTAGGTTAGTTTATATGGGTGAGGCATAAAGAAGAGTTGAGATTAAATGAGAATGGGCAATTGTAGTTCTAGCAGTATGAGTTAAGAAGGGTTTAATTTTATATAATGAGCCCATTTTTCTGTTTACTGTTTTAATAATGTTTATATGGTTATTAAAATTAAGGTTATTATCAATTGTAATTCCTAACAGTTTCATAGTAGAGTCAGGAGATATAAGGGTGCTATTATTGGATTTGACAGAGAAATCTAAAGGGGTGGACTTACTGGTAGGAGTAAAGAGTAGGAGCTTAGTTTTTTTGGCATTCAAAAGGATGCAACATTTCAAGAACCATGCCTCAACTGTGTTGAATACCTTTTGAGTTAGAGATTGTAGTTCTGATGGGGGGTTATTCGAACATATGATTGTAGAATTGTCTGCATATTGTATGCAGGTGGCTTGAGGAATTGCTAAATAAAGGTCATTGATAAAAAGTGAGAAGAGAAGAGGTCCTAGAATGGAGCCCTGGGGGACTCCATGGTTGACTGGCAGGTGGGATGATAGAGTATTCTCCCAGAGAACTGCCTGTTGCCTATTGCTTAGGTAGGACTTGAACCATTGAACTGCCAGAGTGTCAAGAGAAAGGGATTCTAGAGTATTTATAAGAAGGGGGTGATTTACCATATCAAAAGCTTTTGAGAGATCAGTAAAGAGTGCAGATGAGAGGATGTTATTATTACGGTTTTTATTGATGGACTCAGTGAATGATAAGAGAGCAGTAGTGGTACTGTGAAATGGCCTAAAACCATGTTGGTAGTTAGCTAGTATGTTGTTTTGAGTTAAATGGTATAGTAGCTGTTGGCGAATACATTTTTCCATAAATTTTGCTAAGGATGATAAAAGAGCTATCGGTCTATAGTTAGAGTAGTCTTTTGAGTTACCCCCTTTGTGTAGGGGGATGATGTGGGAGATTTTCCAAATGTCTGGGATCATTCCCTCACTAATGGTTCTGTTTATAAGGATGGATATAGGATAAGCTACTGCTTTGGCTGCTTTTTGCAAGTATTCAGATGGTAACTAGTCAGCAGACGGAGTACAAGGCTTAAGTTTTTTGATGATGTTATAGATTAGAGTGGTAGAGATGGGTTGTAAGTGGAATATTGGGAAGGTACCAGATGAAGAGGTAGGGAGGCTTGAGTTGTCAGGGGCTAGTTGACTGGCTAAAGATTGTATGGTTTCTGTAAAGAAGGTATTGAAGGCATTGGCAGTTTGATGGGGTTATTGTGTTCAGCACCTAGGGGGTTGGTGTACTAGAGTGCCCTGGGTGAAGAAGTCTATTAATATTTGACCAGAACTTCTGTGGGTTGTTTTGATGGGACTGCTGTAATTTACAATAGTAGTTTTTTTTTGTCTGTCAGTATTGCTTTTTTTGTAATATTTCTTAATTGTCTAAAAGTTGCTCGGAAGTAGTTTTGGTGGCTCTCCATTTAGCCCAGGATTTGTTCCTAAGTAATATTTTTTGTCGAGTTTCATAGGATAGCCAGGGGGCAGGTTTGGACTTCATTCTAATTGACCATTTAGGAGCGTGAATATCAAGGATAGTTAGGAATTTGGAGATGAAATATTTAACAGCATCTTCGAGTGGGAGAATTTTTAGAGATTTCCAGTTGAGGGCATTAAGTTCATTTTGGGATAGTACTGGGTTAAAGTGTTTGTTTGTCCTTATGATCCTATATATAGGAGGATTAGAAACAACTTTCCTTTGTCTAATAATATAAGTCAAAGTGTGGTCACTTACATCATCAGGCAGGGTTCCTACTTTATAAGATTGTTGTTGTTTATTGATAAGAATCCAGTCTAAGGTGCTCTCTTTATGGTTTGGTTTGTTAATTCTGGATGTAGTGGTGATTGTTTGACTAAAGCCATGAAGATTAATATGGGAGGTAGGATTTTCAGTACTGACACATTTCCAGTCGGTATTGAAATCACCTAGTATTATTGTTTCTTGTGGGAAGGTAGAAGATACCCAGTTTAGAATATCCTCTATTAAGTTGATATTATTGCCAGGAGGTAGGTAAATTCAGATGATGTATAAGGATTTGCTAGGGTTGAGTTGAAATCTGGAGATAAGGACTTCTGCCTTATTATCTTGGCATGGGTTAAAAGGTGAAGAGGAGATCTATATATAGCTCTCTCTCTCTCTCTCCCTATATATATATATATATATATATATGTATATATATATATATATATATATATATATATATATATATATATATATATATATATAGATGTCAACATACACGCACACATGTATCTGTCTGTATACATAAACACACACACACACACACACACACACACACACACACACACACACATATATATATATATGTGTGTGTGTGTGTGTGTGTGTGTGTGTGTGTGTATATATATATATATGTGCATATATGTGTAGATATAATTTTGTGTTGTTTATATACCTATATAAATGTATAACTGTGTAAGGTCCTGTACACATACACAGGTGGGAATATGTATCACACATACATGTATCTATATGTGGGGTGCATACAAACATCTGGACCACACTCATGTACCCTATTTACTTCAGAGCTGAACTGTTCTGCCTTGCTGCAACACAGACAGGTGTCACATGTGAACACAGACTAACATTATGGGGGTATATATGGTGACAAACTTTAGATAAGCATATTATACTGCTATGGCAGTGTGGGCATGCTATGCTCCACTCTAACATGACTGTCCTGCAGGTAGTGTGGACTCTAACCCATGTGTCTATCATGGCGGTATCAATACCCTCGCCAGCCATTAGCCACAGTAATTTACAGAACACAGATATCATGGGTCACATCCTTGCCATTCACTGCTGGTCTGCACATTTGACAGGTATGTCCCACTGCCCACAGGGACTAATACTACTGCCCAGTGCAGTTGTTGAGCACAACATCATTACAGGAACATGTACAGATGGCACATATGCATTCTTTCACAGTATACATCCTATTAATCTATGCCATATACTACATGCCAGTAAATGCATATCTGTTTCACATACCTGTTATGTTGTTTCCACTGTAACACAACCCTGAGCTTTGTGAACCTTCTTGACGTGTTTTTCTTTTCTTCTCTCTCTCTCTCTCTCTCTCTCTCTCTCTCTCTCTTGCTCAGTCTCTCCAGTAATGTGACTGAGCTGGTTTGAATAGATTGCAGCATGCTTTTGTTGGCATTGCACATGATCAGGTGGTGGCCTCTGCAACAGTCAGTGTCCACCAGTTGCTAATTGCATGCAGCCTGCTATGTAGTACTTCAGATAACCACTGTCATGGCAACCCTGTACTATAAATTGCTGCCTTCCGTGGGTGTTGTCCCTTCACCTTTACAGTATGGAATACATCCTTTCTGTGTGTGGACATCAGTGTTACAGACAGCAGGTAGTAATGCTTCTTACAGCAGAACCTGCAGACACAGGCCATATCCACATTTGGGTAAGGTTTCAGACCTACAGACATCATGGGTAGTGTTGTTGTGTGCAATGTATCTTGCTGTTCTTACAGGGTTTCTGTATACATGGTACTATTTCATGGAATGTTATCTGTCTGCAAAGCTCTCAACTGTGGGCCTATCCATATGATACCTGGGTGATTGGCTGTTAGGTTTTGTCTGTGCACCACAGAGGTATTGTCCCACACATATCTGTGGCATTGTCTGATGAGTGCTATTAGTACATGGCTACATCCATTCGTATTTCAATGTCATATCCCTGCATAAGGGTATGCTGCAACAAATCCTGTAACACAAGCAATTTCCAGGGTGTGTAACAGCAATAATGCAAATACGGCCCTATGTTCCTGCCTCTGTCCTCCACATTTATGCCAGTCTTTGTCCCGCTGTGATACAGGAAGGGTTGTTAGGTAATGGCCTATCATTATTTACCGCTAGCATTACTGATATCATCCCAGTCATGCCATGGACTCCCACAGCAACCATTCGGCCATGTCCATATATATGGGGGCAACAACTGGTGAACACATTTGTGCCCTTGTACATTCCTGAGGTAAGTGTGTGGTACACAGTGTTCCTTGCCATTGTGCAGCCTTTTTTGGGGGGGGGGTACTATACCATTAACCTAGGCTATGGCACCTTTCCAGTGATATAACTGTTAAGATGAGGGGCATTCAGTATAATAGTGAGGTGTTAGGTTAAGTAATGATATGTACAAGATACTGTGACGTTAACACAAGTGTTACATTTCCCCCTAGGGCTTGACTACAGGGTGTAATTGGAGTCTGCTGGACTACATCTGTAATTGTTGACTTACGTATCCTGAAGGCAAATCCTGTTTCTACTGTTGTACTAACTGAAGGCCTTGGCTTAGACAGCATAGTATGGTATATATACACATTGCTTGCATCTACTGTTTTGTGTGGGCCTTGCATTCATGACTAATTACACATTTCAAACCTTATGTGGTGTCAGTACTGGCATACATTATTGTATAGTACAGGAATACAGGTTATCTATGTATGCATACCTGTGTGTAATGTCATGTCCTTTGATTTGTGGGTGGGTATATATTTAATGTCAGTATTCTCATTTCTGGGAATGGTTGCCACACTACACATTTCACAGGTGCCAGTTGAGGTGCTTGTGCCTGAGGGATATACTTTGCACTCAGTACTTCCACACTACTTCTACATATGTATGGCTACTGATACCTTTAGTGTGTGTATATTTGTGTGTACCTATATATATCTCATATGGCTATATATATATATATATATATATATATATATATATATATATGTGTATCTATAGATATATACATCTGTGTGTATATATATATATATATATATATGGTTTCCTATCATTCCATTGAAAGTTCATTCCATCTAAAGTTCATTCCATCGACAAGCATTTTAGGTGGGGGGCTTCACCCCCACCCCCACTGTGGGGGCTCCCCACACCCCCTAACTATATATATCAACTCCAGGGTCACAACATTGGGGTAGGGGGAAATGCTTGTCGATGTAATGAACTTTCGATGGAATGAACTTTAGATGGAATGAACTTTCGATGGAATGATAGGAAACCATATATATATATATATATATATATATATATATATATATATATATATATATATATATAGATTCACTTTATAACCTTGAAATACTGAAATATCGAATTTCAGTATCTCGAGACTATAAAATCGAATCCACAAAACAACGACACAAAAACACCATGAAATTCACAACACGAAAACACACACACTATACCACACATACATCACAACACCCACATCACAGCATAAACAAACAAAACTACACACATACACAACTCATACACACATAAGCAGGGGGCAAGCCCCCATGCACCCCCCCATGTGGGGTGCTGTGCCCATCACACCCCCCTACTTATATATACTAACTCCAAGATCGCACAAGCACAAAACAAAAGCCAACTCACACATGCACATTCTCCAACCCCTCACACACACATCAAACACATCAGCACACTCACATACACTCTAACTCCCACTCAAAACCCTTAGAAAACACTTACCTGACATAACACCTACATCCACACACGGCACCATGCACCATCAAAACACAATCCCGGAAATTACGCAGCGTAAGGTCATAACTGCGAATTCAACATATATTCGAGTTTTCGATTATGACCTTCGACGTTTCAGTAATTCGAGGTTATAAAGTGTTTATATATATATATATATATATATATATATATATTATATATATATATATATATATATATATATATATATATATATATATATATATATATATATATACATACATATGAACATATGGTTAAGGTATTTGCCTTACAATCACAAGGTGCAGGGTTTGAGTCTCACAAGGGATAATTGGCTAGGCTTAAAATGGCTCGCAAGGGCAGTTAGCTTATTACTAATCTATGAACCTAAACCTATGAACCTATGTATGCATCTTCTTACCTACGCCTACCAGAGTTCCTCAGGGATCCATCCTCAGTCCCATACTTTTCAACATCTTCATAAATAACCTTCACACTGTCCGCCCTGTCACTACAGTCATCCAATACGCTGATGACTCTACCTTAGTTTGTGCCACCCCCAACTTTTCTGAACTTCTGTCTAAAACACAAATAGCTTTTTCCACTACAGAAAACTGGGTTCACCAAAACCATCTCTCCCTCAACTCCAATAAATCTAAAATACTAATTTTCCTCCCTACCAAGGCTTCTTCCTTTGACAAAAACTCTTTCAATGTCCTAAGCCAAACCAACACTCCTATAGAAGTGGTCCCATCTGCTAAACTCCTTGGCATTACCATTGATGAATGCCTCAAATTTGATCTCTACATACAACAAAACATAAACAAAACACCAAAAGTTAGGTATGCTCTACAGGAATAATCAATTTCTTTGAAACTCCTCTAGACACACCTTAGCAATCACCTACCTCCTTCCCTCTCTACTATATGGTGCCCCTCTTCTAACTAATCTGTCTGCTTCCCTCACCTCTAAACTTGAAGCTTGCTATAATAAGATCTCTAAATTCGCCACTAAATCCAAAACCTCAGCTCACCACTGCCTTACCCTACAATCTCTGAACTGGTTAGAACTCCCTAACCACCTTGACTGTCTTCAACTAACGACCGCTCACAAATTAATATTCTACCCAGAAAAATGCCCAGCCTTATCCAACATCCTTCCTGCTTACATCCCTAACCAATCATTGAGATCTGAACACCAAAACCTAATCTCCATTCACAGACCTAAACATCCCGCTGGCCAGCTACTTCTATCCTTCTCTCTAGATAGAAAATGGAACTCTCTCACTCCTTCACTTAGGACTATACCTAACATGGAATCCTTCAAGATCCAACTCTTCTTACACCTATCTTGCAAATGGAAATGTTCTTGCTTTCACCCTATATAAATCCAAGGGATTTTCTACACTAAGCCCATCTCTACTCCTGCACCAACCTGCTCTCTGATTTAATTTCGAAATCCACCTAAATAGATTTAGCTGACTCTCAGTACTGTAAGGATGTAAATATTGCTAATTATGTTAGTACCTAGAAAAAAATGTTGTTTGCACTGTTCTTACTATGTATACTTGCAATTCACATCTTCCTGACTGTTTGTACATTTCTATTGTATTTTATCTCATGCATTTGTAACCTTGGTTGTACTGCCTTTGGAGCTTTTCTCCCCGGGCCTCCACTTAAAATGGGTACTCCGTGGCCCAGTGGACTTCCCCAGTAATCAAACTGAAAATAAATAAATAAATAAAATAAAAATCTATATACAAGTGCTGTTTTATGATTATTTGTGAGTCATACATTAATATATATATCTACATATAGCTGTCTATCTGTCGACATTTACAGATATATCTGTCCTTATGTCCATGCATGTTCGACTCATATTTTGGCCTGTTCCTCATTCATTTGTCAAGTGTCATGGATGATTGTAGCACTGAAGTCAGTAACTAGTGGCAACATTTTTGTGTTTCAGACTCCATCTCCTTCTACATATGTGTTCTAATATATATAACTGTGTATCAAGCAACAGTTTGAGTGTAACAGAGCATTAGTTGATGTATATCCCTATTTGTACCCACAGTGTGGCATACTTTCTCCAGACTTCTTGCATTAACAGGTTATGCGGTGTCATAATAATACATTACCTGCACTGTTGACTGATTGTGCTGCAGGGTATGTTTGTGCAAACTTCAGGTTATGTATATCTGCCATGGTTTAGTGATAAATCACTTTGTGTATTGAGTGCAGGGTCCTGGATTTGAGCCTTGGAGAGGCAGTTTATGTTGTTGCTGGGCAGAACAAGGGACAATGGCTACAAAGTGATTGAGGCACTCTTAAGCAGTTGTAAGCAAGATTGCGCAGGTTTGCACGGAGCTAAGCAATGCCTACACAGGTTAAGCAATTCAGCAGATAACTGAGTATAAGAAACTGTAACCTGACTTTAGCAGTGCTTACCCCCATGCAAACATGCTTATTTGTGCTTAAACCTGCTTACTACTGCCTAAATACATTATGAGACTGATACTTCACATGTGCATTTCATGTAGTACTCCAGTTCACATTTAAATGTTATTATGTAGGTTTTACGGCAAAAAGATGTACAAATATGTTCATATACAGCTTTCACGTGGACAATGATATGTGCTGCAGTGGGAATCGAACCAGGAATGCCTGTTAGTTAGGTGGGTGCTTTAACCACTACACTACTGCTGTGCTGCTTCATTTGCCTATATGCCCATATACCCATAGATCCTAGTTCCCCAAACACCCACCCCAACACATCATTGACACAGCAGTCATCCATTCTCCAGTTGGAAACATGATGTATCCACACCACTACACATTGGCCACTCCCTACTCCTCTGGACCCATCCCATGGGTTGACTCAATCCAAGTATCTTCAGACATCCCATCCTTTTAGTCCACAAACATTGGTGACATGAGTGACCACTAGGACACTATTCCCAATGTTTGGGTTGTCCTACCTGGGACACACATGTCTTTATTTCAAGATTAGACTCTATACTTCATTACTTCATTACTCCAGTTAACAAGACACTAAAATAAATTGATAACTAAGACTATATAATGCACATGTTACACATGTAAACCAATGATGTACGAGTTCGGCAACATTATATTACAAATAGGACCAGTTTAGTGATTGGCATTTATGTAGCCGGCAAATCACAGGAATGATTCAAATATTTCATAATGGGAAAGTCCTCACATTTTATTCTATTGAGAACAGCACTAACTTCAAAACTAAATACACAACTCTGAATTATTGCAGATTCATCCCTTCCATCTATCTTCAGTTAACTCTAATACTATAGTACTGCAATATACAAGGAAACAAAACAACAGCTTATTTTGCCTTGGAAGTTTATATCCCAGGAGAATCATGGAAATGTCACAAAGATATATATATATATATATATATATATATATATATATATATATATATATATATATATATATGTACATATAGATGACAACCATTTCATGACATTCTAAGTAAGGACTGCACTGTTACAAAGGCCATGCATTTAGCATGAAATTGAGTTGGGATATATAAGCCACAGTGCAGAGAAGGGGGTCACCATCTTTTCTGTACTGAACTATGAATAAATGTTTATTTAACATCTGTTAACCGAGTATGCAGACTGTTCCAATGAGTCAGGACTCCATTCAGTCATGACTTGAGCCTTAGAAGCCAAACAACACAAATAAACATATATGAGAATCATACCTCTCAACCTCTTAATATAAGAAGTCTAGCCAAAGCCTAATATAATTGGGGCTGGGGGGTAAAGGATTGGGACATACTGGGATCAATTCAATAGCTCTGCTTCACAGAGGCCCAGTAAATTGATCAATGGGGCAGCGTGAGCTGGCACACCTTGCCTAGGCTTATAAATGCCCTTCAGCAGATAGCCTAGTACCTACCTATGAACCTATTACATGTATGGTTATGCACGACCTATTATTCAATCTACTGATGAGGTTTGTAGGGGCACTTTCATGTTATTTATGTCTGCAAAAGGAATGAATGTGGTACAGGGAATGTACTTCTACATGTAGATGTATGTATGTATGTATGTGTGTATGCATATATATGTATAACAAACTCGCTGACTCCACGAGGCGGTCCAATTAGAACTGGGCCATCCAACCCTGACATTCCTGGATCCATATTTCATACCCATGGTTCCTCCACTCTACCGAAGTTCCACATACACACAAACCATCCATTCTCAAGTTGCTATCCCAGCCATAACACACCTCCACACATTGCCCTCTCCCAGCGTTAGGGACCCTACATGTATGTTGTCTCCACCCATGTATCATCAGGCTCTCCAAACCTTTCAGCCCTTGAACATACCTGCCCAGGCTTGTGTAATGGTCGGAAGTCCAAACAACTTGCACTTTTTGGGTAGTCCCACCAGGGACTACCCTGTAATTGTTTGTAAGGTAGGCTTAGCAGGTGGACAATGTTACTCCCACTGGCAGTATCCTGCTTGTGGTTTGAGAAGCGATGATTTGCTCACCCCTGCCCAGCTTGATATGACATAAGATGACAGCACAGAATAATACAGGTGCTGCTGTTGTTTTCCTTCTCATTCATTTTGTATGCTTTATTGTCATGACATTCATTCTTCATATATATATATATATATATATATATATATATATATATATATATATATATATATATTATATCTGTACATACATACACACATACATCTACATAATTATATACATTTCCTATATTGTTGGATGCCTGTGCTGGATGATGTGTTTGTGATCACAGCAGCTGAATGGGTATCTGCCATGGCTTAGTGGAACTCACGTCAACTATAGTGTGCAGGGTCGGGGGTTTGCAACCTGGCAGTGCAGATTATTTTGGAAATGGCTACAACAACAGCTGTTGGCTACAGGGTGACTAAGGCACTGTAGAACATTTGTAGGTGGGTATGCACTTGTTTGCCTGAAGCACAGCATTGCTAACCTCTGATTGTGGCGTCCTGCACTCAGTTAGCCTCTAGCTTGTGTCACCATTGTGGTACTCACATATCAGCAACCAAACAGGCTTACACTCGCTTGCTCTCGCATACACATGCACAAAGTCATGCATTGTGTTCGCATTTGTCAACTGGGACAGTCGGACTGTTTGCTTGTCCATTGTCAGTGGTGGCCTGGGATGTAGAGCTCCACATTGACCCCAGCTACATATCCCAATTAATACTGGGATGTTCACATTCATAGAGGGTAACAGACATATCACAGCTACGTCCCCCATTAATCATGTTTAGTTTACGTTGAACTGTCGGTATTATCCATGCTTAGGTCAGGTTTACATGTCAGGTATGACTGTTGACAAAGGTCGTTTAAGGTGAGGTAGGATTCCTGTTTCACTGGTCTGGGTAGTTTACATGCAGGTATTTGGGGTAGGTGTAGTTATTGCATACCTGTGTGGTACAGTAGAGGTGAATAGCTAGGGAGTAGGCAGGTAGGTAGTGGGGATGACATTGTAACTGTATAGTAGCCCGTAGGTATAATTGGATGGGGAGCAATAGGGAAAGTATGTTGGATGTTGGGATTTGCATGCGAGGCAGGACAAGAGGTGTCAGTATCACTAGTTGATGTAGTGGTATAGAGTGTGAGGTGGGGGGTTTGCAAGGTGGTGAGCCTGTGCTGCTCCAGTTGTGCTTGTGGTGTTCTTTCTTGTGTTAGTTACATGTGTCCTGTGGGACAGCTGTGATACTACATGTGGGTAGGGGTTCCAGATACTGGCAATATAGTGGGGGAAGAGGGTGTCATCTACGTGTACCCATAGACATTAATAGAAATGGAACAGGGGCTGATAGCTACGTGGTATACATGGGGCACAAAGATGGGTGTTAGTAGGGGGATTATCCAGAGATGTGCAGGATGGCTGCAGGGAAAGTCCACAGCTGGCCATGTTGTCTGCGACAACAGCTGTGCATATGCACTGCATTTGGTGTTTGCGTCAGACACTCACACCCTTGGGTGGGGGTGAGGACTACAATAATACCTTGTGATGCCTATTACATTGGCTTACATGCCTACAGTGGGGTGTTGCGACCCTGTGTTCATAGGTGTTGTGTAGTGGGTTATGCAACAACACATATGGTTATACCGTACTTAGTTATGTAAACTGGACTCTGCTGCCATGAGACCCATATCGGGAATGGCTGCCCGTTAGGTGTAAGCATGCCTGTCGACTGTACAGAATCCGTGACCTGTCCAGAGTTTGCTTCATACTATTGGTGTGTTCCTCTTACAATCTGCACCTGTCTGGCAAATACCTGGGAACTGACACCATTAAATGCAGACAAGTAATTTGGTTTAGGACCCCACATCCTTCAGTTGAGTCATGCTAATGCATAACCTATTATTCTATCAGCTTTCTAAGGTTGTAAGTTGAATATGTGCTTTCTGTCCCTATTTGTTCCCCCAACGGTTTAGGTTCTGTCCAGTGGTTTGCTCTTAGGGGTTGAGAGGTATGGGCATAAGCTCTGCCCAATTCGCATTATTACTTACATCCCCAGAGCAGTTCTAATACAACTGCACCAGCCAACACCTGCATGCCTAGGCCCATAATTGCATACCCATAGTTCCCCCACCTGCCCTTCCTCTACAGAACTCATCCTTACTGTGGGTGCAGGTGGGATCTAACCACACCACTACACACTGACCACTCTCCACTTGTCAGGACCCATGTTGTACGTTGGGTCAACCCATGGGTCATCAGGCTTTCACAACCTACTGGTCCATGTACGTATACAGCCTGGTTGGATGAATTATTACAGGGACTGACTCCAATGATCATTAATTTTTGGGGTGTCCCACAAGGGACATTGATGTCTTTGTTTCAAGATTAGACTTGGCAGGTCTCTTCCACTGGTAGTATCCTGCCTGTGGTCTGGGAAGCAGTGGTGTGTTTACTTGTATCATGTGTTTGTATGTTTCACCTGCCTAGGTGGGGGTGGCTGATGATACGTGTTACACGTTTGTTGATTGCATCCCTCACCCCCATTTGCATGGGCTGTGAACATATGTAATTCATGACTATCACATCCTAGTTATTTACATGTGTATATTTACACACACACACACACACACACACACACACACACACACACACACACATATATATATATATATATATATATATATATATATATATATATATATATATATATATCTACATTACTATATACAGATATATCTGTATATGTATGCATACATGTATATATTTATATATTGCTGTCTATATATATATATATATATATATATATATATATATATATATATATAACTCCAAAAAACGTCCAGCACTGAAAATAAAGAAAATCACAGCCGTTTGGGAAAAAGGCTTTTATTAGAGCCTAAACAGTCTGCCCCACAGACCGGTTTCGCTCCAACTGAGCGTCATCAGTGTGTGGCCGCAATGAAAAACAGTACGTAGATATACGTGCTCACAAACACACCCATTTAGCAACAGCTCACTTTTAAAGGTGCAGTGATCAAAAAGACATCCTAACACTTGTGAAATAACAAACCATATCAAAATTTCAATTTCCATTTAGAATTTAAAGCTCAACCTAATGAAATGTACAATAGTTTTTAACCCCTATACATGTAATCAAAATAATAGATATATCAATATTTATGGCTACTAAACACCATAAAATGACACATGTATAAGCATATCCTAATACATAAACATACATACATAATACTTGGTGAATAAATCATACCCTAAAGGGAAAGAAGACTTAAAAACATAATTACCAATGGTCATTAAGACCAGGCTTAAATAAAGCTCCTAAATTAACAATCCACCTACGTTCCTTATTCGTCAGAATTTTGTGTTTGGCTGACTCCAACTTAATCCTATCTGTTACTTTGTCAATCCCTACAAAAACAAAGTGCGCTGTTGGGTGAACTAATATATGTTTATATAAAGCGCTGCGCATTCTTTTACATTTAATATCACTTAAATGTGTAGCAATCCTTTGTTTTAAGAGACACGAAGTCTGTCCAATATAAAAAGAACCGCACCTGCACAGAGCCATATATACTACCCATGAAGTATTACATGTTACAAAGCACTGAATATCATACACCTTACTAGTATTCTGAGATGTGAACGTGGTGGTTTTGGACATCAACATGCAGTATTTGCAATGTCCACAAAAAGTACTTCCCTTTCTGAATATTTCCAATCCTGCTGATGTCTCACCTTTCTTATATTTTGATAAATATTCACCAATATTTTTGCCACGCCTATACCCAAACTGGCACTTATTTCCCAAAATAGTAGACAAAAAAGGGTCATTAAGCAAAATAGACCAATGTTTATCAATAGTTTGCTTAATCAAGTAAGTATTAGTAGCATAAGTAGTGACAAAACGAATAGTGTCACTCTTATTTATAGATTGAGCATGATCTTGCAAAAGCAAACTTCTTTCCAATACTCTACTTTCATCAAAAACCTGATTAATATTGCTTGTTCGATAACCCCTGGCCTTAAACCTAGAAATTAGATCATATGCTGTTGATTCATAATCACAAGCATCTGAACATATTGTTCTGATTCTCTTAAACTGTGACCTTGGTATATTGTTAACCGTATGAGGTGGGTGGCAACTGTTCGCATGTAGTATGGAATTTTTAGAGAATGGTTTCCTATGTAGGGAGGTTACTATTGTACCATCTAATGTTTTTGTGACATTAACGTCCAAAAATTCTATGGTAAATAGATCAAGTCTCCCTGTAAATGTAATTCCAAAATTATTGGAATTCAAATACTGCTTAAAACCAGACCATTCTTCCATACTACCCTCCCAAACCACCCAACAATCATCTAAAAAACGGCGCCACATGCCAAGACAACCAGAAAAAGGGAAATGTTCACTATAGATAAACATTTCCTCCAGGTAGCCCATAAATAAATATGTATGCATACATGTATATATTTATATATTGCTGTCTATATATATATATATATATATATATATATATATATATATATATATATATATATATATATATATATATATCTAACAACATATGGGTGTCTGCATATGTATATATCTATATGTGGGTATGTATATGTATTCTGTCCATGTATATATACATTTGTACTATGGAGAGGGAGAGGTATATCTTCATGTAGCTATGAGTAGATATACACACACATTCCTCTACATATATACATCTACATTTTGAATTTAAATATTATTAATTAAATATTTTAGAGATGAAATTAATTTGCAAGTATTGAATATTATTCTTCTTAATATGAGGGCCTTCCATAACAGTTTAGATAATGATATATTATTATTGTTGATATTAGATTAATTTAGAAACTTTGATATTATTTATATTTTTGTCTTAGCATGACAGTATACTTATTTGGTAAATTTGAAGTTTTCTTTAATTCACTAATTGATAGATTTCTATAAATATAAAGATTAGGATATATTTTTCTTTAAGATGTGGGTGATTAGAAAGGTTTAGCATTTGATTATTAATTTTTAGATCAGGATTTAAATGGGTAAGTTGTAGTAACATAAATTATTTTTTTAGGCCAATTGATTCAACTAAACTTTGTATTATTTTTATCTTGTGCGATAAAAGTTTATATATTTTGAGATTTTTATGAATTTATTCATTGATAAAGGGAAGAGCTCTAGGGTTATACTGGGATTTATATACATGATTATATCAGATCTTCACCCATATGGGACTCTATGTGTTTGATTTAGGGTTATACTCTGATATCATAATTAATCTATTAGATTTTATTATAGCATAGTATAGTTTTAAATCTGGAAGTCCCTGTCCTCCATGATTCTTGGGATACATTAATTTTTAGAACCCATCCTGATTTGACCATGATATTCTGAAAAAAAGTACTATTAGATTAGATTAATTAAACTGAAATAATAATCTAGGAAGTATATCCATTTTAATGATAGTGACTTTAAATAATACAGGAAATTTTAATTTATTCCATTTAGAAATGTCATGTTCGATATTAGACCATGCTTTTGATAGATTGTCTTTGAGGAAAGAAACAGGGTTATGATGAAAGGTTATACCTGGGTATTTAAAATAATTTTTATCTTAATTTCTGCTCTAGGGAAGAGGCAAGAGAATCTATAGTTAATACCAAGAGTAAAAATAGCCAATTTAGAAAGTTTTAAACTGTAGTTAGAGAACTTTGAAAATATATTAGTGCTATATAAAATTTTTGGCAGATCCTTCTTAGGCAGCATATAATATAGATTTAGATCATCAGCAAAAGCTGTTAGAGGTATAGGAATATTACACATGACTGGTATAAGGTGAAAGATGTTTGTGTTATGCAGAAAAAAACAGTGGTTTTTATATACAGATTAAATAAATAAATATGGCAAAAAAAGCATCCCTTGCTTATGCCATTAATTACTTTGATTGGGAAGGAAAGGTTTTTATTAATATAATATGATGTGTGGGCAATAGCATAAAGAATTCTAATTAAATTAATGAAAGACAGAGTGGAAATCCAAAGTACGACATGATTATGAATAACAAAATCTATATTCACCCGATCAAAAGCTTTTGAGGCATCTAACATAAGTGAGAAGAATGATAAGTTATAATGTTTAAAAAGTGTCATTAAGGTATCCAGTGTTAATGTATTGTCACAAGTTTGTCTGGCTTGCATAAAATCATATTGGTAAGGACAGGTTATATTTGGTAGAGTGATTTTTAGCGTATTCATTAGAATCAGGGCAAATATTTTAATGTCAACATTTATAACAGATATTGGTCTATAATTTTAAGAATTCTTAAGGTCTGATTTGGTTTTTGGAATAAAAATAATTTTGGACTTATTAAGATAATGATGTGATATACCATTATTACAAACATATTTAAATATGCACAATAGAATGTTTGAGATAGTTTGAGCAAAGGTTTTATATAGCTCTACAATAAGACCATCTGGTCCAAGCAACTTACCAGTTTTGAGATTTTTAATTATTTGTAAAACTCTTTGTTGGTTAAATGGCATAGTTAGCATATTCAGCTGATCCTGTGTAATTTTTTGGACAGTTAGACTGTTCAACCACTGATCCAGCTCTTCTGGACAATAGGTAAGGTTCCATTCTACATATAAATTTGTGTAGATTTGAACAAAGATATTCATAAGTTCCTCTCTAGTTTTACAATGTTTGTCATGAAACATGATTTATTAAGGGAGTAGATTTATTTATATTTATGAGTCTTGCTAGAAATTTTGATGGGGTTTGTACCCATTCTGAATATTTTGTTATAGTTTTCATTTCATAAAATGAATACTGTGTTATGTTCAATAAATAAAGTTCCTTCTGGATGTCAGCAAGGTTTTTTGCTGTGTCATCTCTGTTATTAAGGTAAAGATCCTGTTCCAACTTTGTAATTTTTCTTTTTAGGACTGATTCTTTCAAATTATATGTTTTCCTATAATATGTCACTTTACTTATAAAAATGCCTCTGATCTGGGATTTGAGACCAACCCAGTGGATACCAATACAAGAGAGACTTGACCCCTTGCAAAAAATAACCTTAAGTGAGAGCAGTGATTGTTGATATTTGGTGCTCTCCTTTGCTTTCGCTGTCTGTTTTTTTTAATTTTATTTTTTATTTTTTGTAATTATGGAGCTCAGTATTGCAGAAGTACTAGCAGCCTTGCTACACTGTAGACGTAATAAAAATGTTTAAAACTTCATGATAGCTGGAAGTGGTTGGAATTAAATGGCACTAAAAGTTTGTGAATAAGATGTACACTAGAGAAGTCAATTATAAGACATTTAGTCTATTAATATGGTCTGTAAAATTTCAAAAATGAAATGGGTTAAATAATTTAGAGTTACAGTAAGAGGAAGCTCAGAAAGGAAGGATTGCCAATATATCTACTGTGCAGAGTTGAGAAACAGAACCCTGTTTTATGGATTTGTGAAAAAGTTATGCAGTAGTTATCATTACTGGCTTGTATCACCTTGCTTTCCAGTTTGGTTCTCATTCGGAGTCTTTTTTCTGCATAATCTGTACTTCTTGCTCATATCTCTATATTTCTGCCAGGTGGTCTGGTTTCCTCTTTCCTCCCAGATTCCAACACCAAGACATGGGTGAAGTGATGTTTTTCCAGACTGCCTACAGTTGATTGTGCTGCATAGCAATGAGTACATGTATGTGCCCTATTTCAGGGTTGGTACCTCATTTAGGATTACATTATCTGTCCTGTGCCCATTGAGAGAGAGGGCAAGCTCTGGCACCACTGTAGTCCTGAAATAGGTTAAACAGGTAACTGGATAATGAATGAATGCTGTAAGCAGTGGAGGGTATAGCACTGTGTGCATCAGAAGGGTCATGAAATGGATGCATACACATCAAATATACATGCACATTTACACCATTACTCATGAATTATGAAATATTCAGAATGACATTATAATATTTATATATAATTGTGGGTTATATATTACAAAATGATAGTATTAGAAACAGCAAACTCTAGCAGAAATAGTCATACTTGTTCCTTAGGTATATTTTTAGTCTCATATGTTCATAGGTGATTACTAGACTAATGACCACATTGGGCTTTTTAAGCCTACACATGCATCCCATATATCTGACAAGTTCTGGTAACCTTGATAAGTGTATGCAGGTACTTGGGAGATAAAACATTTACAAACAGGGGCCTGAGAGATGAAGATAGAGTCAAGACAGGGATGAATTTCCTTTCCCCATCCAATTATCCAAGTTACACTTGAATTGGGATAGGGTGGAACTCTGCTTCACATGAATGGAGAGCCTGTTCCATAAACAGGGTAGTCTCTAGGATGCATAATTGTCTCCCCTGCAGGTCCTATTTATACCACAGGCAAGGTTTAAGTCTTTAGAATGGGAAATTCTGGTGCTGTTTGTTTTGTGGATATGCAGGAGGTCCATCCAAGTGGGGTCTGACAATGCTCAGTATACCAGGCATAGATCTCCCCTCAACAGCCTGTAGGAGACAGAATACAGGGATAGGGCCTTGAGGTAGTCTGCATACCACATCTTACATATGCCCTGTATTGTTTGACTGAGGAACCACTGTGGACATTCCATTTGTTGGATATGTCTGGTTAGGTACATACCAAAGGGGGAATAGTACTCAATGATAGATCTTATGAATGCCAAATACAGTGGAACAAAGACTTTCTTGGACCAAGATGTCATATCTTTGTTTATAAGTTGAGCAACATATAATGATTTCCTTACTACTGTAGATATGTGATGGTCAAAGCCTAGATTACTGTCTATGCATCTCCCTAAGTCGCTGACTACTGGGTCAGTCCTAAGGGGTGTATTGTCAATATGATAGTTACCATGGGTGGATGACTTACTGAACGATATTATTATGTATTTCTTGGCATTTTGTTTTAGTCCATGGTTCTGACACCAGGTGTTTGTCTGTGTCAGCCCTTCCTGGAGAACATTTGTGTCAGTCTGGGATTGAATGACAGCTCCTAATTTGCAATCATCTGCAAATTTAGTCAGCCAGAGGCCATTAACAGTGGTCTTGACTTCAGAGAACTAAATACCACAAAGGAACAGCCCAAGGACTGATCCCTGAGACACTCCACTTGTGTCTGGCCTCTTTGTATAGGTGAAATCCAAAATTCTAGCTTCTTGGCTATCCACCTGTTTACATATGAGTTTATACCTAACTTCTTGACGTCAACAATGCCTGAGTGGGGTAGTGTGTCAAATGTCTTGGCCAGGTCAAGGGAGGCAGTGTGAAACATCTTACACCATCCATTGCTTTGGTGACCTTCTCAAAGAAGTTCACCAGGTTAAATATGCATGACCTTCCCTTGATGAAATCAAACTGGGTTGGGTCCAGTGTCCGGAGGTTTACTACATCATTATTGATAATTTCCATGATAATTCTTTCCAAGGTTTTGCGTATAAGACTAGTGAGACTTATGGGTCTATAGTTTCCAGGGTCTGCAGATGGTCCACATTTGTGCAGAGGGATGGCTCCAAAAAGCTCTGCACACAATTGTGTATTGCCATTGAGGTTGTAGACATAGCTAAAGAATGCCTTGTGGTTGCCCTTGGCCTGGGAGGTTAGACTTACCTCAAATTTGGCTTTGGTAGACTTTATTTGTCCTCTGAGTTTAGTTTGATGAGAGTGATTTTATTCTGTTGGGTGCTGGATCTCCTACCTTTTGCCAAGATTTTCTTCCTTTTGTTATGCAGCCTACTGATTTTGTGACTCCACCAGGTTGGCTTGTTATTTGGGTTAGTTCTGTACTTATTCCTGGTAGGTACAGCTGCTTCTGTGCTGCTCTTAACATGCTTGTATAGAGTGTCTGTGAACAGTTCTGCATAGGCAACAGTATTCTCAGGGTTTATGGGGCATTGAAATTTTGCCAGTTTATCACTTAATAGCAGGAAGTTAGCCTTAGAGTAGTTTGTGAATATTCCAGGGTTAACTGGGGGTCCAGGTTTTATTTTTACATCGAAGGAGACAGTTATGTAGTCTGACCTTAGCAGGGAGGACATTACACTATGGGGTGTGCAGCACTCTCCCATATTAGTGAGGACCAGAATCAGTATGGTTGCCTCCCTGGTTGGTGTATTGACAGTCTGGTCCAGGGAGTCTGTGTTTACAAAAAGCAGGAATCTATGTGACTAGACATTTGGTTAATAGTTAATAGCATGGTAATTAAAGTCACTCATGAATATGGTATTGGGTTGGATGGTGAGTGTTTCTTATAAGTTTAAATACATGGAATGGGTTTCCTGGATCATAAAGGGGGACCTATAGCTTGCAAAGAAGTTTTTTTGGATTTTGCCAATGGTGATTTGAACAAGGAGTATGTCAAGTACATTGTCCAGTTTGACCAGCCTTGAGTTATATTTATTTTTGATGTATATCAAGATACCTCTACCTTTAGTCCATGGTTGTGTACTAGCTGGTCTAACTGTGTGGAAGGCATTATAACCTTGTACTGTCAGTGTGCTCTCCATAGCTTTAAACCATGTTTCAGTGACTGCACCGATGTTAGCATTCTCTAGGGTGAAGACAGCTTCTAGGAAGTTTAGTTTTTTGTTTATACTCCTAGCACTGAGCAGTAATACCTTTAGATTTTCTTAATTTTGATTTTCTATGGTGGAAGTACTTTCAGTTTCCCATTCCCTGATAAAGGCACTATGGGGGAAGATGATGTTTAGCTAATATTCAAAAGCCTAGAGGGAAGAGGTGCAGACCACCCCTGACAAAGCAGTGTGGTCTGTTGACCATCTCCTTCCATGCTGACAAATATTTCACCCCCTTAGAATGACAATAAAAACTAAGCCAATTATTAAGTCAGTCATTTTTGTTCATATTATAGCATAATCCTTGGAGAAGGTAAAATGCTGCTCAATGCTTGCCTTATACCAGCCTGAGATACAAATTCCAAGAGCTCCATGATGTCTCTCTTCATATAGTCTAGGGAGTTACATCTCAGGTCATTTACTCCCACGTGGACTATGACTGAGTCATACTGGTACTTGTGGTCCAGTGACCTGAGTGCATGTGTATTATGGCAGACCCTAGCCCCTGATAAGCAACTGATCATGACTTTCTCATTACTCAGCCTGGTGAAAGGGACATTAGTGTGTCTCACAGTGGAGTCTCCAATGCTGAGAATGTTGGATTGTGTGGTGGCTTCCCTTATAGGCTTAGAAGTAGAGGCTCCATGAGATGTGGCTGTATGTTTTGATCTGGGTGTTGTTTTGAAAGAGTGCATTTTGGACTGCTGAGGGTATTTGTTATGTGTATTTCATCTAGGAGGTTTTTGGAGTTTAGGAAGGTTACATTTAAGTGCCTCAGCATATGTGGGTCTATACGTCTGCTTTGAATTGTGTGTGATGGATGCAGTGTGTGTACTACTGACAACCTTATTAACATTAGGAGTTCTTTTATATGAGAAGTTTGCCTCCAGTGACACTGTGTAAATACATCCCTCACATACCATGTCAGTTTGTTTGATTATTAATTGTCAGTAAACATGAGGCAATTTTATATTACTTCTGGATGCACATATCCACCAAGATGGTAACGAAGACAGTGGGAAAGCTCATATCCATGTTAACAGGGTCTCTTTTATTGATGAGACAGCTGGAGTGAGAATATAAAGCAATGTCAGGAATATCCAGTTTGCAACTCTGCAGATAGTGCTTGTAAAGTTGTCACTGCAAACTAGTTGTCCTGTGTGAAACTAGATATTGGTGAAATTCCAGTCATGCTTTTACAGGAAAAATGTCACTCAAGGTGTCTGTGTCTTTACAGGGCACTGAGAAACACTTGAGAGGAAACTAATAACTAGACTCTGAAAATTTAAGGATGAAGTGTTTACGCAGATATTTTGAAGTTAGAAACAAATCAAGCGGTACTTACTGAAAACAAAGAATTAGCTTGTCAAGAATGATGAAAAGAGGGTAGCTGCATGAATGGCTACTGCCTGGTTACTACTACACTGCAAAATGTGAAATCTCTGTCAGATTAAATATCTTATCTCAAGGAAATAATGCTTGTTTTTTGCTTGACAAGATTTTTCTAGTTTTTATGTAAGAGAAGTTTGCTTGTTTCAATCCATTTTGTCCTTAATTATCTTAATAAGATTATCTAACTTGTTACTGATATTTTATTACTGATTCTACATAAATAAATGCTTAAAACTAGAACTATAAGATTTATAACTATAATCAAGCATGCAGAATTGGTTTGCTGTAGTCAGAATTTCTTATTTCAAGTGTCTTTTTCTTTCACCTCTTCATTAATTTATTACCAACATAAAAATAGCACAACATGTCTTTTAAGAAAAGGCTTATCTATTTAGTCTGCCTTTATTGATGTAAGATATTTGAAAAATAAAGTTGGTCATTCATCTGGTCAACATGAACACAAGCAGAAATACAACATTTTATAGCCGCCTTTCAAGACACTCAAGGATCACCTTAGAAATACATGTCTATTTAAAGTAAAACATTTATTGACAAATCATTAAATAGCACAAATACGCAAATAATATCATAATCTCTGCAAATAACAATATGGTTTGTGACAGTAAAGGATACATTTGCTTGCAATTCCGATGACATGAAGAACATGTGGCTTGGATGGTGACATCACCAGAACATGCAAACAAAACATTTTAACCATTTGTAACTAAATTTCTCCATTTGTACTTGAGCATAGCAACTTTGCACACTGTTTTCATGTTTGAAATATCCTTAGGGCAGCACTATACTGGGGGGTTATCACGCATGGTCCGACTGCTGAGGTTCTGGGTTCAAATTCCATGTGGGTGGCATTTCAATGTTCTCCCCATGTTCATGCGGGTTTATTCTGGGTACTCTGGTTTTCTCCCACTGTCCAAAGACATGCAAGTTAGGTGAATTCGTGATGTGAAATTGACTATCTGTATACTGTGTGAGTGAGTGTTATTTTCCATGCCCTATGATGAGTTGGCACCTTGTCCATGGTGTACCCTGCCCAGTGCCCTATGCCCTTTGGAGATGGGCTCCAGATCACCATGACCCTGAAATGGGAAAAAGTAAGTGTGTGTGTGTGTGTGTGTGTGTGTGTGTGTGTGTGTGTGTGTGTGTGTGTGTGTGTGCGTGTGTGTGTGTGTGTGTGAAATATCCTCAGTAGCAGTCAATGTGAATTGGGAGACTTTATATCTGGAAAGCACTATGAGTCATTTGAGCTATTACATTCCCAAGATAGTATCTGATGTGTACAAAAGTTTGGTTGTTGTTGTGAATTGTGTATTAAGAGGTAAAATCAACCAGATTTTCAGCATCTGCAAACTCAGTGGCCTATGCAAGGTGTGTGGCCTCCACTTGATAAGCCATGATATTTTCTTTTACTTTTAACTGCTGTACTGTCTCCTGCAAGCAATAGTGTATATGAGACATTATTTCAGTAGTTTTACTGTATTTTTTTGGATTCTTTAGCAGATGAAGGTTGTAAAAGTCTACAAATCACCCAACATGAATTTCAAGTAACATATACACCAAGCTCAGTGCTTTAAATCTCCGGTCTGCAGCACACCAAAGTAAAGTTGTAAAGTCTTAATTACCCATCATAAGTTCATAGGTAGGTACTAAGCTATTAGCCCAAGGGCCTAAGTAAGCTTAGCCAACAATGTTCCCTGGCTTATGCCACTCAAGAAAGTTAATTTCCTGTGCCCCTGTCAAGCAGAGCCACAGAAGTGATCCCTGGGGTGTATTTCCTATTTCCCATCCACTCATCAAGATTTTTCTTGAAGAGTGCTAATGAGGAACATTGCTTGACATAGATGTGTAGCTTGTTCCAGAGTATAGGAAGTCTCTGGGACAGGAATATATCCCTCCATCATGTCCTGTTTATTGTGGTGACAAGGTTTAGGTCCCTAGAGTGTGTATCTCAGAGGGACTGAAATTTCTTTAGGTGTAGCATGTCCAACAGCTCTGGGTTTAACACAGCCTTATATGTTAGGCAGAGATCTCCTCGGAGTAGGTGATATGCTACAGAGTTAAGCTGGAGTTTTTTGAGACGGTCAGTGTAGGGCATCTGTTCGAGGCCAGTAATCCTGTTTGTGAGGCACTTCCGTGGCCTTTCCAGCTGCTGAAGATGTCTTGTGAGGTACATTCCAAAAGGGGCGTTGTACTCTATAATGGGTCTAATGAGTGCCGAGTAGAGGGGAACAATGGCCTTTTTTTTCCTGGATGAGAACCCTTTGAAACATGAATTTCAAGTAGCAACTACACCAAGCTCAGTGCTTTAAATCTCTGGTCTGCAGCACACAGAAATAAAATAAATGTTTGAAATTAATTTTATTATTCTGCTCTAACCTATACATTCTTTGTAAGGCTCTCTGCACACCAGTGGGCACCACCTTTACTATCACCCTTCTTGTTCATCTCTCTTTCTCTGCATATACTTGTCCCCACTCAAATGTCCTTCCTTCTTTTTAACCCCTCTCACTGCTTTGTGTTAACTCTGTGATATCTAGTAACCCCTACCTTATACTATAGCTCAATACCTCACATTTCTCTTCCTTTTACCCTTTCCATAGCATTCCTAAATATTCTAGAATAGTCTAAATACTGATTGTTGTACTCTGCTTACATTTCCAGTGATGGGATTCTGCTGACAGATGCAGTCTGGTTTCACTTTCTATATGTATTCCTGTACCTAGCCTTTTTGGACATATTCCTGTCCTGTACTTTCATTTTTTTACTCCCATATTGCTTTGCTACCTTCAAACAGTCTCAGCCAGATTTGGTGCCATGTTTTCTTTCACTTTTAACTGCTCCACTATGTCATGCAAGCCTTAGCGGTGTGCATGAGCCATTATCTCAATGGTTTTTCTGTAAGTTTTTGGATACTTTACCAGATGAAGGTAATTCTTTTTATCTTTATTTAACGTACATATTGTATTTTTCGTTTTTGAAATCTGCTTTAGTAACAATACTCCATTGCAGGTATTTGTATTCAGCTGTACTGGAGTGATTTCTAGCTCTACATTTAATGTTCATTTTTGATTGCATCTATCTGGGATTATTTCTGGGATATTTTTGAATTTGCTAACTGTTTCTGGTGTCGATACAATAACCTGCCTAGCAGATAAACCTCAGGCAGTATAAACTGTTTTATCAGTTTAGAGGTTTGGCTTATTAAATGTTGATTTAGCTACATGAATCACTACAGTATAGTGAGATTAATGGTCTGTTCTAGTTATCTGTATTGATTGTAAAGACACTGTAAACTTAACTGGCTGATGGTTGAATTTGTTGCATTTCTCTGCCTTTAGCTTGTGTCTAGTTACAACTTTGTTTGCTTATACAGTATTAGCACTTTCAGGAAATGCAAAGTAATAAAAAACATTTATTCTAGCAACTTTCTAAGATATACAAGTAATATTTTAAATGTGTCCCTGGTTTTGGGCCTTTGTTCCACCTATATATTATGGCTTTTTCCAGATGTCTTGTGCTATAAAGTTGTGATAAATGGCAAGTGTCAAGTGCATTTTACAAGAAAGGGTGTGTCAAGTGCATTTTACAAGTAGCTAAGAGCTTCAGGGGAAGAGACGTTTAGTGCTGCTTATATCCCAAATCTGTTTACAATGTGCAATTGTTGTTTAGCAAATGATATCACTAGTATTGTGGTAAGGTATTTGAAAGTATTGGTAACACAGCAGGGAGTATACTTGTTTTTAATGCAGAAGGCTGTGGATTCTGCTCCCACACCATGCAGACGGAGTGCTGGTAATTGTAATGCCCTTTTGATTGCTGGTTATTTGGTGCATTTTAAGGGGGGATGTGGTTCTGCACTCCTGAGTGCACCCTCCTTTGCATGAGATGCATTTTAACTATGAACGTGTCGATTTGGCAGTCATTCCATAATGCAATATTACCAGCTTCCCAAGTTTTTTTTTTAATGTAACATCAGCAATTTAATTTTTCAAGGGTAGCAGGCACTAAATTTGAAGATGAAAAACCGAAATGTGAAGTTATTTGCCAGTAGCAACCACTCACAGTTCTTTTTAATATGTAATTATTCAGATGATTTTTACTTCTGCAGAGATTGTGCTTATTGACTCATATTGGTGGATTGTAATAACAGATGTTTGAGTGGCCTTTTATCCTTGAAATTTTCTGAAATGAGTTGTTTTGTCATTATTGGTTCATACATTTTGTTTCATTGTTTACTGAAAGAATGTTCATAACTACAAATTTAAAACACATTCTAACAAGTGGTGCTGTATTACGCAAGGAATATAACAATACAATCAGGAAGGTGATTCAAAGAACGCATACATATATGCATGGCCTTAAAAATGTGTGCAAGGAGCCTATGGTTTGAAAACAGACAAAGGTGCAATTTATTTGAATGTGCATTTTAATGCCATTTCAATGAGTTTCAAGGCAGAAAAGTTTACTGGTCATGTTAAGTCTATTGCCATTGTGAGACTGTATTGTTTGTTTAGCAAATGGCGATTAGTGTTTGTCCTATTTTATTTCAATATATGTAACTATTGTAGAAGTAAAAAAGAAAACAGTATGCAAGAGGTTTGAACAGCATTTATGGTAAATGTGGATAGCCAAGTCATGATCACTGGAATGGCTAGGGCTGCTTTGGAGGGGTAGGTGGTTGCCGCAAAAGGGGCTGCTCTGGGGGGGGGGCTAATGCCAATTGACAGTAATTGCAGTTTATGAACCAATCAAAAGCTGTGTAGCTGAGCCAAAGCTGTTCAAGGCATAACAGTGGGTTCTTTTATGGTTGATTGTGCAGTGTTCTGCACTTGGCTTCTCTTTTATGTTTTAAATGTTTGTGGACTGACCAGTATGATCAGAAAAATTCCCACAAAAGGTATATTTTATTTTGTGAGGGGGAGGGAAGAGGGGTGGCAAACTCAAAAAACACACTGGCTGGCATAAACTCTAGCTATGCCACTAGGCCCACCTAGGTGCTAACTGGTAAAGTCGACTGTTAGCAATAAATAACTGTAATGACTCAAGAAATCCAGATCAGTTTTAAACTGAAGGTGCAGCTTTTCTACATTTGAAAAGCAAGTACAAAATTGTTTACTGAGCCATTCCCATGCTGCAAACCAGTGACAATTTTTTCTCTTTCAGATGACAAGGTTGTAAGTCATAGTGTCTTTCCTTGTATTTTGCGATATGTTTTTGTAAAATGTTTGACTTTAGTGCTTGTGCATACCTGGAAACATTACTGAAGCAGTCGCTTGGATGAAATGTTTCATTTTAGTGCTTTTGCATTTCATGACACATTATACTTCTTTTATTCACTGATATAAAAGACACCTTAAGAGAAGTTGAATAAAAATGTATTAGAATGTTAGATATTATAATTATGTGCATGACAATAAAACTTCACTTTTAAATGAATTGACGATTGAAGTTGTTGAAAATAATAAGTTACTTGATCATTTACTGTGTGATTAAATGTGTTTTCAGCTGCTAATATAACCACATACATGCTGCCCAGCCTCTCTAAGAAGGATTTATGTGATCTCTTTCCTGGGCCAGAGCACTTTTTGAAAAGGAGAACCATTTGGAGATTTACTCATGATGAAAATGAGGTAATCACATTTTTGACACTTTCACATGGGACAATCTTTAATATAACTATTAAGAATGTTCTGTTATCAAATAATCATTTCATGACCATTATGCATTTAAAGACTGTATTTTTCTTGTTTGTGTGTGTTTCCTTGTTCTTACTGTCAGTGTTCTTTGCATTATAATTACCATTAAATATATTTTTCTCATGTACAGGCCAAAGAATCAGACTTGTGTAGACCAAGCACCTCCTCTGGGACCTATGATTTCAGCACCTCCCTTAGCCCTCATCCCTCTCCATCCACCCAGCATTCTCCAATGCATGAGACCAGCATGGTATCAACAAAATTATACAGTTTCTAAGACCACAGTATGTCTTATACACAGACACAGAGTTGTAGCAGTCAAGAGACATCTTTTTTGAAAACAGTATGCTGGACAAGAAGGAGACTCCACCCATTCCAAAGGTCTTCACTGTCGATTAATCAGAAATACAGTGACAAGCATGAGTCCCATTAAGGGAGCATCTGCAGATGCCTTCCAGTACCCATGCAGCCGTGAACTTACTGTATATGGCAAAGCATCTTATAGGGTACTACCCAGTGCTGTAGGACACATCTGCACCCAGTGGAGCTCAGTGGGTATGTCATTAGTCTGCCATTCACGTTTCCAATTACAGCACTGTATACTTGGCCGCCAAAGTGTAAACATCTGACATAGGTGTTAGCAGGTGTTTTATATGTAAATCAGGCCAACATGTGTCTGTATCTATTCATTTCTGGATTCAATTTTATTAAATGAGATTCATAACACTAACAATTTTTCTGTTTCTTGTTAGGAATCGGTAAAGAAGCAGCTGTTGAAAAGGGTTCAGAATATGAGTACCCCCAAAAAGAAGCAGGGAGTGACCCCTTCAAGAAAGAGACCATGACGTCTTAGCTTTCAAAACAGCCAAGATATGTCCACTGATGAGACTAATGACTCTACCACATCTGTGATAGAGAGGTCACCAGAATGTAGCACTCCAGAGCTTGACCAGTTGAATGGTAACAACACAAACTGAAATATAGTGTTTTTGTATAAAGGCAACTTCTACAAAGAAAACATTAAATTTCACAGTATGTGTTAATTCCAATTACAGATAGTCTAAAGAAATAGGCAAGCCATTATACAACTCTACAGGAGATGTACAAAAACAAGGTCAGACCCAACAAGAAGGATGTTTCACAGCTCCTAGACCTTGAATTCCAAGCAAGACATGCCTTCATTGACTCTGTTGTTACTAAGGGGCAGGACAAGCCTACCAAGATTCTTCAAGCATATCCTTGCTTCAGGGAACTGGCTCATGTAAGCAAATGTGCTAATTTTAAGTAGACATATATGTCACCAAATTCTAAATGAGATATGGTGTAGCAATATCAGCTGAGTCACAATAATGAATACAGAATGAACAATGCAAAGTGTATTATTTTTGAATACCCACAAAAATATTAAAACTTTTGATCTTTTCTGGCTAATCCTTACTTACCCAGCTATAACTTTTATATATGTTTGACATTGCAGTCTCTCTCTCTATCTCTCTGACCTTGACATGACCTCTTCATATAGAAAAGCTGTGGCTGAGTGGAAAAAGTTCCTTGCTGAGTAGAAATGCACAAAACCTTTTTTTCATTCCTTCTCATTATTTTGTCCCTTGTAGTGCAAGCGTAACAAACTTCAAATTTGATTTCATCTTTAATTGTTTGGCAGGGTGTCAGTTTAGTTTGCTGCTTGTCTATTCATAAGGTCACTGTATTTGATATAATGCATATGCTGACATTCTCATTTTCACACTGAGCAATGACCTTGTTTTTGTATGTTGTTGTGCCATACATACCACTGGCTAAAGAATTATTTAAGCAGTCAGTTTGTAGTATAGTATACTTTACTCTGTAAATTCCAGGGTATTTTGTCTCATTTCAAGGCATTTAAACCAGCACTGAATGTTAAATTCAAGCAAAATTTCCTACAATTTTAGTTAGACAAAAGGGCTTTTCTTCTGCTTTGCATCTAAAAAAAATATTTGGTTTTAGTCTGGTTGCAATGGTTTTAATCCTAAAAATGTTTCAAGACAATAGCTAGCACTTTCTAAATTAAAGCAAACTTTCCTACATATTCAGAAAATAAATCTTAATTTGTTTTCTCTGTATTAAACACATTTATTTATTTTAAGTCTGAATGCACTACTTTATTTACTTGTTTTAAGTCTGAATGCACAAGTTTTAAGATGTCCGTGGGGGTTTGGAGGCTAGAAATATTTACTTGTTTAAAATATTCTTAGCAAGTGAAATTTTCTTGTTATACTGGCAGATAATTTTGCTTATTTTAAGTAATATTGACATTATTTTCTATTTTTTTACTTGTTTTTGAAGAACTGAGGTTTTGTAGTGCTGGACTCACCATGGTTTCACTATGCTGGGATACAATGCTCCTTTGCTTCTTCTCTCATCAGAAACAAAATATTAGCGCCAATCCCAAGATGAGTGTCAGGCCACAACCTGTTTGATGATCCACAGCCTTGTCCTGGATGATGCAAGGTCTGCAGGCTTGTTGTAGCCTTTTCCTGGTAGATGCCTTGAATAGCAACCAGACCTATCAGGAATGTCAAGTACAGACACTCACTGCCCAACCAGAAGGAGTTAGGTATCAATGCACTCTGCTCCTTCACTCACCAGAAGCAGTATATAAGCATAAATTCCAAGCTGTCACCTATGAAGCAGTTATTAGGCTTTCTGATGATCAGCAATCTCCAGGAAATAATGGCCCTGTACTTCTTCTCTTACCAGCAGAAAAAAGACACACTAACCCCAAGATCACTGCTGAGATGCAGACTATCGGCTCTCCAAAAATTGGTGGTCTTGCAATAGATATTGCAGATCTTAAAGGCAAGATGGAAAAAAATGGGTTAGTATCCTAAGCACTGCAGTGTGCACTAAGCAGTTAGATATGAAAGAGGAAGTAACTTAAGCTTTAGCTGTCTAAGTGGAGAACCAATAGTTTTGAAAGAACAAGATAAATTGAAAGGGGGTGGGCACTTTGCATTCTGGTTCTATGGAATACAGTGGGATGGCCAATAAATTTAAATAGTTGAAGGGAGTGATTTCACAAAATGATAATTTTGTGTTTAGTCACAACATCTAATGAAAAGTAGAGGGAGGGATATATGCAGTCAAATTAACAGAAGGGGCAGGCAACTAAAAAGATAGTTGAGTTTAAGAACACAACAGCGCCAGGGTGGGAGAGTGGTAAAAAATGTCTGTGTAACTCACAAGAGACACAGCTGTGGTCTCTTTCATAGTTTTAATATGCCATTAAAAGCAAAATACAAGTAAAACACTGTAAAGAAAACATCTCACTGTATACAAAATAGAAGAAACCAATAAAGTAATACAAAATACAAGAAAGCAAAAACAAGCTAACCTTTCCTTCACAGCAAGTTGTGGCAGAGTCTGGGTGAGCTTTTAGTATGCGTAAATGTAGAGATACAAGAATTAATTTATGCAACATTCTAGAATGCATCAGTATATTCATTCAGTCATTTTCCTGTAGGCACCATATTCATTTGTCAGCTGTGGAAAGTCTGATCCTAACATGTTAATTGGTAGGATTAAAAGAGAGAACTAGTCATGAACATGACTGTAATCTATTGTAGGATGCTGAACAAATTCACTTTATAATCTGGGAATACTGAAAATTTGAATTTCAGTATCTCGAGACTATAAAGCCGAAAATTCAAAATACCGAAACCCCAAAAGCACAAAATTCAAAATCGTGAATTTTAAATACACCCTCCACCATACAAACAAACAAACATACACCTTCCTCCCCACACTATAACAAACAAAACACACACAAACACAACAACACTAATACATGAACCTACCTTACATATAAGACCCCCATGTGGGGGGCTGAGCCCCCCACACCCGTGCTACTTATATAATACAAACTCTGAGGTTGCACTCAAAAGATGAAGACACTAAACCCACCACTACACACTCTACATTTCCCTCGCACAAACACACATCACATACACACAAACACCACCATTGTCAACACTTACACACTCACACTCTTACCCACATACTGTAACCTACACCTACAACTTCCCAACACACTAACATACACTAAGATCCCTACCCAAAACCCCTAACATGTAAACACTTACCTGAATCTCCAGCTATCCATTAACACAGCACACCACTACAACTGCTGATTCAACATTTCTGGATTTGGTTATGTGGACTTTCACGCAATTGGGCTGAGATTTCAGTATTTTGAGAATGTGAAGGGCACCCTGCTGAACATACTCATGTATACACCCACGCACACACATGCATGCACACACACACACACACACACACACACACACACACACACACACACACACACACACACAGTTCAGTGATCTACATCATCTTCATTTCAGTATTTTGCATTTATGCCATCGTCATATGAGCATTTTACAGTTATGCCCATGGCATAGCTCTAAGTAAGAAAGCAACTGTTAAAAATGTTTTGTACCGCTGGAAATTGATACACATTCAGTTCACAAAAATACCTTAGTTTTACACTCTTTTGACTTCTTTCAAACCTGCCTCCATGGTACTGTTTCCATTTCTTTTGGGAAAACATAATTTTTGATCTCTGCTACTTTAACTGATATGATTTGGGAGTGACAGACCTTGCTTGATATTACATGATATTGTGTGTGTGTGTGTGTGTGTGTGTATATATATATATATATATATATATATATATATATATATATATATACTTGGAATGATGAGAGTGTATCAAGCAAAATTCACTTTGAGGTAATCTTTTTCTCCCTTCTGGTATACTCTGGAAGACAATTGTAGCCAGCTGACTGTAGCATTTTTGCTGCTGGGAAAACTGGAATCCCTCACTGCAAATGATTTTATATGCAGACCCCAAGAAAAGCAGCAGTCTGTGCAGCCTGTTTTAGAAATTATTTTTGTACAGATTTACCTGTTAGTAACTGTTTATTTCTTCCTACACCTGCATTCTACAGTCTTTGAATGTGATATCAAAGAGTTAAATTTTGGCAGAGTGGTGCTCCAGTGTATGAAAGCCCAGGTTTCCAGTACAGATACTGCCTCTTCCCTGTTTCTTCCCTGAAGTTATTTCCTTATATTTTGCTGACCATGTTGTTTAACTGGGCACAGACCACTTTCAGTAAAAGACCAAGGAGAAAAGCTTCACATCATGTTATTTTTATAGCTTCAGGCTACATATTTATTTCCAACTGCTCCAACCTGGAAAGTCTGTATAAATGTTGCAAACTTCTTTAACTGTTTTATTGATTTAAGTAAACAAATGTTTGACATCTTGAGATATGAAAATAAAATGCTATTTGCAGTAAAACGTTTTTTCACCATTCTCATTGTATTTGGTACTTAGAAATCTGCAGGGTGCAGCATCCTTCGGAATATATTTTATTTAAATAAGTGCTAAATCATTTGAGTACAATAAAATAAAAAAAACACCAAAGCAATACTTGCCTTCGGTGCAATGTGATTAAATAAAAATGATAGTTTCTGTCATAGAGATACCAGCTAACAGCAGACAGTAAGTTTGACTTTATCAGTAATATCAAGACATGGCTCATCTGGGTCAAATGTTTTGTCTTGCAGTAGTACAGTGAGCTAAGACTATCAGCTGTTAAAGAGCTGCCTACTGTAGTTCAAGCTTTGATTTCCACAGCTGCCATGTGGTTGCTGTGTGACTCTTGAGTTTGTAAGTTAAACAGACTATACTCTTGGGTAATTGATGAATTGAGCTACACTATTAAATAGTATCCTGGACCAAATTCCTAGTAATTACCCATGAAATTATGAGAACATTAATATTTCCCTGCAACCAGGATTTGGAGCAGATATCTTCCAACAATCTATCCTTTCTGACAAATAGTTTTTAAAATGGTTTAAACTTTGGGTTGTTCTCATAGGTCCATGGTTTCTAATCTCAGAATTGTGACCTACTGACTTGAATTAAGAAAACAGTTCTTCATTCAATTTAGAAAGTACCCAGGAAAGTAAAAAACAAACAAACAAAAATATACATATAATTCACACAAAATACATACATAATTCTTGAATGTGACACTATCCATCTAACCTAAACACTTAGAAATTAAATGCATTCTTTTTAGAATGACAAGCAGAATACAATACAAAAGTAATCATAGTATAAATCAGGGATCACTACAAGTCAACTGAAATCCAGAATTACAACAAAAATGGAAGTAAATTTGTAAATGTACACCAACTACAATTATGTTAAAAAATAAATAAATGAAATGTATTTTAGCAGTCATCACTGATGAACTAACAATAAGTAACAGTTATTTAGAATTGAGGAGAAAACCACCATGAGGTATCCTGATCATAAAAATGTACAGAGGTTACATAAATATGTATTAAACACACAATTCTGCAACTACCAAATCCCCTCCAAAATAAATTGGAAACAGTAATTCAGAACAATGAAAAAAAAGCAAAGAAAATGAATAGAGGGAATGCAAATGTGGCTGATTTGTGTGACATATGGCATATCTTGCACTGTTGGTTATTTTAAAACCGATTTTCATGACTCATGGATTCAACACATCATAAAACGTGTTCCCTGAGCTTACTGCACATATCATGTCATGTTACCCAAACCACATTCCAATGCTATTCCATCTAACCATTTATTTATCTATCTATCTATTAATCTATCTATCTATCTATCTATCTATCTATCTATATAATACACTTTGAATCTTGAAACACTGAAATATCAAATTTCAATATTTTAAGACCAGAATCCTGTAAGTGGATGTGCTCGCATTATTACAATATCAAAAGTCAGTATACTGAAACATCAAAATATCGAATTTTCAGTATGTAACTTTTTTTTTATATCCATCCACTGCTTGCAGAACACCTAGTGCATAAGTGCAACTGACAATCCCATAGAACGTGCTAAGTAGAGAACGAGTGATATGCAGAGCACCCAGTGATAAGTGCCATGCATGGACATGTTCCCTAACATTTGCCTCACATTTGCAAAACTTTTGCTATAGCTCATAGGAATTTCATGCTGGAATATGTGTATTTATTGTTAAGTATAGTCTTGAACTGGCCATGTCTCTTAATTACCCTTCTCCTTTTCAGTGATGACAGATATCCACTAGCCATACTTGCCCTCAGTTCTTCCACCCAATCCTGTTCCCATGCAAGTGTACTCATCAGAACAGAAAGATCCATTGCCTTGGGACCTAACAAGCACTTCAACCTGTGATGCCAGGCTTCCACCAAGTTGTCATTGCAAGGGATGAATAGTGAATTAAGGTCAGAGACATTCCAAAACATAACAGGGAACAAGAGAGGGAATCTACAGAAGGACATGGTTCATGTGGTGAATTTTCTCATTCTGCCCAGCACATACCAGTCTCAGAAATATTTAATAAGTTCTCTGCCTTCTATAGGAAATGTGTCCCATAGTGATTGGAAAGCAGATAACATCTCCTGCTCTGGCAGAAAAGCAAGTGTAACAAAGCACTTCACTGATAACTGAAATGACATGTTAGAATTGTACAGGAAAGTCTAACTGCGGCACCCTTCTCCAGATATCCCTGCCAAAATGAAACAAATAGCCCTTGGACACCACTCCATTAATGTTTGCCTTAATACTCTTAATTGCGACAATCTCAAAATCACACAAGATATATTTCAATAATGTGTCAAACCCCTGTTCAGCTAAGAGATGGAATATACAGTGCCACATACAAATATATGCTTTCAGGGACTTTTTGGTCATTAAGCAATACAGCAGAGGCACTGATTTACTGTACCCTCTGTACTTAACAAGACGTGAATGCTATATAATTGGCAGCAAATTAGTCCTTCATGAAAAAAGGTCCCATCCATGAGCCAGATCATGGCTCTACTTAGATCATAGAGGTTGTTTACCATTGTAAAGACTATAACAGTGTTATCACTTGCATCGTGTACCACCAGCTTCTCTAGAAATACTCCAGGTTTTATAGCATAATTGTTTACATTTAAACTCTGTAAGGTTACATTTGGAATGGCTTTAAGCCTGCTGTCTTTCCTCCATACTCTTCCCATGTGTTGGAGTAAGGCTTTCTGAGATGGTAAACTTGGAAGGAAATCAATGGAGGTGGATGGTAAAGCATCTTCTACTAACAGACAAGGTGTATCAAGGGATGTTTCAGCCCTGTTCTTTAACTCACTCCAGAGTGTGCACCTCTCAATTTCAGCAGTATTATCGGCATGACTGTGATAGCCCTACCTTTACATTTCATTCTTGCTTACCATTTGCAGCACCAGTACTTTCTCAGTTTCATGGTCTGTTTGAGGTGGAACAAATATCCTTCCATTATTAATACTTCGTTATGTTTTTGAGATACCGTTGTTTTGTGTACAGCTTCTTAAATTCCCAGTGGGGGAAAAATTACATCACCCATATTTGAGTGAGTACTATGTACATCCACTTAAAGAAATACAGACCTACTTATTGAATAATGGCCTCTGAGTTAGCTGTATACAGACACACACACACACACACACACACAGACACATATATATATATATATATATATATATATATATATATATATTTTTTTCATCTTTCTCTCATTTCACCCCCTCTGCCTATAATATATATTACCTTTCTCTCTCTTTCTATGTATCTCTCTCTCTCTTTCTGTATATATATATATATATATATATATATATATATATATATATATATATATATATATATATATCAAAAACAGATAGTGTGTTTGTATGTAACTATCATATATATCTATAGCTGCCCTTTATATATATATATTCTATAGAAAGTGGTCATCTACTTATTGTTAATCAGGTATTTGAATCTGGTCCATTGTTGATAGTGTTTACTACTTATTGTTAATGCTGAGTTTAACAGACTATCATGGAGCAGGGTAATTCTTTCAAATTCATTCAAGGTTGATATTTGAGTTTGGGGGGTCCCATGATGGTTAAGGAGTTTACCTTACAAACATAAGATGTAGGGTTTGATTCTCAAATGGAATAAATGGCTATTCTTAATATGACCAATAAGGGCAGCTAGCCTAGTATTAACCTATGAAGTCAGTTTTTCACATACAGCACTATTTATGTTGGACAATCTACACTTCAGTGGAAAGAGTACATATCATTACATTTAAGTGACATAAACTGTTGTTAATATCAAATTGCATTACCTAAACATGCTTTAAAACACTCTAATTCACAATTCCTGTTCTTTAAAATTAATATGGTTGAAACTAATATGTTTCATCTATCTATCATTGTGCCAAAAATAATACTAGATAAGAAAAACAGCAAAAGCTTCTTAATCTGGGTGCAGGTTTAAATGAAATGTTATCATTTTGTAGATTTGTGCATATTATATTTTGATTACTTTCATTTAAGCTGCTTGATTATTTATAATATGTATTATCAGTGAGTCTTATACATTGTCATGCTATATCTAAAGTCAAAAGAAACTCCTAAATATTGAACAATTAAATAAATTCATTCAAGTTATGAAGAGTGATAATGTGTGTAAATAATTACAGAGACATATTTTAGTATTACATCTTGTTACCATACTATCAAAAACTTGTTTGAAACCAGCTCTACAGATACTTTAATAAGTATATTATTTATTTAAGAATGCTCAGTACAGTTTCAAATATGGGTAAATGTATACAAAATTAAAGTGACTGTCATTACTGTTAGTAAAACTAGGAAAATCAGTTCTTTATAAATTAATAAGTGTCTTTAAGAATGCCATAGCCTTCATTTAAAAGAAACTGAACCTGTTTTATTTGTATATGGCTCCCTCTTGTGGTTCAGCTGATATATACTTACAATGACCATTAACATTTAAGCTAACTTTCTAATTGTAGTCAAAACAATTTCCAAAGCCTACGAGTTCCAGGCTTCAATAATAGAGCTAGATGTATTCTTCCTTATTACTCATGGTGTTATCTATAATACTATACAAACAACATAACCTTTTATACAGTTAGTGTCTAGTTCTCCGAAGTGAATTTTCCTTTCTCATTATAAAAGAATGGTTACAAGCTGGTTTACCATCTTAATAATCACTCACATCCGAAAATGTAATAATCATAGAGATTTCAGACCTAAAATATAATATCTTAATTCTTTTTTTTTTGTTTGTTTTGTTTTTTACACTTACAAAGTTTTGTCATATCTCCTTTAATATACCAACTGTTTCAGTGTGCTTATGAGACTGCTTGTCTCTTTAAGACATTGAGAAATTGCGTAAGTAAGCTGTATCTACATTTACTCACTATTGTAACTTCTGTACAAATTATCGCTTCCTCATTGGCATGTATGGTTAAAACTAAGAAGAATTATGCAAATCCCTGTCTAACATGATCATGTCTGAGAGAAAGAAAGGGATCTCTACTAATCTCAGACACACTCTGAAAGGGATCTCTACTAATCTCACACACTCTATCTCATATTAGGTTAGTTTGCTTTGAGTGGATTTACTCTTTGCCTCGTCCTCTTACAAACACTCCCCCTCTTATTACTAAGTCTCCCTTATTATTTTTTTTTCTGTGTGAGTCATATGTTAAGTGAAATTCATACTGCATTAATGCTTTTTACACAAGTGTTTTTAAACATTTATTAACTGATTTATTAAATCTAATTGGGGAAATAATACAGAGTTATTCATATACAGCTATGAATTATTTACTTGAATGAATTTGTTCATTAATATACAAAGCAAGAAACTACATTATATGGAAAGATATGCATAAAAGCATTATGTATCTATATTTTGAATATGTAAAACTAAACAATACAATGACATGACTAATATGAATTGATTTGTAGTTTAAAGTATTTTTATTATCAAAGTATAACTTTATACTAAACTTTATTACAGATAAAAGAGATCTACCCAAAATAACCACTGGTGGTATTTCAATAAATAACATTGTTTTATATACCTAAAATTTGAATACAGAATGAGAAAGGAATGGAGTAATCATATAAAATTGTCTAATAAATAATTGAGAATATACTGAGAAATTTTACTTATTTATTCATTTAATTATTTGTTTCCTTTTTTCCTTCTTTCTTTTTTGAAATAGTGAAAATGGAACATTAATATTCTAGTTAGCTATGTTGTTTTATTCAGTGTTAGATTACTTCCTGGAAGGTAATGAGATATAAATTGATAAACATAAATTAATTTTCATGTAATATATTAAGGATAGCTATAATTAATTAATATGTTTATTTAAATACAGGTAGTCTTATGCAAATTTAAAAGATCTTCAGTAAAATCAATATGGAGGTCAAAAGGAGATATTTTCCTTTTTTTGTAGACAAGATATGAGGGATAATCTAATAGGTATTTTTTTTTTCATCTATTAAATTAGGAATGTTAATCATGCCATGTAAGATAAGTTGTTTTTTTTTTGAAATGGTGGATTATTTTATTATATATAACTGGTCATGTATTTTTTCTTATCCATTTAACTGGCCTGAAATAGAATCTTTTTTTAAGTTCCTCAATAAAGAAAACCAATCTAATCATACTATCAAGAAAGAACAAGAAATTTGTCTAATTACAACATTACAGAAGAGCTCTGAGTCAAAATGTATCTTACTAGCAATCTATAAATCAGTTATGGACTTAACACTACATTCTTTAAACATTAATGAATTAAATAACCAAAGGAAGAGAACTAATCTATTTTCCTTCAAGAATCTCACTTCAGACTAAATGACAAATTTATATGGGACCCAAATGAATATTTAATGCTATCCCATTCCTCATATAAAACAAAATCTAGAGGAGTAATAATATTGTGGAGAAAGAATGTTGCTAACCCTCAAATAATCTACAATTATGAAGATAAGGAAGGACTTATAACAATTGTTATAGTGAAGTTCAATAATAGAATTTGGACACTAGAAAACATACACTGGTATAGGAATAGGGACAGTGAAGAAATATCTAGACCTCATTTACAATATTTATAGAGGTAATCTAATAATAAGTGGATACTTTAATTGTATCTTAGACAATTTAGATACTACTAATAAGAGGAATTTATGTCTTACTCCTATGGCAAAATTACTTAAAAAATAGACAGCAAATCTTAGTTTAATAGACACATATAATTTTAAAGAAAATAATTCACTATTATTTTCCCATCAAGATTATAGATTTAATACTCAAACAAGCATAGACAAAATATTTATATCACAAGAACTAAAAATAAAAATAATCAAATTCTTAATAACCCCTTGTCCATTATCATACCATAGTTCCCTTATTCTCAAACTTCAAGTACATTTTACGAAATTAACACATTTAACAAGAATTCCAGCCTATTTCACAAAATTCAAAGAATTTAAACCTTGGCTAGTTTCGGAACTACAATTTTATTTAGACATTAATTATTCTGATGAGACAAATATAGTCATGTTATGGGATACTTTGAAAGTCTATATATATGGCAAAACCCTTACATGGTTCAAAAGCAAAGCCAAAGAATGGGAATCAGAATTACATAACATAAAAAAACAACTTTCAGAGATAAAAAATAAAGACTCAAACACTACTAAGAATAAAAAAAATGATGAACTAAATAAAAAATATAATGAAATTCTAAATCATGAAACTAATCTGACACTAGGAAAAATTAAAATTAAACTCATATTCTATATCCCCTAGGCATATGCATAACTTAGTTATGAGAAATAAAAAAACAATCTATATCAAATAACATTACAAACATCCTTTATGAGGGAAAAAAGAACAAAAAAGTATCAGATAAAAGCAATGTACTTGATGCTTTTAAATAGCATTACACTAACCATTATGGAAATAACAAATCTCTTGCTAATACACTAAATTTAGACTTTTCTGAAGTTAAGAAATACCAGAAAAACTAAAACTAGACATGCAAAAAACAATTACACACAAAGAAGTTACTGAAATCATAAAGGAAAGTGAATGTAACAAAGCACCAGGAATAGATGGCATTATAATTGAATTCTATAAATTTCTTCCAACATCTGTAATTCCAATTTTTCATAAAACCCTACTTGAAATTCAAACACAAAATATAGCACCTCCTTCATGGAGATAATCATTAATACCACCTATCAAAAAGGAAAATAAGGATCCTAAACAATGTGGTTCCTATAGACCAATATCATTACTTAATTATAATTATAAAATGTTATGTCTATTTTTGTTAATAGAATGAAAACATGCATGATCCATATTAAAAATGAAGAACATACAGGTTTCATATATAACAAACGTACTTATGATAACACCCAAAGAATACTAACCTTATTGATTTTTTGAATAGAGAAAACCAGGAAGCTATATTAATAGCATTAGACATAGAAAAAGCTTTTGACTCATTAAATTGGAATTATTTATTTAAAATATTAGAACTTTATGAATTCCCTCAATCCTTTATCTCACTGATAAAGAAATATTTATAAAAAGAACTTAGCTTATGTAAAACTAGGGCCATTTACTTCAGAACCTATAGAAATAAAAAAGGTGCAAAGCAAGGTTGTCCCATGCCTCCTATGTTATTTGCGTTAGTTATTGAACTATTTGCATCCTTAATACACTCCAGTTCTAAAATAAAAGGAATTGATATATATGGACAATATAACTCTAAAATTATGTTATTTGCAGATGACATTCTTCTTACTTTATCCACCTCAAAAGAAACCATAAAAGAATTAGAAGTTCTGGTTGAAAATTTTCAATCAATCCCAGGTCTTCAATTTAATAAAACAAAATCTAATTTCATAATATTAAACAAAAACAATGACATCATAGTGGATGGAAATAACATAATAGGTAAAGAAAGTTTCCACCTTAAATTATTTAGACATCATTCTAACTAAAAATATGAAAGAAACATTAACTCTAAATTATAAAAATATAACTATTATGAAAGCTTGTGTAGAAAAATGGAACAAAATGTATCTAACCTTTGAAGGCAGATTACAACTAATAAAAATGATATTACTCCCGAAAATTCTATATATAGCATAAGCTATTCCTAAAATACCAGAAAAACACTTCTAAAAAGAAATAAATAAACTTTTTTAAAAAATTCTCTGGTACCCTAACAGAAACAGAATAGCATTCATGCACCATATCAGACCATGGGATCAAGGAGGGATTCATTTTCCAGACATAGAGACTTATATCAAAGCTTCTATTTTCATAATCATCATAAATTGAATTGATCCAAAATATTCTTCTAATTGGAAATCATTATATAATATTATATTTTCAAATGAAAACACTATAATAAAAATCATGTGTTAGATGATCAAAATAATAAACTATGGCATATCTTATGTATTGGCATTCAATATAATATAGTAACACCTACAAAATTATAGTTCACAAACCACATTTTTGAAACTATAGAAAATTTGTTAATGCTAATGCAGATATAAAACTTTGGATGGACTTGAGAACCCCTTTAATAAAATACATAGGAATGTTTTTATCAAGTGGGAGTCAAAGAATTTTATCAGCTGTCAGACCTGTATCAATAATCAAAAAGTCATGGATAGTCAAGATATAATGAGATCATATGATCTCTCTTCTTCTGATTGGTTAGTTCTCCAAAATGCACTGATTTATACACATGATGTGTGCAGAATAGTTAACAATTCCTCTTTTAAAGTCAAACCTAAATTTATAAATTATTTGAATGAAATTACATATGAAAATCATAATTGGGGAAATATAACTTCTAAATTATACAAACTATTAATGCATTATAATTTTTTTTATTTATTTATTTTATTTTATTTTACATTTGTTAACCGGGCTAGTCTGGCTGGATACATGTCCATTTTCAGCAGAGGCCCGAGGAGAAAAGCTCCACTATCATGCTATAACTTTACACATTAAAAAGATACTACTAATAAAATGTAAATAAAACAATAATCAATCAAAGATGACAAAAGAAAAACAAAGTAAAATCGATTATACAGTATTACCAGGCTTGAGTGGCTCGATACATGTATATTTTTTGCAGAGGGCTGAGGAGGAAAGCTCCACTATTATACTAGAAAGTTTATATTTTTCAAAAAATCACTAGAGCAGAAAAGATACAAACATTACAAAAAGCAAGATACAATTTAAAATCCAGAGTTAACTATGAGAGCAGGTAGTGTAACAGTTATCAGTCAGGATTCAAGCATGGGCATAGCCAGTGATCTTGCAAATGAATTCTAATCTGTTTTTTGAAAAGGTGACATGAGGCTAGGGAGGTAAGTTCAGTGGGAAGTTTATTCCAATATGATCCGATAGCGTTTGCAAATAAGGAGTCACCTGCTTTATTATGAGATTTGATAGTAGTTACTAGGAGCTTGTTGGCTGATCGAAGTGAAGTAAGATTTTTATAAGGTGTGATAAGGTTTTTCAGTATGGGTGTGTTGGAGGGGTAATTTAGAATTTTAAAAGTGATGACAAATTGCTGCAGGAGTATTAGGTTTGGAAGTTCAAGCCAGTTGAGTTTCTTTAAGTTAAGACAGTGATGAGTACGGAAAGGAGAGCCAGTTGCAAATCTGGCAATGCTGTGGTAGGCTAAGTTAAGTTTCTGAAGGTTAGCTTTAGAAAGGTTGATAAAGGAGAGGCATACAGAAGTGTGGAGATGAGGTGAGTTTGGGCAAGAGATACTCGGGATGTTGCAGTCAGAAAGGGCTTAAGTCTGTAAAGGGCTCCTATCTTTTTATTTACTGTCTTGATAGTTAAATCAACGTGTAAGTCAAAGTTTAGCTGATTGTCTATGGTGACACCTAGCAGTTTTGTGGAATGGTCAGGCTTGATGATAGTGCCATTGCAGGACATGATGGAAAAAGTGATTGGAGTGGATTTAAGGGTTGGGGTGAAGAGTAGAAGTTTGGTTTTTTGGGGATTTAGGAGGAGACAGATATGTTGAAACCATTTTTCTGCTGCTGTGAAAACCAATTGAGTAGAGGAGTGAAGTTCTACTGGGGATGAAGCAGAGCAGATGAGAGTAGAATCATCAGCATACTGTATACAAGTCAAAGATTTAAAACTCAACAAAACTATTGGAACTTTATCACTAGAGAAAATTCAATAAATCTGTCCATGGAAAGTAAATCTAAATTATTGTATTCTGTTAAACTAACATTTAATGTACAATTCCGGAGACTATATATGTGGATGTTTCTGTACAGGTCATTCTATACCCCTTATAAACTAACTAAATTTGGCAGTTCTAGTAATGTCACCCGCTGGAGATTTTTACAAATATGCAAAGCAGATTGAATACACATATTTTATGATTGAATTAAAGTTAAAAAATTGGGGTAGGTATAAGTAACTTTCTGCAAGCCATATTTACAGATACATTTGTATTAACTAAATCTTTGATTTTATTAAATATTAATGAAAAAATGGAAATGAATAAAAATTATTTATACTTATTATGGACTATACTAGCAGTTGCTAGAAAGTGTATCTCTAGAAAATGGAAAAACAATGCTGAACCATCCTTTGAAGAATTCTTAAGATTATTGAATGAAACAGCTTTGTTGGAAATTAAAATCAAAGAACTAAGGATCTCTCCTAGGTTATGGAGCAACAATCCATGGAAGAAGATATTATCTCTTATTGAGACATTAAAAATAGACTCAGTTTCTTCATGAATGAATAATAAAAAGAAAGCAAATAATCATTCAAACATCATATAAACTTGAAAAAGATTGGCTTATTCCATAATCTAACTTCAGGCTAAATGTAAATAATGTATATAGTTTGCTACTTTGTTGTAATTATTAGAAAAATATTAATTTAATTATCTGTAAATCTTTTTTTAAAAATCAATAAAAAAATTCTGAGTATTATCAGTGAGTCTTGCTAATTTGCAAATTGAACAAACACTTCTGAATGAATGGATGAACAAAACAAACTTGCTGATTTCCAAATTGTTTACTAATTAAGATGTTACATTTAGCTTAGGTTATTATAGAATGCTAAACTCCAAGACCTTAAACAACAATCCTTCTTATCAACACAAATGTGGCTAAATAATTCACAACTACTTCTAAGCCCTAAAAATTAACAAATAAGTTAATAAATGCCTATTTGCCCAAAGCATAAGTCTACCAAAAACAATACTATTCATTATCATCTCTGCCAAAAACACCATGATAGAACAAGTAAACCACACATAATTACTAGGTGTCATCACAAATGACCAGCCAAAATTCAACTACCATGTATCACACATGGTTAAAAAGCTCAGCTAAACTATATATATTATAGAGTAAAAATCTATCTCACTGGCATAGCCAGAAGATATACAGTCTCTAATTTCTTACTGGTATCTCTCCTCTATGATGCACCGACATTCATTAACCTTCAGACTTTTAGTTGCTCGACTGTGAAGCAGTTGGTACATTATTCTGGATGTAAAGTGGACCCTCTTGTCAATGAGCACTTCATTTAGTATGCCTACCCAGGAAACTAATATGTCTAGCTTCATAGCTGCCGATTTAGCAGTGATTTAACACAATGGGATTTCTTCTGTGTATTTAATTCTATAGTAAAAAATTACAAAAATATTATTGAAATCCATTGCTGGATTTTATCAATGCACATAAATGTCCAGTGCAAAATGTATGAATAGCACCTCTGTGATAGGTGTTAGAATCAAAGTATTTTACAGCCTGGATGAGAAACTATCTTCTGACATTCATGGCATCCAGCACAAAAGCTCTCAATTTCTTTCATTATTCTAAATCAGTAAAATATTTCCAGAGTAATAATTTAGTCTAACCCATTCCTAGATATCCTCCTGGAAAATTACAGTCATCACTAGGCTTCTAAAATATTTGGGCACCAATAACTGGTGTACTACTTACTCTCTGTGTTTGCTTACTCAGTATATCAAGCCATTTTGTAACAATGAAACAATACCAACATAGCACATAGCTCACAAAGTCAGTGTGCCACACAGTCACAGCCCTTAAGGCTAAACAACACACCTACTACACTTGTAATAGGTGACTCTATTGTCAGACACACTGACGTCCCACTCACCAGGCTGAACAAGGAGAAGGTCACTGTAAGCTGCCTGTCAGGTGCCAAGATCTGTCACATAACACAAGCACTCAGGTCACTCCAAAGCAAGTACAAATATGACTCTGTCATTGTCCATGCTGGTGTAAATGAACTGAGACGTACCTCCCTGGACTACACGAAAAAAGACATAGACGAGCTCTTTGATCATATAGCCCAGGCTGGTATGACCCTGACCTTGAGTAGCATCTTACCCTCACCAAGAATGATGCCACGGTATAAGGACAAAATTATCATTTTTAACAATTGGCTAAAGTATTGGTGTCATTCAAAGGGGATCCAGTGTCTGTCAGCCTTTGATGACATGCTCGACAAACCATGTTGCTTCACTAGGGACGGCTTGCACCTGTCACCCCTGGGTTTTCGAATACTGGCAAACGCTCTTGCCTCCCCCATAGTGCCTTTTTAGGCAAGGCTCAAAAGACAAACCTACCTCCATAGACAGCACAAAGAAAAAAAAACTAAGGGTAATGCCACTCAATGCCAGAAGTCTAAACCTCAAGATGCACACACTCGAGACTCTCCTCAGTATGGAGAATATCGATATCTGTGCAGTAACAGAAACCTGGTTCAAGGCACCCGAGAGCACCCCAGCACTAACAGGTTATACTTCATACCATGCTTTCTGGCCCCAAAACTTGGACCGAACCACAAAGGGAGGGGGAGTATCCATATTTATCAAAGATACCTACACCTCCAGGTTAGTGGCACTGCATGAAGCATCGGAGACCATCCATGTGCAACTAACAGTGAGCAAAACTGCCTTTCAGTTTGTAGCCTGCTACAGACCATCCTCCTAAATACAGGAACCTCACTCAGCTTTCCTGAGAACACTGGAGAATATGAAGGTCTCTCCAAACACCATTATATTGGGTGACTTCAACTACCCAAACATTGATTGGGAAAACTACTCAAGCCCAAACACCCTCACCCAATGGTTCCTAGAATTTATAAACTCAAATGCTATGGAACAACTGGTCACTACTCCCACAAGAGGGGAAAACATATTGGATCTGGTCATCACCAACATGGGGTCTCTATGTTCCACACCAGAGGTATACCCCTCATTGGTAAGATCAGACCATAAACTAATCTCACTGGACATCCACATTCCGTCCCCACCCCTAGCCAAGTAAACCACGGTGAAGAACTTCTCAAAAGCAAACTTCACACTTCTCAAAACCGAGGTGGAATCCTTCAAAGCCCCCAGGCCAGTGGAAAATACGGCTCAAAATGCAGAATCCTTTACAAAAGCATTCTATGGACACCTATAAGAATGCATGGAGCATGCTATCCCAAATAAAACCAAGACTCACTCCTCCAAAGGCAGGAGACCTGTCTGGTGGACCCCGGCCATAAATAAGCTATACAACAGAAGGAGAAAGCTACTACATGACAGAGCAAAATCCCAAAAAGGGAAGGCGTCTCTGATCAGTACTAGCAAGAAACTATGATCCCTCATAAAATCATCTAAGGCCAGCTTCGAAAGAAAAATTGCACAAGACACTAAAGATAATCACAAGGCCTTCTTTAGTTATGTCAGAAACCTGGGAGGCAACTCCCAGATATGCTCTGAGTTAGTGCAAAATGACAAAAAATACACTGAACCCACAGACATTGCCAACATCCTGGCAGAAAGGTTCAGTGCAAACTTCTCCCCCCCAAAAGAGCAAATGTCTATCCCAACAGAGTGTAGCCTTCCTGAGATCACAGATGCACAGGTAAGAGCTGCCCTCTCCAAAGCAAAAAACACAGCATCAATGGGACCAGACGATGTCCCAGACTGCATCTTACATGAGCTCCAAGAAGAACTAAACCCTCATATAAAGTCACTGTTCAATCTCAGCCTTACTACAGGATATGTACCCAAGGAATGGCATACAGAAACAGTGGTCCCACTCCACAAAGGTGGTGCCACAACAGACCCCGGAAACTATCACCCTATAAGCCTGACTAGCCTGGTCTGCAAAGCTATGGAGCATATCATCATGGAAATCATAAACAAAGACATTGGGAACCTCCAGACACTGGATCCTACCCAATTTTGCTTTGTTAAGGGCAGATCTTGCCTCTTGAACCTGGTTGACTTCATTGAAACAGTTACCAAAGCCATAGATGAAGGGAAGGTAGTCCACACAGCCTACCTGGACCTCGCAAAAGCCTTCAACACAATACCCTACTCGGGCATCATAAATAAGCTCACCAGCTTAAATATCAACCCCTATATCACAAGATGGGTTGCAAACTGGCTCAGGGATAGAACCCACATGGTCAGAATAGCAGGTGCCATGTCAGACTCTAAACCAGTTACAAGTGGTGTCCCACAAGGCTCAGTCCTGGGACCTCTCTTGTTCAGTATATATTTCTCAGAGGTACAGGCTAATACGGGTGGACTATGGCTGACCAAGTTCGCAGATGACTGCAAACTGGGTGCCGTAATCGACTCTCTGGCTGACACAAGCATCTTCCAAAAGGGTCTCACAGAGACGGATAACTGGTGCCAGAGTCATGGCCTAAAGCTAAATGCCAAAAAGTGCATAGTCATTCCCTTTGGGAAAAACAAAGTGCCCACAAATTACCACATAGGTGGTAATCCATTAAGTACATATGAAGTAATTAGGGACTTGGGGACCCAAGTAGATAGCAATCTCTCCTTTGACAATCACTTTGCCAAAGTGGTTAGAAAGACCTTCTATATAGCCCACCTTATCATGAAAGGATTTACATCTAGATCAAGAGAGGTCATTGTGCCCCTCTACTCATCACTTATCAGGCCCATAATTGAATACAATGCCCCATTTGTGATGTACTTTACCCGACACCTGCAGCAACTGGAAAGACCCCAAAAGTACCTCACCAAGAGGATCAAGGAGCTCAAACAGATGCCCTATGCAGCTCAGCTAAAGAAACTCCAGCTCTACTCAGTTGCGTACCACCTACTCAGAGGCGATCTGTGTCTGATGTATAAAGCCATGTCCAACCCAGAATTAATGGACATGCTTCACCTCAGGAAATCCAAATCCCTTAGAACTACATGCTCCAGGGACTTGAACCTCAGCACAGAAATAAATAGGACATGCTGGAGGGACAGATTCATATCCCAGAGGCTCCCCTCACTCTGGAACAAAATCCCAATCCATGTTAGGCAGAGCCCCTCACTGACCCTCTTCAAGAGAAATCTTGACGAGTGGATGGGAGATCGTAAATTTACCCCTGGGATCTCTTCTGTGTCCCTGCTTGACAGAGGTACAGTAAACTAACCTTAAAAGGGCTACCTTCTGTGACCTACTACACAGAGGCACAGTCAACTAATCTAAACACACTCTGGCTAGGCTTATAAATGCCCTAGGGCAGATAGCCTAGTATCAACCTATGAACCTATGAACCTATGGATAAGAAGAAGAAAGATCTTGCTCAACTTCTTCCCCTACAGCCCTAGCTATAGCTTTCCTTGCTTTTTGAAAAAGTCTCATTTTCCAATAAAGCATTTTTTTATTTAAATATGCTTAACTGAAGGCCAGATAGTGATTGCGCAATGTCTGCCTGTCATAAAGTAGAAGGTCATCTTTGCTTCCCTACAAATTTAGACACTTGTTCAACATAACACTTTTCATTTAGAAAAGCCAATTATGCCAATACTCTTTAGTGTCCTTTGCTGAATCTGTCTTGTTCCTTTGCAAATATGATGCATACATTTTGTTCCTTTTGCTTAGAGTTCCACTATTTTGTCTAAACAGGAATATCATTTTGGTATCAGTCAAGGTTATTTTACTCAATAGCATACACTACCTAATTTTTCCCTTTTGGTATGTAGATCTTCTGACTCAGAGTGACTGATCACCACACTCTAAATGTCTTTCTCTTCTAACGGTTGCTTTCCCTCAGCAGATTAGTTATTTTCAGTTTTATTTTTTCTTCTTACATACAGATAAGTGTTGCCTACCAACATCCCTTAGTTAAGGTTAATACCTTGCACAGACAGTAGTAGGTTTAGTAATAAGAGCAGGTAATATTTCTTTGTCTTTAATGACTATGCTGAAAGGGTCTATATTAGAACACCGAACTTTTAAAATTTTGAGTGTTCTAATATCGAACCCTATTTATCGAAAATTTAAAACAGCGAACACACAGAACAGTGATTTTTTTCCTAGGGAAAAAATTCACTGTTCCAAAACACATACACACAATCCAAGCACACTAAACAAACATCAATCCACACACATACACCTAGACTCTTACACCTAACCCTACACTAAACTATACATACACCACTAACTATCCACTTACCTTAACCCAAACTCTAACCCTAAGGTCCGTCACTATCCCACAGTCATCTCACACGTGCCCTAACCCTAACTCACCTACCCCGCCCTAACCCTCACGTCCACACAATCACACACTTACCTGAACCCAACCCGTAACTTTCTACCACAACTCTGAAAATACTGAAGCAACAGAAACAGACAACCAAATTCTTTCCCTAGGAACATTTTCAGTTTTCTGTTTCTTTGATATTTTCAGTGTTCGCTGAAAATGGGTCGATATTAGAACACTCAAAATTTTGAAAGTTCGGTGTTCTAATATAGACCCTGCTGAAATATCTTATTCTTATTCTTACATATCTCCCTTTCTAGAACCACTTCTTGTTAAAAATTTGAAATTTCTGGGTCTTTCTGTTTGAGGTCATATTAGCATGTTTCATAGTCCCTAAATTCACTGCATCAGAATGCACTCATCCACTGAGGGTTTTCCTCTCTTTAGTTTTGATAATCACTTCAGCTCTCTGCTTTGTAACATTTTCAGGCTAAAGTAATACTTTTACCTGTATTGTAACATTTCGAAAATGCAGTGATTTTAGTGTGAAATTATTTTTCTGAGATATATATATATATATATATATATATATATATATATATATATATATATATATATATATATATATTTTTTTTTTTTTTTGCTAGAAGTATATTATGATATACATCTCTTCATCTTGTGAAGGTTCTTCATCTCTTTGTAATAATAATCAAATATTTGTACCTTTGGAGCCTTCTAACAGTATGCCTTTATTTATGTTGCATTCATAAACCTCCCCCCAAACACCATTTTTGTGGGATTGTCAGAAACATATTTGTAGGTTTATTCACCCAATGCCTCTCCTCCCTGCACTTATAAGGGTCTAGCAAATATTTTTCCTTCTTAAGGCTGCCTCTGCAACATTTTAAAATGGTGATTTTGTTTTTCTATAATTATTAATTGTGTTAAATTAGAAACAACAGCAACTGGGTGTACTACTTTTGCAAACTTAGCTTGCATTTCTGAGTACTAGGATGTTGCTTAGTATCACAATAAATGTATTCTACTTCTGCTACTTTATTAGCAATATGTTTCTTCTTGCAATTGTGTGACTTCTTGTGTGCTACCAGGTTGCACAGGTCTAACAGTCCTTGCAATTCTCTGCCATCAACTAAGACGTCACACTTAATTAACTTGGCAACTACACAATATCAGAATTAATTTCCACCTATTCTAGAAGATAATTTATCACAAGGATTAAGAACATTGGTAGCACAGTACAGATTTCACAGTTATAACAGTGTTATTATCATTGGTATAAAATCTAACTATATGACCCTTTTTCATGTTTTAAACAGAATACACTTAAAATTGTTGTTTTTTGTTTGCTGTTGTTTAATATATATTTTACTTCATATTTAGATTGCTCAGATTTGTATATGGTTTCAAAGCATGACAGCGATTCTGCCAGCATGACAAATGCTTCAGAGTATTTAGGATCAATCTGACACTCCAATTATCTTAAAGCAACACCTTTTGAATTTGTCAGTTGATTTCAGTTCTATCACTTTTTCTGATTATGTTGACTATCTACATCTAATCATAAATTAATAACATGTTTAAAGTTATATTATTGTGACCTCATAATTTTGATACGAGAAAATGTCCAGCTATGAATCATTTGACTTTGTGTCTCTGAGGTAATACAAGTTTTGAAAAGTAACAATTGATCACATCATGGTAGCCTTCATTATCAGTCACCTCCATGTCCATGAAGTCTCTCAATCATTCCATTCAGCTTGATTACCATCTGTCATGCTGGACATAACATTCATAGGTAGAAAGATGTGCATTAAAGTCCTCCTCTATGATCAGCAGCTCTAATGATGGCACTGTCTTTCTGGTAGACAATGACATGACTACAGCAATTAACCTATAAGCTGCACCTACTAGGGTATGTAGTAACAGCTGTAATCTGATCATCCTGGAACTTAGGTTCATACACTGGGCGTACAAACAAAAAATTTCTTAATTCACCTTAAGGCTGTCTTGGGCCATATTTTGGGGAATCACACTCACATTAGCAGCAATAGGTATTAGTACTGTGGCAGTAATACCTGATGTCAAAAATGCCCATAGTAATGCACTAACATGATAAATAATGCATCTGTAATCATTAATCTTTACAAAAAGAGAGCGGTTTATTGTGTACTAAGCAAATTCAAATACAGGTTAATGAAAGCAAATACAAAGTCTTGTAGTTTAAAGCACAAGAAAACAGTACCTTAAACATGGTTTAAGATGCTGGGAGATATGGATTTATCTTTAAAGGAAGATTTCTTTTGGAGTTGTCAGAACAACTTCCAACCTCTGCTCTTTAGCCTTCCTTCCCTTTCAACGATGCCTAATCCCAAAGCCACAGGACTTCATTTATAAAAAAGCAAGCACCTCATCCTAGGCTTCCCTCAGCTGTCTTCTTTTTATCCACACATCACTACTTCATTCAGCAAACCTATTCTGTTTAATGCAAAAAGTTTGCTCTCTGCCTTAAAATAACATGAGCATTAACAGAAAAAAACACATTTGTACTTAATGTATCAGCACATACTCTTAGCACAACAGACCTTGCAAATTATTAACAACACCATTTTGAGATAGGAACGCTAGCAATATTTGTGTTTATTTACAATTTTTTAGTCACATAAACTCTACTAACTGGTGAAAGCTATCAAGTTATGTACAATGCATATATATATGTAATATGTATCTATATCTATCTATCTATCTATCTATCTATGTGAAACTGAGGAAAACCATCATGTCCTATACTATGTATATAGATAGATATATAGATAGATAAATAGCTATAGATAGGTAGATAGATATGTAGAGGTAAGTTCAAAACATTGATCACAAAACATCGGAATGCTGCTATATATGTGTCAAGCAATAGCCTGTTCTTAACCATATGAAGTTTAAGTTTCCAAAAACTCAATCATCTGACATAAAACCACACACACACATACACACACACACACACACACACACACACACACACACACACACACACACATATAGACATACATGTGTGTGTATACATATATATATATATATATATATATATATATATGTGTGTGTGTGTATATATATATATATGTGTGTGTGTGCATGGATCTACTTTACATGCTCAAAGTTTCAAAACTCTGAACTGCAAATGGTTGAGACCATAATATCAAAGTTTTGAAACTCTGAAATTGGAATAAAAATAATAAAAGCAAAAACAATTCCTTTTTAGATTTTTGCAGGGGGTAAGCCCCCCTTGCATCCCCCACACCTCCTGCTAAATAAATATACCAACCCCAAGATTGCACTACAGTGAAGAAAATGGGAAATTTCCTCTTCCAAGCTGTACGGTGATCTCCATTCAAAATATTTGAAGTTTCTAAACTTCTGTCTTATGGTCCCGACCATTTGCAGTTCGAAGTTTTAAAACTTTAAACTTGTGAAGGGAATCCATATATACACTTACACATAAAAAAAGAGAACTCAGAAAGCAGAAAATTCAACCTTATATAGCATAAATGCATTGCCTTATTCTTTGCCCAGAAGTAACTAAACATATAACATCATCATAACTTATTAAAATGATTGCTTATACTGTGTTTAAGGAGGGTCCCTAAAGTAATAATTCAATATTCTATTCACACATTCCTTAAAGCCAAGTTTCTTTCTCACATCTAGTAAAACACTATAACTAGAATTAAAAACAGATTTTCTACATTGTGCAGTAAAGGGTGTTTATACAATGCACTCTTCATGACAACATTTAATATCACTGAAATGTCTGTTAGTTCTTGGAACAACCTAGATATCTTAGCAGCATAGTTGCAGCAAGTATATCTCCCACTGAGTGGTACAAGTGGTCCCTTGGCATATAAAAAAAATATGTGCATTTGGTGTAGAAAAATGTGCATACCTTAGAATACTTTTTTAACTTTACTTTTTATTGTCTTTTCTATTATTTTAAGATTGCATTTATTGTACTTTCTACCAAATTTCCTTCTCTGCTTTAACTAATTGCTAATATCTTCCAAGAATATTTTTCTCTAAATTGTATATATTTTTTCATATTATTAAATGTGAAAAAGGAAGGATGACAAGGAGACCTGGCGGTGGAATGACGAAGTACAGGAGAGTTTACAGAGAAAGAGATTGATGAAGAAGTGGGATTGTCAGAGAGATGAAGAAAGTAGACAGGAGTATAAGGAGATGAGGTGCATGGCAAAGAGAGAGGTGTTGAAGACTAAGGATAAGGCATATGAAGAGTTGTATGAAAGGTTGGACACTAAGGAGGGAGAAAAGAACCTGTACCAATTGGCTAGACAGAGGGACCGAGCTAGTAAAGATGTGCAGCAGGTAAGGGTGATAAAGGATAATGAGGGAAATATACTCACAAGTGAGGAGACTGTGTTGAGAAGATGGAAAGAGTACTTTGAGGGGCTGATGAATGAAGAGAATGAGAGGGAGAGAAGGTTGAATGATGTGCGGATAGTGAATCATGAAGTGCTGTGGTTTAGCAAGGAGGAGTTAAGGATAGCTATGCAGAAGATGAAGAATGGAAAGCCTGTTAGTCCAGATGACATATATGTGGATGCATGGAGGTGTTTATGTGAAATAGCAGTGGAGTTTTTAACTAGATTGTTTAAAGAAATCTTGGAAATTGAGAGGATGCCTGAGGAATGAAGAAAAAGTGTTTTGGTACTGATTTTTAAGAATAAGGGTGATGTGCAGAGCTGTAGTAACTACAGAGGGATTTAATTGATCAGTCAAAGCATGAAGTTATGGGAAAGAGTAGTGGAAGCTAGGTTAAGAAGGGAGGTGATGATTAGTGATCAGCAGTATGGTTTCATACCAGGAAAGAGCACTACAGATGCGATGTTTGCTCTGAGAGTGTTGATGGAGAAGTACAGAGAAGGTCAGAAGGAGTTGCTTTGTGTCTTTGTGGACTTTGCGAAAGCATATGACAGGGTGCCTAGAGAGGAGTTGTGGTATTGCATGAGGAAGTCGGGAGTGCCAGAGAAGTATGTAAGACTGGTACAGGATATGTACAAGGGTAGTGTGACAGCGGTGAGGTCTGCGGTGGGAGTGACGGATGCGTTTATGTTGGAGGTGGGATTACATTAAGGATCAGCTCTGAGCCCTTTCTTATTTGCAATGGTGATGGACAGGTTGACAGACGAGGTCAGACAGGGGGCCCCATGGACTATGATGTTTGCAGATAACATTGTGATCTGTAGTGAGAGTAGGGAACAGGTGGAGGAAATCCTGGAGAGGTGGAGATATGCTCTAGAGAGAAGAGGAATGAAGGCCAGCAGGACTAAGACAGAATATATGTGTGTGAATGACAGGGAGGATAGAGGAATGGTGAGGATGCAGGGAGTAGAGGTGGCAAAGGTGGATGAGTTTAAATACTTAGGATCAACAGTTCAGAGTAATGGTGAATGTGGAAGAGAGGTAAAGAGGAGAGTACAAGCAGGATTGAGTGGGTGGAGAAGAGTGTCAGAAGTGATTTGTGACAGACGAGTACCAGTAAGAGTGAAAGGGAAGGTCTACAAGTGCGTAGTGAGACCAGCTATGTTATATGGGTTGGAGATAGTGGCATTGACAAAAAGGCAGGAGTCAGAGCTGGACGAGGCAGAGTTGAAGATGTTAAGATTTGCATTGGGTGTGATGAGGGTGGACAGGATTAGGAATAAGTATTTTAGAGTGTCATCTCTGGTTGGAAGGTTTGGAGACAAAGCCAGAGAGGCAAGATTACATTGGTTTGAACATGTGCTGAGGAGGGATGCAGAGTATATTGGGAAAAAGATGCTAAGGATGAATCTGCCAGGTAACAGGAAAAGAGGAAGACTAAGATAAGGTTTATGGATGTGGTGAAAGAGGACATGCAGGTGGTTGGTGTGACAGAGAAAGATGCAGAGGACAGGAAGAAATAGAAACAGATGATCCGCTGTGGCAACCCCTAACGGGAGCAGCCAAAAGAAGAAGAAATGTGTTATGTTTTTTGGAGCTTTTCTCCCCGGGACCATGCTGAAAATGGTCTCTTAATGGCCCAGTGGACTATCCCAGTAAACAAATGCCAATAAATAAATAAATAAATGTTTGACTGGACCAATGCTAACAAGTCCTGCAACCAATAAATACAGCAGTATGCCTTAGAAATATTGCACCCTTCTTCTATTATCCCAAATAATTATGCCAAATTTTTACAAATTCTATACCTAAACTTACATTCTGAAGATAAGTTTGTAATCAGATTATCACTGCCCATAGGAATCTGCCAATGAACATTAACCTTTTTTTTCTATAAGAAATTGCTTTCAATCATAGTCATAAACTAAAAACGGTCTCATCCATCTCTACAGGAAGGTGATTGGCATTGTATAAATTCAACTCTGGGTTTCTATGCACCAGATTTTCTGTTACTAACTTATATGCAACCCCCATACTGCAAATATACTTTACTCACATAAACTGAGATTTTTGGATATTGTTAGTAATATGCTGTGGATATGAAATATCCTTAAACAGTAATGATTTTTTGCAGAATGGTTTTCTATTTAAATTATTCTATCAACAACTGTCTAAAGTTTTGGTGAGAGTTATATCTAAAAAGTAAATAGTACATAATTCAGATGTCAATACCACCAGTATACAAAATGCACTTGTAATTCAACTAAGTAATATAGCTAATCAATTCCTGATGAATACTCTTCCAGATCATTAAAAAATCATCCATCCTCTCTAAGTATCAGTCTTTTTAAAATAGTTGTTGTTTGTATCCGTATATATTTCTTTTCAGAATATCCCATACAGAGATCTGGATACAGAGAGTAAAATGATGCCACCAGAGTTTGTTCCTTCAATTGCACATAGGTTCATAGGTGTATACTAGGCTAATGGCCCTGGAGATTTTACAAGCCTAGCCCATAGACTACCTTGGCATCATGCCACCCAACCTTAGTTCCTAGTACCTCTGTTGAGAAGAGCCACTGAAATGATCCCCAGGGTGAATTTTCTATTTCCCATCCACTCATCAAGATTTCTCTTGAAGAGGGCCAGTGAAGTGCTCTGCTCGACATGTATGGGAAGTCTTTTCCATAACATGAGCAGTCTCTGGGTTATGAACCTGTCCCACCAGCATGTTCTGTTGATTGTGGTAATGATGTTGAGGTCTCTGGAGTGTGTAGTGTGGAGGGGTTGGGATTTCTTTAGATGTAGCATTTCTAACAGAGCTGGGTCAGACATGGCTTTGTAAGTCAAGCAGAGATCACCTCTAAGTAGGTGATATGAGACAGAGAATAGTTGGAGTTGTTTGAGTCTGTCCATATAGGACAAGTGTTTAAGGCCTAGGATCCTCTTTGTGAGGTACCTTTGCAGCCTCTCCAGTTGTTGCAGGTGACTAGTGAGGTATATGCCAAATGGTGCTTTGTACTCGATGACTGGCCTAATGAGGGAAGAGTAGAGGGAGACAATTGCCTCTTTTTTCCTGGATGCAAAACGCTTAGTAATGAGATGTGCAACATAGAAGGACTTTCTGACCAGAGTGGCAACGTGGTAGTCAAAAGAGAGGTTGCAGTCAACCTGTGTTCCCAGATCTCTTATAATGCCTTCTCTGTTCAGTGGACTACCATCAATGTGGCAATTCATGGGAATCAGGTTTCTCCCAAAGGGGAAGAAGACACATTTTTTGCCATTGAGCTTAAGCCCATGGTTCTGACACCAGTCGTTGGGCTCATTGAGGCCTTTCTGTAGGATGTCAACATCACTTGGAAAGTTAATAATAGCTCCCAACTTGCAATCGTCTGTGAACTTTGTCAGCCAGAGTCCCTTTGTGCTAGCCTGGACTTCAGAGTAGTAGATACCAAACAAGAGAGGACCCAGGACCGAACCCTGTGGGGCTCCACTCGTGACTGGTCAGCAGTCTGACTTGGAGTCAGCTACTTTCACACTGTGGGTTCTATCTGTGAGCCAGTTTGCAATCCACCTAGTGATATAGGGGTTGATGCCTAGCTTAGTAAGTTTTGCTATGATTTCTGAGTGGGGAATGGTGTCAAAGGCCTTGGCCAGCTCAAGGCAGGCTGTATGAACCACCTTACCTTCATCCACAGCTCTGGTGACTGACTCAAAGAACTCGACCAAGTTGAGCAGGCATGATCTACCCTTCACAAAACCAAACTGTGTAGGATCCAGAGTTTGGAGATTTCCTATGTCCTTGTTTATTAGGTCCATGATGATGCATTCCATAGCTTTGCATTGTCAGACTCGTCAGGCTAATGGGGCAATAGTTTCCAGGGGCTGTAGTCATTCCTCCTTTGTGGAGAGGGATGACTGTAGCAGTTTGCCATTCAGTAGGGACAAAGCCTGAGGTGAGGCTGTGATTGAACAGGGTGCACAGGTGAGGTGCCAGTTCACTCTGTAGTTCATGTACAACACAGCCAGGGATACTGTCAGGTCCCATAGATGCTGTATTTCTGGCCTTGGGCAGTGCTGTTTTACCTGTGCAGCAATAATTCTGGGTGCCTGGCAATCTACTGCTATTGTGATTGGTCCTTTGGGGGGGGTAAAGTTAGCACTGGATCTGTCCGCCAGTTTATTTGCAATATCTGTTGGCTTGGTATAGGAGATACCATTGTGCATAGCTTTCCTTCCTGAAGTGAAATATCTGTTTAGTAAGTAATAACTTAGATGCATCAGAAATATCAGAGAACTCATATTTATATATCTATATATATATATATATCTATATATATCTATATATATATATATATATATTATATATATATATATATATATATATATATATATATAAAAAGATCAATATTATAATGTCATTAGTGTCATAGGATGATACTAGGCTATTGGCCCAGAGGCCCTTATAATCCTAGCCAAGACTTTCACCCATGTTCCCACAATGTCAGCACCTTTTTATCCTGTCCAGCAGGGACACAGGTAGGATACCAGACGTGTATTTTCTGTTTCCCATCCAGTCGTCCAGGTTCCTATTAAGGAGGAATAGAGAGGTACTCTGCTTGACATGGAGAGAGAGTCTATTCCACAGATGGGGAAGTTGTTGGGATACAAATATATCGCACCAATAAGTTCTATTAATGTCACAGACCAGGTTGAGGCCTTGCATGTGGGTTGCGTGAGCCGAGTTTGACTTATGGATGTGCAGCAACTCCATCAAGACTGGATCTAAGATGGCCTTGTATGGCAGACACAGATCACCTCTGAGCAGTCTGTAAGAGAATGAGTAGAGGGACAGGGCTTTAAGCCTATCTGTATAGGATAGGTGTTTGAGATGCCGGATTTTCATGGTCAGGAACCTCTGTGGTCTCTCCAGCTGTTGCATGTGCTTGGCAAAGTACATGCCAAAGGGGGCACTGTATTTGATAATTGGTCTGATAAGGGAGGAGTATAGGGATGTTATGACCTCCTTGTTCCTGGATGAAATACCCTTACTTATGAGGTGGGCCATGTAGAAATCTAGCCTTCTTTACAATGGGGGCAATGTGGTGGTCAAAAGTCAGGTTGCTATCAACCTGGAAGCCCAGGTCCCTCACGACTGATTGCATGCTTAGTACATTGTTATTAATGTAATAATTAGTAGGGATGCCATTTTTCCCAAAGGCAATAATGATGCATTTCTTGGCATTCAGTTTAAAGCCATGCTTCTGGAACCTGTCATTAGTTTGGGTAAGGCCCTCTTGGAGGATGTTCACATCATTAGGTGAATTTAAGACAGTGCCCTGCTTGTGGTCATGTGCATACTTGGTCAGCTACAGACCAATGGTTTTGGCTTGCCCCTCAGAAAAGTATATCCCAAATATCATCGGCCATAGGAAACCCTTATGTGGGATATCAATATAAAAAGAACATACATCCAAAATCTACTAATTCCATTCCAACTGCATATCAGGTGTCTGCTATAAAAAGTCAGTATATCTTTAACACAGGCTCTTATTAAGTCTTAAAGGGGCCTGAGACATTCTTCATAGAATTCTGATAAAGGTTCTGCTAAGTATCCTTATTCATCACTAATGTTTTACCTGGGGGCTTTTGTCTGCTTTTACATATCTTAGGAAGAAGATAAAATAATTTTGGTTTAGGCTCATTAACAGGAAATTCCAAGTTCAATCCAATAGATATATCCCCACTGACAGCCTAAATATGGCAACTATTCATCTACCTTTTGTTTAAAACCTTCAGCAGGATCTAAGGGTGATTTAACATAAACATGGCATTGCTTTCTTTTTCATATATTTCACCAGCATACAGGAATTTTTCTCAAACCACAACCACATCAATTTAACTGATAAGGTTATAACCAGACTAGTTTCAGAATTTAATCTGAGTAAAGATTGTCATTCTCTTAAATTCAAATTGTTCCTAAATTTCTTAAAACATTGACCCCCAGATTCAGCAAGCCCTGCACGGTGTGGAGATTAGTGCAGGAGCTCCAGCAGGCAATATGTCTGCCTTGCGATCCAGGAATAAGCTGCAGGGATGTGCAAGAGCGCTCCTGCACTAGTCCTGCACAGACTCAGCTCCTGTATGCAAATTACCCCATTTGCAGGTAAAATCCATGCAAATGAGGTGAATTTGCAATCCAGGAAGCTGGCAGCTGGCTGTGCAGGACTAGTGTAATCTGCAGAAATGTACTCGGTTAGTAACCGAGTACATTTCTGCAAACTACAAAATGGAGCCATGACAGCTCCAAATAAAGGGTGTATATTATGTTGAAAGCATGCCAATGGCCAAATATATGGCCATTGGCATGGAAAACAGTTGCAAAAAAAAAAAAAAAAACTTTTATTTTTTTTAGCAGATTTCGGCTGTTTAAGCGTAGGGCAGCGGCACACAAACAGGATCGGGTGAAAAATTAAAAAAAAAACTAAAATAAGCATTCTAACCAAAATCACTATTTTGCCATTACACTCAATGGCAGGCAGAAGACAACATGGCCAGAGAACAGTGGTTGCTAAGGGGGGAGGCTCAGTGTGGGACCTGTAACTATGCATCAGTAGGCAATCCTATACAAATGAGGGGAATGATACTGAATCCCAGATTTCCCCTCGATGCTAGTCAGCAGCCAACAGTGTAAGAGCAGGAATACCTTAGTGCAAGCCTAGGAGTTAGCTGACATCATAGGGGTGTGTCAGGCATACTGTAAGGAGATTGGAGCCCTGTGGCTCGGGTTTGCCCTTAGCTTAGCAGAGCTAAGCATGAGGGTGTATCTGAGGCTGCCTAGCACTCTTTACATTGCCTAAGCAAGTGTGCATGCTGTGCACCGGGTTTTAAAGGGAAAAAAAAGTAAACCAGAAAATAGCAGCTCTGTGCAGATTTAAGCACTGTGTTTGCACAGTGGGCCCCCAGGTTTAAACAGGAAGGCAATGGGAAGGGAAAACAGCAGTAGGAAGGTAATCAGGAAGAACAAGCATAGCTGGCAGGTGAAATGCATCAGAATCAGCCAATTACGCAGGCAGCAGACCAGCCCAGCCCAGAACACTACTATAAACTATGCAAACACCTTTCCCTCTGTTTTTCCCACATACTCAACACCACCGGTGTATAAGAGTGGGGGAATTTTAACAAACAAAAACAACAAAATGATAGGGGCTGCAATAGCTATCATACATCAACATGTGGAAGAGGTTGAGGGTGGTGAGAATGAGAATGCTGTTGACCAACCCACAGTGAGGAGACAGAGAAGAGTGCACAAACCCAGGGTAACCTACCAGGGGCTACATGAGCTGGAGATAGTGGAGCACTATAGGGTGGACAGGGACCTCCTACAGCAAATTGTTGAGCTGTGCCGGCCACGCCTGACACACAGAACTAACAGAGGGGAATCCATCCCAGTGGATACCAAGGTATGTGTTGGCCTAAGAATATTAGCTACAGGTACCTTCCAAAGGCCAACTGGGGATATCATGGGGATCTCACAGGCATCAGCATCCGGGGTACTTCAGCAGTTCCCGGATGCCATGTCAGCACATGCCGGTGAGCATGTATATTTCCCCAACACCCGTGAGGCGTTGGCCAGCAATATGCGTCTCTTCCATCAAATAGCAGAATACTCTGAGGTAGTGGGTGCTATAGACTGCACGCACATATGCATCAAAGCACCACCTTGTGAGTGGGGTATGATCTACATCAACCGCAAGAGCTTCCCCTCCATCAACTGCCAGGTCATGTGCGATGCCCAGGGCATAATAGTGAATGTGTGTGCTGGCTGCCCTGGAAGCTATCACAATTCCCACATCTGGCATCTGACACAGCTGTACCAGTGATTTGCCAGTGGGGACATCCCTTACGGTCATCTAGTGTGGGATGCTGGTTATGCACTGGAGCCGTGGCTGATGACACCCATCAGAAATGCACACACACCCAAACAAGAACTCCATAATGAGGCACATGCACCAACCAGAATTGTAATAGAGCGTGTGTTTGGTGTGCTCAAGTCATGGTTCCAGTGCCTGGACACATCCGGTGGAGCCTTGCAGTACTCCCCAGCTGCATGTACTCAAATTGTCATCATATGTGCAATGCTACACAATATGATCCTGCGGAAACAGCTGCAGCAGGAACAGCACAGGGCAGAGCCACATAGCCCCGCACCTTGCCAAGGCCTGCACAGGCACAGAGTGATTTGGAGGAGGAACAACCTGAGCCTGCCCCAATAGGCAGAAAGAAGCATGCCTAGTATGCCCTGGCCTTGGCAAAAAGGCAACTCATAGCACATACACTGACACAGGAGAGACCCAGGGAATGACACCTCTCTCTGACTCGCACGTACAGTAAAAGGGATGCCAAACATTACACTATCTGTGCTCAAACATGTATAGAGAGTGTACTATGTGCATCCAACATAGGCAGCCCTCCAGCACCATCCTCAATACCGGCACACCATCAAGGTAAGTCACTCTCCTTACCAACTGCCAAATGGAGTAGTATGTGTTGTCACTTGTATTTATGGTATGGATGTGAGCATGCAAGGGAATCAGGTGGCTGAATGGGATGCCAGCAGATAGCAGACACCTATAGTGGCAGCATGAGATCTGTAACAAATACTGGTGTCACCACAGTAGCCAGTGCTACATAGGTGACAAAACCCACTGCAGGAAATGTGCTGGGCCACATGTGTGTCCATATGACACACACATGCCAGTCAAGGAGGTTCACATACCCAACAACATTCTCAGCCAGCAGGACAGGTGTTGACAAACACAAACAAATCTGTACTAAGGCCTCTGAATGATGGCTATGGGTAACCTCCCCTCCAGGCCTACACAGACAAACTACATCAGGTCAGGCAGTGGGATGTTAGTTCTGACAGGTAAGAAGTCAGAAACTGATATGTAGGTCAATCAAACCTGTAGTACACTGATATGCCTCTAGTCAGCATGATAGGTTAGAATGCAGAATGAAATGCAGTACACCCAAATAACAACATACCACACTCCACATAAGCCATATGTAAGGCCATGTGGACAAACCACAATAACATGTCCATCATGTCCCACTGCATGAACTGTGGACCAACACCAAAACACAGCTGTGATGAGGTGATAATTATAAGGAAAGTATCAGAGAATGTATGCATAATGTATGGAAGAGGATAGAATAATAGGGGGGGTGGGAGCATGGGCAGCATGGAATGTACAAAGTCCAACACACAACCATGTGCACACACTATCCCTGACTGCAAACACAAAAATGGGTGGCTACAAACCTGCCCGTATACCACAATAGGGGTAATGTCCTGACTTATATCCCCTGCCTTGGGGTAACCTGTGTGAATCTGTACAGCTATGAGGTATTGCCACAGCAAGATAATTCCATACTGTCACATTGATGGATGTAGAAGTATGGGATCCTCTGCCATCACTGTACCAAGATGCTGAACTAGATACACAGACCCAGCAGCAAGTGTCTGCATCTCCCTCACCAGAATGGCATAACTTACCATGAATATGTAGGCATTTGACCACAATACTGGACACAGCTGCATTCACCCTATGTTCCCCAGGACATCACTGCAAGCAAAAATGTCCACCTGACAGTACTTGAGGACATAAAACATCACAGTGTATAACAGTACACATGTCTGAATATCTCCGCTAACACCAGTGCCATGTAGCAGAAGCAGCACAGACACAATCACCTACAGTACACATTAACCCTTGCAGAGTTTGACCCCATATTGCTAACTGATCTACAGATATCCTGCAGAAACAGTTTGCTAGCTGTAGGTGTAGAACACAAATAGCTGCACTGGAGTACAAACTACCTCAAATGGATCCACACATTCAATATAGAAAGGCATATTGGGCATGCTCACACACTTAGAGAAATGAAGGCAATGTCAGACAACAACATACTGAAAGGTCATACTAGGCATGTGCACACAATAAAAGAAATGAAGCCCATGTCTGCCAACAACAGTGGGCCATACATATCTGACAGTTGCAGATGTTAATGCATACACTCCTCAGTATGCGCCAGTCATGCTTTGCACACACGTTGGATAGGAATACACACATATATCCAAGGACAACACACAATAATATGCCAAAAGTACACATACATAGATGTGTGGAAGAGAATGACAGTGACAAACAGCCTTCCATCATGAGGTCTGCCCCACCCAGCACAAAGCCAAATGGCTATAACCACATGATGTGTAAATGTCACTCATTGTAGAAATTAGCCACTGGTATCCCTCAGCATTAAAGACTATGTGGTGCAAGTGCTAGCTGTGCAACATGACTGTACAAGGCAGTAGTCATATAGCAGTTGTATACATGTACCTGCAGAATATAATCCTGTGTGTGGCTGAGTGTGGAGTGTCTACCTCTAGATGAATGGGTTATAGCCCATGCACACACACTGCCCTCCCCATAGATCTACTATGGAAAGCCTGCTGATGTCATTCACTTTGAAATACACCTTTGGGAAAGGAGTAGCCCAGTAATCTCTGTGGCATATCCTATAACTGTGTAATGCTGCAGTGTGATAAACTAGTTAGGTAGGAGTTCTAATCCCAGACATGGCAACTGTGTGTGTGTGTCTCTGTCTGTGTAGGGAGCAATGCTTTTTAGGCTAGTCACACTCACTACAATTCAAATGCCTTACTTTAGCAAGCCTGCTGATGTCATTCACATTGAAATACACCTTTGGGGAAAGGAGTAGTCCAGTAATCTCCGTGGTATGTCCTATAACTGTGTAATGCTGTAGTGTGATACACCCGTTAGGTAGGAGTTCTAATCCCAGACATGGTGACTGTGTGTTTATGTGTGTGTGTGTGTCTCTGTGTAGGGAGCAATGCTTTTAGGCTAGACACATTCACTACAATTCAAATGCCCTACTTTGGCAAGCCTGCTGATGTCATTCACTTTGAAATGCACCTTTGGGAAAGGAGTAGCCCAGTAATCTCTGTGGCATATCCTATAACTGCATAATGTTGTAGTGTGGTAAACTAGTTAGGTAGGAGTTCTAATCCCGGACATGGCAATTGTGTATGTGTGTCTCTGTCTGTTTAGGGAGCAATGCTTTTTAGGCTAGTCACACTCACTACAATTCAAATGCCCTACTTTGGCAAGCCTGCTAATATCATTCTCTTTGGAATACACCTTTCGGAAAAGATTAGCCCAGTAATCTGCATGGTTCCTCCTATAACTGCATAATGCTGTAGTGTGATAAACTAGTTAGGTAGACGTTCTAATCCCAAACATGGCAACTGTGTGTGCATGTCTCTGTCTGTGTAGGTGGCAATGCTTTTTAGGGTAGTCACACTCACTACAATTCAAATGCCCTACTTTGGCATGCCTGCTGATGTCATTCACTTTGAAACACACCTTTGGGAAAGGAGTAGCCCAGTAATCTCTGTGGTACATCCTATAACTGTGTAATGCTGTAGTATGATAAACTAGTCAGGTAAGAGGTCTACTCTCAGACATGGCAACTGTGTTTGTGTATATGTGTCTCTGTGTAGAGGGCAATGCTTTTTAGGCTAGTCATACTCACTACAATTCAAATGCCCTACTTTGGCAAGCCTGCTGATGTCATTCACTTTGAAATACACATTTGGGAATGTAATAGCCCAGTAATCTCCATGGTGCATCGTACAACTGTTCAACTGCATAATGCTGTAATGTTATAAACTAGTTAGGTAGGAGTTCTAATCCCAGACATGGCAGCTGTGTGTTTGTGTGTGTGTGTCTCTGTAGGGTGCAATGCTTTTGAGGCCATTCACAGTCACTACAACATCCATTGCCCCCTTTTCAAGCCTGCTGATGTAATTCCCAGTGAAATACACCTTTGGGGAAGCAGTAGTCCAGTAATTTCTGTGGTGCATCCTATAACTAGGTAATGTTGTAGTGTGATAAACTAGTTAGGTAGGAGTTCTAATCCCAGAAATGGCAAGTGTGCTTGTCTGTGTTTGTCATTCATATCCTGTGGGGAGGTGGCTGTGAATGTGTAACAAGTGGACTTAATGTGAAGCGAGTTTTGCTAATTTCTTATATGGTGGCCCTATTATGTGTCACAATGTCTACCTTACTAGGATAACAAATGTCAAATAGCCAAGAGGCTGGGGTGCCAATCCATACCCCTACATGTGACATCAAGGCCTGGTGAACAAAGTAAGCAACCCTTGTATTACCCAGAGAACACTCTCAACCCACACCTCATACACAAACTTGTCTAGGCAACAACCATTATGTTTATAGTACCCTGCTTATTGCCCACAGATAGTAACCATGGTGTGATTGCAGTGGACTACATGCTATG
>NC_056745.1:587400837-587420047 GCF_019279795.1 Protopterus annectens | reverse complement strand
TAAGTCAGATGGACAATGCACTTACAAATGCTGAAACATACACCAGTGCACTTCATTAGCACTTACACGACTGCATGGATCATGCTATCCCAAACAGAGCCATGATGGTACCCACCAGATAATGGACGCCACTCTGGGGGTCCAGTTCCATGGACATAATGTACAACAGAAGGTGGAGGCTGTTGCAAAGTGGAGTACAATCCCATGGGTGGAGTAGCTCACTAGTCAGCCTCAGTAGGAATCTGGGATCCCTTATCACATCCTCCAAAGCTAGCTACGTTATCATTACTGCGACACATTCCAAGGACTACCACAAAGCATTATGGAGGTATGTCAGTACTCAATGGAAATATCCACATCTGCTCTGACATATGATGGTTAGGCAGGAACATTACAGACCGACTGCTATTGGCAACATCCTGGCAGATAGGTTCAATGCTAACTTTACACCCTCTTACTCCCTACAGGGCCAAAATCCATACAGGAACAATGCAGAGTCCATGCGGTCACAACTACACAGTTCCAACCTGCACTCTCTAAGGCCTGGAACACAGACTCCATGTGACCGTCCAACATCCCAGGCTGTGATTTACACAAACCTCAGAATGACATGGCTCCCCACTTGGCCACCAGATTCAGTAATAGCCTTGTATCAGACATTGTGGCACCTGAATGATGCACAGCAACAGTTATCACACTCCACACAGGTGGCACCACAATGAACCACAGGGACTATTGCCCTATATTCCTGACTGGACTGTTCTGCAAGGCTATGGGACACATCATCATGGAAGTCATTCACAGAGACATTGGTGGGCTCCAGACCTTTGATGCCACCCGGGTTGGATTTGTTAGGGCCAGACCATGGCTCCTACACCTGGTGGACTCCTTTGATACAGTTACCAGGGTAGTTGATGACAGTAAGGGAGTCCACACAGCCTACCTTGTCCTCTCATTGGCTTTCAGCACCGTTCTCCATTCTGGCATTGACAACATACACATCCACCTGCACATCGACCGCTACGTCTCGGGATGTTATGCAAAGTGGCTCACGGACAGGACCCACACAATGAGGGTAGCATAATGTGGTACCTACTGTAATTCAGTTACACTTGGCGTACCACAGTCCTCGGTCAAAGGGCCCCTCATGTTCGGTATATGCTTCCCTGAGGTACAGGCTAGCACAGAGGGATTTTCCCTGAATAGGTTTCCAGACAACTGCAAACAAGGAGCCATGATTGATCCACTAGCTGATACAGACACCCTCCATAAGGGTGTCACTGTGACGGATACCTGATGTCAATAACATGGCCTCAAGCTGCATGACACAAGGTGCATAGACATCCACTTTGGATTACACCAATCACCCACTGACCATCACATAGGTGGTAGTCCCCTACATACATGTGACATTATATGGGATCTTAGTACACACGTATGTAGCAACCACTCCTTTGATAACCATATTGCCAATGTGGAGTGGATATCCTTCTACGTGGCCACCCTTATCTATAATGGGTTTGTAGCTGGAACAAAGGCACCCATTGTACCTCTATACTCCTGATGTATGACACATGTTCAAGGGTAAAACACCCCTTTTGGGGTGTATCTTACAGAACAGCAATGGCTTTACATACCACAACATTAACACACCTTGAGGATTATTGACCTCCGAAGGATGACGTATGCGGCACAACTACGGACACCATGACTGTACACATTTGCATACTGCATACTCAGGGGTGACCTCTGAGAACATACAGGGCCCTTGTCCACAACAATATTTATGGATATACTACACATAAGCAACATAAGCAAAAGCCACTGAGAGCAACATGCTCATGGATATGTGCACAAATGCAATGATGAGTGGGACGTGCTTGAGGGATACATTCCTGAACCAGACACTCACCATGCTTTGGAACATGATTCCTATGTACATCAAGCAGGGACACTCACTAGCACTCTTCATGAGATACCTCGATGGGTGGATGGGAGACACACATGTACGCCAGGAATCACTGCAGTGGCTGTACTGTACACAGGTGCAGGTAACACATGGCTCTGCTTTTCACAGACAAGGCACTACCCTAGGGAGGTGCCGCCGGTGAAAACACTGTTGTTGGGCTTACACATGGACTTGGCCAGACAGCATAGTTCCTCACTATGAACCTGTGAAGCTATTACATGCCCTTTGTGCATGGATAATTGAGCATCTCTTCCATTTCAGTTAGCTATCATGCTGTTACAGTGTCCCGTGACTACAAGCCATATGTATCCTGTTATTGTTTATTGTACATGTCAATAGACGATATCTTTTGTTTGCATGATATAACAGTTATGCTGTGTAAAATATCTGACATATCTACCTACAATACTGTACATTACACATATTTTAAACATTATCCCATAATGCAAAACATACTTGCACAGCAGGACCAACTTATGCATGTTATTCTCATTATATGCCCATACACGTGCCTACTGTGACAGTATATCAACATATACTATCCCCTGCTATGGCACGTACTTGTTGGACAAACCCTACCACTGATGGCGGGTGGTGTGGAATTTTTGTGTTTAAAGCCCTCATGTAGTATCCCTTGTGGTGTATGAGATGTTTACCTTGTGGCCCACAGCAGGACACACAATTTTTACAAGCGTTACTATGCTCAACAAGACATCACAACATAATAACTTTTTCCACTTTATGCATTGTGTGCACTTTAATTAATACAAAACAGGCTCTACATACACTAACATACTGAGTGTTCTACATACCTTGTTAGCGTTCCGAGTCTTCGTAAATATCTCTCTTACACCTTTACTGTTTAAACGGTTCTATGGTATGAGCATACAGTTTGAATGTATGGCAAGGCATCCTTATATACGTCGATACCTGTAACATGTGGTATCCTGCTGCCAATTGGTGTTCCTGAGTAAATTATTACATGCTCATCAGCTGTGCAGCTACTCCATTCGCCAATTACGCGGCAACAGTGGGGTATAATTGAATTCTCCACTTGGGCGTTGCCCTTTTGCCCTACCTTCGGGGAGACGGCCTGTATGTATTTTGTTGTGAGGAATTGCAAATGCTATTTGGAGAGACACGGATATTTTGAATTTATGTCCCCCGTGGATTGTGTGTGAGGGGTAGAGTATGTGGTTCTACATGTGAGTGTACCTGTCATCTCAACTGTCTGATAAGGGACTACTGTAAACAAAACCTGTAACATCGCCGTCTGTTCCATTATACAACAGCTACTATTTCACATGGCACCATTACAAATGTGTCTCTCACAAGGTATGTTAATGCTTCTGCAGATGGAATTGAGTGAGTGGATGTTTGTGATGTTATTACAGTCTGTATTGCAATTGTTTCGGGTGTGGGGAAGATGTAGGTGGGTGTACATAGCATATTCAGGTTTGTGGGGACTGCATTTCTACATATTCCATATATGTGTGTGGGCTCCTTCCCTAATTGAAGACCTATCATTTAGTAGACTGAAACTATGGTTGTTACGGGCTTATACATTGAGCCATTGTTAATTGGTTTCTATATAGCATGCAGGTGAGGTTGATACTTCAATACCTCTGGAAATACATTGATATGTAAGGGAATGTTAATAAATGACAGCTGTCTCGTGTATTTCTGTCACAGATATTTGCACTCATTGCAGTTGTGTTGGTGACTGAACCTCTTTGGCATGGGTTGCCACCTTTTCAAATGGCCATAGTGGGACATTTGCAGGACACACATCGGTGTTTACAGGCCGACACATACCCACGGTCAGTACAGAGGATAGAACATACTTTTATCCTGAATACATACTTATTCTTGTAGCACTTTAGCTACTTATCATGTTTCATGTAACATTTACGTATTTTAGATACAGGCATAACTATTTAATGCAACTATTAATTAGGTTCATAGGTTCATAGGTTCATACTAGGCTATCTGCCCGAGGGCATTTACAAGCCTAGCCCATCGTTTTGTGGCTTACGCCACCCCTTTAGTATGGGGAACTATACCCATTATTTTGCTGTGCCTCTGTCGAAAGCAGTGACACTGAGGTAATCCCTGGGATATATCTACATCTCCCATACATTGGTCAAGATTTCTCTTGAACAAGGCCAGCGAGGTGCTCTGCCTCACATGTACCGGGATTTTGTTCCACAGCATAGGGAGTCTTTGGGTGATGAATCTATCTCTCCAGCACGCCCTATTAATAGCCGTGGTCGAGGTTTAAGTCTCCCGCCCTTGTGGCTCTGATGGATCTAGATTTTTGAGGTGAAGCATATTCATCAAATCTGGGTTTGACATGGCCTTGTATGTTAGGCAAAGGTCACCTCTGAGCAATGTGTTTACTGAATAGAGCTGGAGTTCTTTCAGTCGGGCAGCATAGGACAGATTTTGAGACCCTTTATCCTTTGGTGAGGAACTTTTGTGGCCTCCAGCTGCTGCAAGTGTCGGGTCAGATACATTCCGAATGGGGCATTGTACTCAATCATTGGTCTGATGAGTGATGAGTAAAGGGAGACTATGACCTCCCTTGATCTAGATGAGAATCCCTTCATGATAAGGTGGGCAATGTAGAAGGTCTTCCTGACTACTTTAGCTACATGGGTGTCAATGACAGACTACTATCAACCTGGGTCCCCAGGTCCCTGATAACTTCTTCTGTGCTCAGTGGATTGCCACCTATTTGGTAGCTAGGGGTAACCTTGTTTTTCCCCAAGGGTATGGCTATGCATTTTTGGCATTTAACTTTAGGCCGTGGCTCTGGCACCAGTCAGCCCCTGTTGTTAGACCCCCCTCAAGGATATCTGTGTCAGACGTGTTTTGTACTATGGCCCAGTTTGCAGTCATCTGCAAACTTTGTCAGCCATAACCCTCCTGTGTTTGCTTGTACTTCGGAAAAGTAGATGCCAAACAAGAGTGGGCCCAGGACTGAGCCCTGTGGGACACCACTTGTGACAGGCTTTGAGTCTGACATGGCGCCAGCAACTCTGACCCTGTGGGTTCTGTCACTCAGCCAGTTTGCAACCCATCTTGTGATGTATGGGTTAACATTTAAGCTGATGAGTTTTTCAATGATACCCGAGTGGGGTATTGTATCAAGGCCTTAGCCAGATCGAGGTAGGCTGTATGGACTGCCTTTCCTCATCAATGGCTTTGGTGACTGTTTCAAAAAGTCAACCAAGTTTAAAAGGCATGATCTGCCTTTGACAAAGCCAAACTGGGTTGGATCCAAAGTCTGCAAATTCCCTATGTCTTTATTTATGAGGTCCATTATGATCCTCTCCATGGCTTTGCAGATAAGGCTTGTCAAGCTAATGGGCCGGTAATTTCCAGGGTCGGTGGAGGCACCGCCTTTGTGAAGTGGGACCACAGTTGCAGTGCGCCACCCCTGGGTACGATCCAGAGGTAAGACTTTGATTAAACAGTTGTCCTAGCTGTGGGTTTAATTCCTCATTGAGTTCGTGGAGCACACAGCCGGGGACACCATCAGGTCCCATGGATGCTGTGTTTTTGCTTTGGAGAGAGCAGTTCTCACTTGGGCGCTGGAGATGTTTGGGGCTGCAATCGTTTGGTATAGATATCTCCTTTGGGGAGGGGAGAAGTTTGCACTGAACCTGTCAGCCAGTATGTTGGCAATGTCTGTAGGATCAGTAATCTTCACATCATTTTGAACTAGTTCTGAGCATATCTGGGAGTTTCCTCCTAGGTTTCTAACATAGCTAAAGAAGGCCTTATGATTGTCTTTTGAGTCTTTAGCTATTTTTCTCTCGAAATTTGCTTTGGATGATTTTATGAGAGCTCTTAGTTTTTTACTTATAGTGATCAAGGGTGTCTTACCTTTTAAGGATTTTGCTCTATCTTGTAGTAGCTTCCTCCTTTTGTTGTAGAGTTTGTTTATGGCTGGGGTCCACCAGACTGGACGCTTGCCTTTGGTACAAAGAGTCTTTGTTTTGCTTGGGATTGCCTTATCCATGCAGTCCTGCAGGTGCTGGTAGAAGGCATTTGTAAGTGATTTAGCGGCTTGAGTACTGTTTTCCGCCGGATCGGGCCTTAAAGGAGACCACACTAGTCTTTAGAAGTGTGAAGTCAACTTTGAGAAGTTCTTTACTGTGGTCTTTTATTTCAGGTGGGGTGGAGATGAGGACCTCCAGCGAGATTAGTTTGTGATCTGATCACACCAGTGAGAGGTATACTTCGGTGTTGAACATTGTGCTCCCATGTTCGTGATGATGAGATCAAGTATGTTATCTCCTCTTGTGGGGATGGTGACTAGTTGTTCCATGGCATTTGAGTTTATGAATTCCAGGAACTTTTGGGCTAGGGTGTTTGGGCTTGAGTAGTGTTCCCAGTCTATATTAGGGTAATTGAAGTCACCTAGTATGATGGTGTTTGGTGATACATTTATCCCTCTAGTGTTTTCAGGAAGGCCATGTGAGGTTCCTGAGTTTGTGAGGGTGGCCTGTAACATGCTACAATTTGCAGAGCAGTCTTGCCTACTGTTAATTGCACCTGGATGGTCTCCGATGCATCATGCTGCCACCAGTCTTGAGGTGTGGGTGTCCTTGATGAATATGGATACCCCTCCTCCTTTCTTGGTATTGTCCGGATTTTGGGGCCGGAACGCATGATATGAGGTAAAACCTGATAGCTGGGGTGCTCTCAGGAGCCTTGAACCAGGTTTCTGTCACAGCACAGACATCGATGTTCTCCATACTGAGAAGGGCCTCGAGTGCGTGCATTTTGAGATTTAGACTTCTGGCATTGAGCAGCATTACCCTTAGTTTTTTCCTTTTTGTGTTCTAGGGTGGTAGGTTTAGAATTTGAGCCTTGCCTAAAAAGGCATTATGGGGTGGCAAGAGCCTTTGCCAATATTCGAATCCCAGGGGTGACAGGTGCAAGCCGTCCCTTAAGCAGCGTGGCTTGTCCAGCATGTCATCCCAGGCAGACAGATACTGGATCCCCTTTGAATGACACCAGTGTTTAAGCCAATTGTTAAAGCTGATCATCTTATCTCTGTATTGTGGCATCATTCTTGGTGAAGGTAGGATACTGCTCAAGGTCAGGGTCATACCTGCCTGGGCTACATAATCAGAGAGCTCCTCAATGTCTCTTTTCATGTAGTCCAAGGAGGTGCGTCTCAGGTCGCTTTACACCAGCGTGGACAATGACTGAGTCATATTTGTACCTGCTGTTGAGAGACCTGAGTGCTTGCGTTATGTGGCGGATTCTAGCGCCCGACAGACAGCTTACTGTGACCTTCTCCTTACTCAGTCTGGTGGCGGGACGCCAGTGTGTCTGACTATGGAGTCACCAATGACTAGTGTGTCTGGCATTGTGTTTGGCCTTAAGGGCTGTGACTGTTTGACACTCTGACTGTGAGGTCTATGTGTTGCAGGTGTTGTGTTCTGAGGTGGTGGTTGTTTGGGTGTCTGCTTTGGTGGCCTCTGCTGTTTTGGTAGATTTTGATCAGAGCCTCCGAGTATGTCTTTGTGTGTTTATGTGTATGATTTGAGGTTGTAATGGTACTATGTGAGACTGGGTCTATAGTGTGTGTGGTAACCTTCTCCTCCTGACTGGTCTTGCCAGTCCTATGTTGAGAGAGCTCAGCCTCCAGTTTGGCCGTATAGTTGCATCTCTCGCATGTATTAGTGTTTTGTGGGATGAGGAGAGGGTTGTCTGTGTACATGAGGCAATTGTAACATTGCCTCAATATTCCCAGGTTCACCAGCTGAGCAGGAGAGGACAATAGCAACTGATCCCTCGACATTCTAGAAGGATAGACAAAAAACTTTTAAAAAGATTCCGGGGGATGTGGGTGACCGAGAAATGGGGGGTTGTCTTTTTGGGGTACTATCTATGACAAGAGTGCCGTATCAAGGTAATAAGTACTGTAGGAGCAAGTGCTAGGTTTAACAGATAGAGAATAGTCTACTTGGAGTCAAGTAGAGATGATCTTTTTAGTTATAGGATACGCTGATTAGATCAGTAGTATAGTTCGAGGAAGGTAGTTTTAAGGGAAAATTTGAAGAGTGTAATTTAGGTAGCCCTAATAGTTTAAATCTGCTTAACCGGCGCTGCCCTAGTGTGCAACAGTAGCAGCTCAGAAACTGCAGCTTCATCTTAAATCGCAAGAAACGCGTTTTAGCTTTTATATCAGGGGGCTGAAAGAAGCTAGGAACTGGCCCAAAACGACCAATAAACTACAAGTTACTGGCTGAAACCTCACAAAACTGGACCAACAGGCAGCTCAATGCTTCCCACTCCCACTGGTAAGCAAGGGAACCTCCTCTGTTCCAAATTAGGTAAAGATTCAGTAACAGGAACTGCAAACAAAGCCCAGGGATCAGCAAGCTCTGAAACTGGACTATTCTAGCTTAGTAAGGCGGGAAAACAAGAGATATTTTTTGGTTTTTTTTTTTTTTCAGAAAACAAGCAGAAACAGATACAGTAAACACTTATAAATGCTATAAATCGGCTATCACAGCCTACACAAACAATTTGCAACAGTTACAGATTTTAAAAGTAACAAATTGAGAAACAAGTGCAAAAACAGAATAAATGCAGAAAACAGTAACAATGTATCAGCAAGCAGGCGAAATACAGTTGCTAGATAAATAGAAGTGGAAAGCCACAAAATTATACTTAAATCAGGTAAAGTCGCTTTTTTAGCTCTCTGAAGCTTGGATTACTCTGCTGGCCACCACGAGGATCTGTGCTGAGTAGGTACAAGCCAAAAACGCTGCTTAGCTTTTTATATCAGGGGGCTGAAAGAAGCTAGGAACTGGCCCAAAACGACCAATAAACTACAAGTTACTGGCTGAAACCTCACAAAACTGGACCAACAGGCAGCTCAATGCTTCCCACTCCCACTGGTAAGCAAGGGAACCTCCTCTGTTCCAAATTAGGTAAAGATTCAGTAACAGGAACTGCAAACAAAGCCCAGGGATCAGCAAGCTCTGAAACTGGACTATTCTAGCTTAGTAAGGCGGGAAACAAGAGATATTTTTTGGTTTTTTTTTTTTTTCAGAAAACAAGCAGAAACAGATACAGTAAACACTTATAAATGCTATAAATCGGCTATCACAGCCTACACAAACAATTTGCAACAGTTACAGATTTTAAAAGTAACAAATTGAGAAACAAGTGCAAAAACAGAATAAATGCAGAAAAACAGTAACAATGTATCAGCAAGCAGGCGAAATACAGTTGCTAGATAAATAGAAGTGGAAAGCCACAAAAATTATAATTAATATATGGGACATAATTATGTTCTACAATCTCGGACATTTGCCATTTTTAATATTTTTTTGTCAGGACACAACTGCCCAGGGAGGGGCTGTCCCTCTTAAAATGGGACAGGTGGTAAACGTATGCCTACGGCCAGCTATGACCACACCTACCGTAATGATCTACTTCTGAGTTAGCACTAACAGACACACGATGCAAACACACACATTACAGTCCCACAGAAATGCACACGGCACCCTCAACACACACGTACACAGACTACAGCAATCACAAACACAGTTGAACACAGTACCTACCTGGACCGCAGCACTGGCAGCGATAACTAAATGTCCCTTAACATTGTGATAATATTACTCTCGGTTCTAGTGTTCCGGTACTGTGGCCTTTCGGTTTTAAGCCTCGTGATTACGCGCATCGGTATGTGACACATTCGATAGTTGGCAGTATCCTATTTATTTGTACCTCCATGGTTGTGTACATGTCGTTGACCTATCTATATATTTGCAGATATAGGTGAATATGTATATATCAACATATATCTCTCTATCACCCTTTCTATCTCTATTATATATATATATGTATATATATATATATATATATATATATATATATATATAGAGAGAGAGAGAGAGAGTGAGTGAGATGGAGAACACACCTTTCGTTGTGTACATGTCGGTGTATACTGTTTCCTGGACTCCGCACGTTTGTGTTTTAACCTGTCACAATACACACCTGCCATTGGTACATCTCGGGTAGCTTAGTGTTAGGTGATTGTGTACATGATTGCATGTTCTACTCCTGGCAGTGGTTGTTTTACCCTTCAGAACAGGCACTATTAGTACAGGGGTGAATAATGCTAGTTTCACCTGTTCTGGACATCGTTGACCATGATCTGCACGATATTCAGAAAAGCTTAGCCCTGTTTCACGCATATCCGTATAGTCATGTTTAAACGACGCTTACCAGCACTTGCCAATACATAATCCCGCTGACATGTGCTAAACCTGATCTGATGACCTGCATCCAACATCCATTATTCATGCCTTCAGGATTACGTAACGTCCCTTGCAGGACGTGGGACCGGGAACATGCACGACAGTCAGTGCATTTAGCATTTGGGCATCTGGGATTTGTACACGTGTTATGGTGTTTTGTATGTGGACTGTACTACAGCTGTTACTCCATACTGCAATCAAATGTGTAACTCAGTTAGTTTACATATGGATGAGACCTATTAATGGTATGTCCAAGTGATGTTTAATGGATGTGCTCCAGCATTGGGAATGTATGTCACAGTGAACCACACACTATAATGTACTACACCTTCACACAACCATAGGTGGAGCATGCTGGGGTGACAGATACCTGTCATGGGTACTCCCCATGCTTTGCCACTACATCCCTGATTACATTATATGGAGCCCCTCATTAACAAACCAGGTAAGCCATGCAGAGTGTGTGAGGAACAGTGATTACACACATGGATCCCGCAATTGGCTCTGCTCCACTGAGGGACAGTTGGTTAATCGATGTGGTGGCGACAGCAGACACTGTTTGCCTCGGTTGATGAATGGCCTCTGACAATTGGGCATGTACCTACCGATGTACCTAGGAACCTATGCATACAGTATCAACATATGCTGTTAGGTGCGTGTACTGTTCAGGTGTTGACATTCCTTGTTCCAATAGCTGTTGTGTGTGCAATGGTTGAGGGCTGCCTATGTAGGATTCACACAGTAGGCCACTTATACATTACAATTTACAGGTGGTCATGTGTGTGTACCATCCAGTTTACTGTGTGTGCAGGTGGAGAGGTGTGTCAGTCCATAGGGGCCTACACTGTCAGTGTATGTGCTATACGTTCCCTCTTTGCCAAGGCGTGGGCATATTGGGCATGCATCTGTGTGCCTACTGGGGCTGGCACAGGGTGTTCATGGTCTGAATCCCTCTGTGCCATGATGGCCTTGGCAATTGCGGTGGGCTGGGAGGGCCTTCAACATTATGTCCCTGCTGCAGCTGTTTCCGCAGGATCATATTATGTAGCATGGCACATACTATGAAGATGTGGGCACACGTGCCTGGAGAGTACTGCAAGGCTCCACCAGATATGTCCAAGCAACGGAACTGTGATTTCAGCATCCCAAACACATGGTCTATGATGATTCTGGTTTGTGTGTGTGCCTCATTATGGCGTTCTTGCATGGGTGTGTGTGCATTTCTGACGGGAGTCATCATCCACAGCTTCAGTGCATAGCCAGTATCCCCCACAAGGTGGCCATGTGGGATGTCCCCCCTGACAAATACCTGATACAGCTGTGAGGCATGCCAGATGTGGGAGTCATGGTAGTTTCCAGGGCTGCCAGCACACACATCCATAATAATGCCCTGGGCATTGCAAATGACCTGGCAGTTGATGGAGTGGTATCCCTTGCGGTTTATGTAGCACCTACCATGCTCATCGGGCGGTGACTTGATATGTATGTGCGTGCATTCTATCGCACCCAGTACCTCTGGGTAGTGTGCCACCTGGTGGAAGAGACGCATATTGCTGGCCAACTCCTCCTGAGTTCAGGGAAAGTATATATGCTCATTGACATGTGGTAACATAGCATCCAGGAACTAGTGTAGTACACTGGATGCTGATGCCTGTGAGATCCCCATTATATCTCCAGTTGGCCTTTGAAAGGTACCTGTGGCTAGTATTCGCAAGCTTACACATACCTTCGTGTCCACTGGGATGGATTCCCCTCTGTTGTTTCTGGATCTCAGGCGTGGCCTGCACAGCTCAACTATTTGCTGTAAGATGTCCCTTTCCACCCTGTAATGCTCTGCTATCTCCTGATCATGTAGCCCCTGGTAGGTTACCCTTGGTCTGAACACTCTTCTCCTCCTCCGGGGCCTGTGGTGGTTGTCAGCATCATCCTCCACAACACCTTCAGTCTCTAACACATGGTGATGAATCACAGCTATGGCAGCTCCCAACATGTACATTGTAAAAGTTCCCCATCTGTTTACACTGATGGTGCAGTGTTTGGAAATACACAGGTGTGTGTGAGGTGCCTTCACACTTTATACTGTTGAGTTGTGAACACTGATGATGTCATAGGGTGTGTATGTACTATCGGAGCTACAGGGTATCTTATGTGTTTTACCACAGGTACTGCTATTGTCGTGCCTTTGGTGTTGAGTTACATTTGGCTGCCGTGGATTACCTCTTGCCCTTCCCTTAACATTTCTTAACATTTCCCCTCCCATTTTCTGGCATGCATCCAGCAGCCTGCTTTCATTTGTACTTTCCAAAACTTGGCTTATCTTACGAAATGTGTTTTACGGCCTATCTACTGCAGGTTTGCTTTGCTCTGCTATGACAGTTCTCTTTTCTTTGCAATCCGACACCTCCCCTATCCTGTTCTGCAGGTTGCTGCGAGCAGACTTGTTAGCTGTCATCGATTGCCCACTGTGAGTTAATAGATGTTAATTGCTCAGTTGCACTCCAATTACCCTACTGCAGCATCTCCTTATTTTCTTCCCCTAACCTTCCTGTTTGAGCTATGGTGCGTGGCGCGTGCGTCCGCTTACCGGGTTTCAGGCACGTTTTCCTCTGTGTACACATGCGTTTTCAGGCACCATATGTGCTCTCAGCTAAACGATGCTATACCTACATCCCCACCCCTATCCTGCGGCTTTGCTTAGCAATGGGCAGGCTGGATTTGCATTGCTCCAATGTGCTTACAGCTACGGTGGCACACCCCACTGCTGATGTCATGTATACCTCCGAACCACTCCTCGGTGTTGTAGCGCTGCGCCATATGGTACATCCTTAGTCCGGTGGGACGTTTGCGATTCACTATTACTTGCCTCATTTGCATTGCATTGACTACTAATTCATAGTTACCGCGCCGAACACTGTCACAGACCCTTAGCAACCCTTGCAGCTTGGTTGTGGTGTACCATGCATGCCATTGAGTATTATGGTGAAATCATGATTTGTATTACATTGCAATTTTATGATGTTTGTGTATATTTTAGTTGTGTTCCCGTTTGCGCACACATGCCCTGCAGTTCTACTTTGTGTTACTGTGGACATGACATTAAATGTTGTTTTTTAGGTGTTGTGCATCTTTTCTTATGCCATTGGCTGTATATTTAGCCAATCCCATATGTTAACTTTGTAATACATGAGTCTGGTCCGCTTTCATAGCTCCAATGTTCTGTTTGGAAAAATGTAAACCGTTTTTTTTTTTTGGTTTGCATTTCTGTGGGCTTATGCTACGCCTGCACCACTTCATGAATTGCTATGTACCTTCATTTGCATGGTGCAGTACTGTGCATGGGGGTGATTAGCATACCTGAGCTGAGGGCTGCGCAAATCTGGCGTATGCTGGTAGTGCACATGGAATTGGATCATACCTGAATCACTTGGCGACCATATTTGGCGTTATACCGCCTATGCTACCCCTGCGCCTGGCGCAAGCTTCATGAATCCTGGGGAGCATGTCTGCACTGCAGACATTAGAACCAGAAACAATGAAAGACATTTATTTGTGGGAACTGCTTTATCAATATTTTACAATTCTTTCTCATCTCAATTGCGCTTTCATTGGCCCTATGTAAATGCATGCTTAAGGAGCTACATTTCACTTATTAATGTTACCCAGTTATTTGTTGTACAAGTTAAGCATGGAAGAATGGTGGTGAGTGACAAGAGTATAATGATTTGGACTCTGAATGGCTATACAAGTCTCCATTTTTGTAATTTATGTATTTATTTTCGGTCCCATTGTATCATCATCAGTTGCTGGTAACTATCCTCAATCTCTGGTCACCCAAGATCTGCCTTAATTACATTGAATTTTTGAATTTTCCTTCATAACTGAGCACCATGGTCTCATTTCCACTATCTAGTAAAGTGTATCACTGTTATTTTATTTAATTTTCTTTTTTCACAACTCACCAGGATGTCTAGTTGGTTAGTGAGCCACTTTGTGCTGGACATCCTGGGAAAAAAATTCAGACATATATTTTAGAGGGGGAGACAATTAGCAATCTCTGATAGCAGGGATGAACACAGCTCATGGTTATTAGCCCGCCCTGCCCATCATCAACAGTGATGACCCTGTGGTGCTGAAAGTGTGGCAGCTATTAATTAATTATAACACTGGATTTTGTATAAGGAGTTGAGGAGACGAGCATGTTTTAAATATGGTACTTATTCATTTAAATACTGGACATGTCCTTATGATGTGTGTGTGTGTGTGTGTGTGTGTGTGTGTGTGTGTGTGTGTGTGTGTGTGTGTGTGTGTATGTGTGTGTGTGTGTGTGTGTGTGTGTGTGTGTGTGTGTGTGTGTGTGTGTGTGTGTGTGTGTGTTTTGGGGGGTAGAAATCAGGGTGAGAACAAATTGTCGTGCTGTATACATGGAATTTTTAGGACTTGATAGCTGCATATTAAATATGAGAGGTACATCACTAAAGTTTGAGCTCTTCAGGACTTTGTCACTTCCAATAGTAAAGGAATTTGTAGAGGACTTACAGTTGTCTTTTATTTTGCAGATAGCAGAAGAGCCGTGTTTGCTTCAACCGGTGGCTCGAGGGAACTGGACTCAACAGGTAATGGATGCTGCTGCTGTGGATGTTCTAGCCACTTCAGCGGTGCATAATAAGGACACAGGTAGTGCTACACTGTTAGTTGCTCATTTAGGCATATCAGTGATGGCATGGTTTGGGAGTAGTATGGGGAGAGGTAAGGATGAGGTATGTTAGGGGCAGGGTAAAGCAGGTGGTGTGGTTGAAGAATGACAGAGGTTTTGGCGGGTCCCTTTTTAGTGAAGGGAGACAGTTTCATGAGAAGGCTTTTGGCCATGAGGAGGGTTTAGGTTTGATTATGGGGAGTTTGGGGTCATCCACAGGTGGGGAGGAGTCACAACAGCATGAGGTTAGATCAGACTTTGGGATCCTGCTGGGTGATTTGTTAGCTAAGCAGGCTCTGGGCCAAGGGAGGGAGTTGGGGATTGTTTCTAAGAAGTTGGCAGGGAATTTAATTTGATTCACCATTGGCCTTATTCCAGTGGGAATTCTGTGTATGATTTTATTTATGGAGCTGATGCAAAAGTCAATTACGTGTCTTTGGATGATGCAGTGCAGGTCATTTGGAGCTTATGGACCCATGGCTGGTGAAGGTAGATATCGAATCCATTTTTCATTTATTATTGGTTTGAAAGGAAGAGTGGCTGTTGTTGGGCAGGGTGGTTGGGTTTCAGTTCTACTTTGATAAGATAGTGCATATGGGATGCTTGGTGGCTTGTGCTACTTTGAAAGGTTTAGCACTGCATTCCCTTGGATTTGACAGCAGTGGGGTAGTAGCCAGAAGGTGATACATTATCTGGATAACTTCCTTAGAGTAGGTGAAGGCTTGACAGAGCATTGGAAGGCATGCATGTGTTTTTGGGGATGTGTGAGGGACTGGATGTTCCGTTAGCTAGGCAAGAGTTAAAAGGCTCAAGCAAGGCATTGTTTTCTGGAATTGCTAGTGGTTGCAGGCCATGGTTTGTTTTGTTTACCAGATGCAAAGGCAACATTTTTGAAAGAAAAGATTCAGTGGGGAAATCCAAGGACAAGGTGCGGAGTAAGGGACAATTCACCTAGGTTGTTCCTTTTGTGGTTTAGTAGCCTTTTGTCGAACAGGGGGAAAAAGCAAACATCATTGGTTGAGGGTTAATAAGTCGGTGTGGCCTGATTTAGTATTGTGGTTGTCCATTTGGAGCAGTTTAATGGTATGGCTTTTTGTCAGGGGGACTGGGTTGTTCAAGGGGATTTGCCATTCTTTACAGATGCAGCAGGAAGTACTGTGAAGGAGGGCTTATTTTGGGTGGGGTTGATGGTTTGTGGCTCATTGGCCAGCAGGATGGATGGATGATTGGAGAAAGGATATTGACTGCTTGGATTTAGTCTCAATCTGGCTGGTGTTGAAGCACTTGCAGGAGAAGTTGTTGGAGAAAAGGGATAATTTTCATTTGGTAGATATGGCAGTGGTTCGAGTGCTGATTTTGCCTGACAAGGTATGACAGCTTAGCTTGGAATGATCAGATGCTTAGTACAGGAATCCTGGGTAGCTTTTAAAAGGAAGGATGTGGTAGAGCTTTGGAAGATTTGTTAAATTTGTGTTGGAGCTGCCTGAAAAGGAAGCAGTTGGCTGGGAATGAGTGTTGTTGAAATATTTGGTTCAGGCTTGGGAACAAGGTAAGCCACTTCAGTCGGTCAAGGTGGACTTAGCTGCCATTGCACAGGTGGCAGGGTTATGTGACTTTACTAAATCTTGGACTGTGGTTCACATGAAGTGTTGGGGTCAGGTTGATAATGTGAAGACTGACAGCTGATGGCCATTGAGGCATTTATATGATATGACATTGAGATGTTTATGACAGGGATCCAGTTTGGTATAGAGAAGATGGGGTACACCTGAACGATTTTGGCTTGGGCCTCTTTAATGTACACTTAGGATGTTTTTGAAGGGTTTGCTGAAGATTTTGGAGTGAATGAGGGGGGAAAGCCTGTATCAGGCTGGTTGGATGAGAAAAGGGGCAGACTTGTCCCTCTTCTGTTCCCCTTCTGGCATTGGATGTTTAATTCAATGAGCTGGGGAATGAAAGTGAGTGATGGGACACTGCTTGAAAAGTAAAAGTAAGTAAGCGCAGGTGAGGAAACTGGTTGATAAGTAAACGTAAGTGAGTGGAGGTGAGGCTGCTACTTATTTGGCTAGAATGAGTGGGGTTATGCTGACTAGTAAATGGTTATATGGATGTTTATGCTGGGATCAATAAATTAAAATGTTGTTCAATAAAGTTATGTTTATGGAAGTTTAATAAAGATCATCAAATGTTATTTGGTGTTGTGTGTTTACTGAATGGGACTGGGACAACAGGTTTTAGTTTTACTGTCAAACGCCTAGCAAAAGAGCCTTTGAACTACCTTTTATGAGATACTGGTAAATACCTTTTTAAGACCTTTTTTATTAATTTCTTGAGTACGGTTTAAGTGCCAGGTAAACTTAACAACAATCAGCTCAAAATCTTTGTTTGCACATTAAAGTGGAAAAGAAACTGAATTTTTCAAGTTGTAGAGTATGAACTAATGCCTGAACTTATGTATTATTTTGGTTTTCCACATTTTGCTATCCAGATTGTTATGTTCCTTTTGATGTCTTAGCACTGGCCCAGTAATCAAGGAGCCCCAATCCTCACCAATGGCAACAGTGGGAGGCATACACAATGGGAGGATGACAAGTACACACAAAGTAAATTACACTTTTTCTTTAAAAGCACTCAGAGATCGCAGTCAATCTAGGGCTGGTTTCTCCTTCTTTATCCAGATCCCCAGTAAGACTCCTCACTGGCACAGCTATAGGTCTGAGATCTCAGCTGAGTGGCCAAACCAAGATTTCCGGTACCCTCTCTGTCCACCTTTTCTGCCTCAGTGGAGGACAAAGCCACCATTTCAGGGTAACTGGTAGCATAATCTACTACCACTAGGATATACTTTCCCCTGTGGAACTTGGGGTACTCAGAGGACCCAAAATATCCATAGCTACTCTATGAAATGGCTCCTCAATGAAAGGCAAAGGTATCAAAGGAGCTTTCACATTGTCTCCTGCCTTGCCTATGTTTTGGCACTGCTCACAGGTCCTGCAGTACCCTGCTACATCTCTGGAAATTCCAGGCCAATAAAAGTTCTGCATAATACGTCTCTTTGTATGTTTTATGCCTATATGATCTGCAAAGGGAATTTCATGGACTATAGCTAGAAGTGCCAGATGGTAGGGTCTGGGCACTACCAACTGTTGTATTCTCTCACCCCCTAGCCCTCCCTCAGGGGTCCACTCTCTATATAGTAACTCTTTGTCCCAGAATACAGATTCCCCTTTCCCTTGAGAATCAGGTGCCTCACTGGCTACCTCCCTCAGGCCTTGTAAGGTAGGGTCTAAGAGCTGAGCCTGTCTCAAGTCCATCTTGGTAACTCTTCCCAGATCTCCTTACACATGAAGTCTGGTATCCTCTCACAGTAGTGTTTCACTGTCAGCCTGGGTACTACTAATCACCTTTGCCCTTGCAGTCACTCTGTCCAAGGGGACATCAGTACCCACAAGCAGCTGTGGCTCACCTTCAGTCTCACTGCTACAGAGTAGCTTCCTCCCTGAAGTAACCAACTCACTAGTCCTGGTTGCAAGTGTGCGGTCTGTCCTGGTCTCCCCTGGGCTACCAGACCCACATGCTTGTCTCCAACCTGGCTGCATGTAACTGCATGCACACAAGGTACTGCATTATCAAAATCATTCCCTACCAGGACATCTGCAGGGATATCCTCAAACACACCTACTTGCTTGCTTTCTTTTCTACCCACTCAAGGTGAACCCTAGCCAACATTATTTGGAATGGGGTCCCTCCTAAAGCTCTGACTGGAATAGACTGCCCAAACAAGTAGTGCTCCTCTTTAACCACTGCAGGCTTCACAATGGTTAGGTTAGAGGCTGTGTCTCTTGTAGCAGTGGCCTCTTTCCCATCCACTAAGATTGGATACAACCTCTTGTGGTAGTTTGGTACCCTTGTATCAAGACAACTTACTGCTGGCATTTTGTCATTCCCACTTAATGGCTCTCCTACCATTTGTTCCCCACCTTGCCTCCATGGACATCTATATGCTGCATGGCCCCACTGGTTGCATTTAAAACATTTAACCCTTGGTCCTGGATGTGTACCTTGACTAGTGGCTTCACCTGTTACTGGCAGACATTGTTGTGGCAGTCTGGACTGCTGGACATGGGTTCCCTTAGACTCATCAGCAGCACTGGGAATCCCTTTCCTGTGCAGATTCTCATGTAATCAAAGTGCTAAGGACTTGTCCTTCACCAAGAGGTCTGCCAGCCCTTCAAAAGGGGTGACCTGACA
>NC_056745.1:587228337-587393337 GCF_019279795.1 Protopterus annectens | reverse complement strand
AGTATGCAGTGGATTGCTGTTCTGTACCAGAATCATCATTTACAAGTGTTAAAATCTATATTAAAGTGATATCATTAGAGATTTCACTATGTTTACAAAGCTTGGCTGTCACTCTGAAGTACTGCTGTGCCGATTACTGCTCTTTCTAGCTTCACTATGGTGTTATTACATTGATTTGTTTGACTTAGAATTGCCTGTTTTATGTTTGCCACAAAAGAATAAATAAATAAATAAATACACAGAACCACAAACAAGGTGACAAAGCACCACTACTAAACAATCAAAAACACAGAAATCAGTGGTGCAGAGGGGATTAGGCATGGAAAAATGCACTCGTGAAGCAAGTAACCAAATACCAGAAAATGTATTGTAGGTTAAGCACTTTCATCCTTCAACAAGTAAATTCGCACATGACTTCATCAGAATAAGAACCAGTCTCACCCTTCTCCATTCAAATAGTATCCCAGCACTTTGCTAATTAACAAATTTAAAGGTACAGCAACCAAAAATAATGTCTGTGTTTTTGTTTTATGTTTACTTGAGCATGTTAGCTTTCTGTTAGGTTAAGCTGCATTCATATTGCTTTCTACCTATTATAAATGTAATTCAGTGAATGAGGAACAAGTTACATACATGTACCAATGACTACCTAATGGGTTGTTTCTTTTTCACTGAGGCAGAGTATGAGAGAATGCTTATAACTAAGTCAAATAGACAGATATGTACTGTGAAAATCATATTTAGTATGACTGTAAAGGAAAACAGGATATATAACTGAAGAATGAAAGATCAAACAGACAAATTCAACATAACGTAAGGCTCCCCTGACTGTGACCCAGACAACCCATATTTAATTATTGGCTTGGGCAGTAGAGGAGCTGGGCTGGAGTGATGAGAAGAAGTGGCTTTTTTCAGCCTGTTCATTTAGGGAGAGAAGGTTTGGCTTCTATCTGTGATTTTGTTTGCCTCCATTGCTTGAGATAAAGTTCAATCACACAGAAGATTGCTGGCAAAAATTTTGCATAGAAGGGCGGGCTTATACTAAGTGATGCTGTGTGTGCTAATGCACATTTCATCAAGAATTCTACCCGCTTTCAGGACAGCAAAAAGCCATGGTGTGAAGGGCAACATACTGATGGTGCTAAGGGAATACATGGAATATACTAGTCATGTTATTGTGCATAATAAGTTGGCATTTGCTTTTATCAATGTCAGTGTCACATGTCACTAAAGCTGCATTCCTCACAGTGGTGGTTCAGCTGCTCTGATAGGGTTGGAGGTAGTCTTGGTGCTCAGCTACGACATTTTGTTATTCAGTGATGTCCTCTCCACCCTACTCACACAGCCATTAGTCTGTAACTAATGTTACCTGCTGTTCATGCAAAAGCCGTGTGTCTCATACATTTCATAAAGTTTTCTCAGATAATGAGTCTGAGGAATTCATCACTAAATAAATCTTATTCAAGTTTATATTATATTATACCAGTAATCTGATACACTAGGTTAGAAATCTCAGTGTTATAGTCTGTATTGCATCTACAATCTGTATCTAAACATTTAGTATCTGGTAGATTTTTCTTTATTAGAAACAGGTTCTTGATACAATATGGTATCAATAAAACTTAGTTTTAAGTGGTTAGTGCTAAACTAATTACAGTGAGTATACTTTACCAGAAAGCTTTTATGTGCGGTTTTCGGTTTCCTTTGTTTTGCTTGAGGATACAATATGTGCTAAGAGCATTCCTACTTCTAGGCTCTATAGCAGCAATACTTGACTATACTGTTCTTTCTAACATTTTCTCTGTAGTCTGACAGTCTCACAGAATCATTAATATGAACAGTTTAAGCTCTGCAATACATAATAAGCAATGAAATTATGAGGGAACAACAACTGCGAGCTGACAATGTTTGAATAACTTGAAAAAAATGCAGCTTGATCATGTCAATTTAAACCAATTATTTAGTATTATGTTTCATGATGCCTTCTGTTCTGTGTCTGCTTTATGAGTATGCTGTGCAGTTTGTACTTAGCTCATGTTTAAAAATTATATGTAATATACCAGCCTTCTCAGCCAAGTCACAACCAAGAAATAAGCATTAAGTGCATACATGAATGAATGCACACATAATAAAAGATTTGAGACACAAAGGGGGTTATTTTTCCTATACTAAAACAATCATCTACATGAGTTAAAGTAACCCATTGTACAACCATTTACCCAAACTTCCTAAGCATCCACAGAAGGTACTCCAGTTATTTAAGATTTAGAGAGAATGTTAAACTAGTATATCTATACATATAAATACAACATATATATTTTTATTAATAAGGTTAGTGTACTGAGAAGATCCATATGTAGTCTGCAGATATTAATGCCAAGCATTTTAATTAAGGTGACTACATCAGGGTAATTCTAACAAAGGTCCAGAGATTGAAATTAACTTTACTGTTATAACTGCTAGCACTCTAAATACACAATTGATAATATTTTTAGTGAATATTTTCCCAATATGAAGTATACAGTATACATATATGCATTTCAAAGGATGATATAAACCTACCCATTAATGAAATAAAGGCTAAATTTATTATAAATAAATAGTGCCTTCCACTGCAACCTCATATTTTTGTGGCACTAGTATATTAAGGAGGAGGGTCTGTAAAAATAAATGCTCTAGCAAGTGACAACAAGCATAGACTGACAGTTGTGGCTAATCAGGACACTAATTGTAAAGATGAAATGGATAAATATTATCTAAATAATTTGTTAGAGAGGGATTATTTAACTCTTTGAGTTGTATGATCAATTAAAAAAAAACTGATAGGTGGAATATGAAAATTTCCAGTGCTTAAAATGTATTGACTCTAAAGAAAGTTAGTCATAATGAAGTAGGAATTCAAGTTGATAGAAAGGGTGATAGTGGCCATCTGTTGCCTGTGGTCAAACTAAGGAAACGTGGTAAGAGCAAACTGAAATAGAAATTACTGTTGAACACATGACAGATGTTGTGATACATGGAGAAGAGTCCACAATTCAAGTATAAATTCAAGTTGATAGCAAGGGTGATAGTGGACATCTGTTGCATGTGGTCAAACTAAGGAAACGTGGTAAGAGCAAACTGAAATAGAAATGACTGTTGAACACATGTCAGATGTTGTGATACATGAGAAGAGTCCACAATTCAAGTAGGAATTCAAGTTGATAGCAAGGGTGATAGTGGACATCTGCTGCCTGTGGTCAAACTAAGGAAACGTGGTAAGTGCAAGCTGAAATAGAAATTACTGTTGAACACATGACAGATGTTGTGATACTTGAGAAGAGTCCACAACTTGTGTCCTTGGTGAGGACAAGCATCTGGCAACTAGAATACAAGAAAGAAATCAGTTTGAACAGATGGAACAAAATATAGATCTAAACAGTTTGAATAATGTACAACTAGAACAAAAACTGAAGATTATCTGGAACATATTTCATATAAAGACCATGAAGTATTATGAACTCAGAAATTACATTGTGATGAAAAAAATGAAGAAATAGTGAGTGTCAAGAGAATGTAATAAACACCAGAATGAGACCATTAGGGGGAGTAGCCTCAAAAAGTGTAATACTTGATCAGATAAAAATACATTTTGAAGAAGAATGCTGAAGAAAAGTAGCATCCTCAACAACAGATGTTGTTAAAACTAAACCAGATAGAGCTCCTGAGATTTTTAGTATAGGGAAACTCAGTGCTGAGGATATTCAAAAACGTGATTCCAGAAATTAATGTATATATATATATATATATATATATATATATATAGAGAGAGAGAGAGAGAGAGAATGAGAAAGAGGGAGAGTAGGAGAGTTAGAGAGCGACGGAGAGAGATGGAGCTGGAGAGGGGGAGAGAGAGAGAGAGGGTGTGCAGAGAGAGAGAAACAGAGGGAGAGGGTAGGTGGGAGCAATAGGCTGAGAGAGAAGGAGAGAGAGAGAAAGGGAAAGGGGATAGAGAGAGGGAGAGGGAGATAGAGAGGGAGAGAGGAAGGGGGAGAGAGGGAGTGGGAGGGAGAGAGAAAGAGGGAGAGGGATCGAAGGGGAGAGAGAGAGAAAAAGAGACAGAGAGAAGGAGAGGGGAGGTGAGAGAGAAAAGGAGAGGGAGAGAGAAATAGGATTTGAAGGAGAGAATGTTAAGTGTAAGTGAGAAAAGTATGTGTGATATTAGGAAAGACTTGAAAACACTGTATGTGGAGAACAAAAAGTTTGACCTAGTAATGGTAATAGGAGATGCAAATGAGTCGGGGGCATCTAATCTAAATAGTTTTGAGAACAAGGTTAAGATAGCATCACTTTGAGTACTAGTATAGGATTCAGACTTCCTCTGATTTCTTCCTGGTTCCTATCTATAATAATATTTCATTAAAGGTAATAAGACAGTTTAGAAATTACATAAGAAGGGAATGTTCAATATTCTATATGACTACTGTTCTTTTCCTTAAAGGCCTATATCCAAAATCCCAGTCTCTTCTTGTTTCTTTAGCATCCCCCTGTTTCACTATCATCTCTTTCCACTTTGAATTACAGTTTACTGCTTATTCTATGTATAGGAGCCTTAACTGTATAGCTCTGAAATGCCCTTTAAATTGGGTGATCCCAATCTTCCCTGTTCTACTGGAAGAATTAGCTTATCCCAATTTAAGCCAACACGGGAATAGAAAAATGAGATTCTCCTGATAGAGATGACTGCAATTAGGGATATAGAAAATTGGCAAGAGGGGGCTGGAATTTATTGTATTAAACTGGCAAAAGAACTGAGGTAGCAGGAGAAAATAACTAGAGAGGGAAAGATGATAGAATAGGAGGATGCCAATAATTTGTTTGGACTGCAAGTTAAAGATTACTTTCCCCCTCAAGGACTGATATCAGAGTATAGGCAAAGAGAAAGAAATAGAGTGGTCCTAAATAAATGACCAGCACTGGTAGAGTTTTTAGTAGACACTAGAACAGTAGCAGCCATTAAAAACGGAATATTTAGTAGAACATATACAATATTGCATGATAACTATAAGAGTCAATCAGAGGAGGTTAGAAAGAATTGGGAAGAGAGATTTGATAAGGAATTCACAAAGAAACAATGGGAGAATATATCCACGTCTCCCAGATATGCAACAAAATCTAGAAGATTTAGGATTTTTGATCAGAGATGTTTGCATAGATAGTTTTATACCTCAAGTAGACTCCAGATAATGTTTCCTCAGGTAGGTAGCAAATGGAGGTATGACAGGGAAGAAAGGGGTAATTGGGAATATATTTTCTGGGAATACAGTGACTTGGTGGACTTTAAAGCTTCCCTGCAGGATGCACTGTCGGAGATGCTGAGTGGGCAGATTAGTGTGACATGGGAGATGATTTTTCTAAGCTATGATACGGGATCAGAATTGACTAGACTTATTTAGCCCTTGCTGTCTCTAATTATGGTGGCGATCAAAAAAGCAATTACTAGAAAACTGAAATGAAAATCTAAAATGACTATGTTAGAAGTAGTGATTATAGCAATAGAGATAAAACAACTGGAAATGAAATATTTAGAAAAAGTAGGAGCAAACTACATAAGGAAAAACAATGGGATTTGTGTGAACAATGCATACAGGGGAGGAATGAAGTTTAAAAGAAGGTAGGACTTAAATGAGCTACGTAATGTTTGACTGAAAATGATTGGGTAGATTATAAGTGATGTGTAATGTTTACAACTGGGAGTGTGTCAGTATGGTTTGTGATGGAAAATGGTCTCAACTAGGATTGTGTCGATGTGGTTTGTTTTTATTTATTTAAATGTATGATTGCTTATGTCATAAGTGATGGTTTTATAGAGATGTTTCTTGTTTAGAAAAAAGGGGCATGAATTGAATAATGTATGTAATGTTGCTTAAATTATATGATACATAGCAATATGTGAAGCATAATATTTGTTGATTTGAGCTTGTTAATACAGTTTGATTACATTTATATAAATGTAAATGCGCCTATGTCACAAGTGATAATTCAATAAAAAAAGAGAAAGGAATGGCCAAGATCTTCCCTGGCAGAAATACCAGTATGGGAAGACATGGTATTAAGCTTTATATTATTTGAATATGATAACAGGTTCCATTTTAGTAAGCTGGCTTAAAAAGTTAAATATTTTTAATTAGTAGAATGAGGAAAGTATCAGAAAAGCCAGTGATAAAAAGATCTTTAAAGTTCTTTATGTGTAATGCAAGGGATATGAATAACAAAATGGTGGATCTGGAAGCCAGAGTAGCTGGAGAAGAACATGATCTTATGGTAATAACCAAACCATAACTTTCAGACGTTAATGCCCATTAACATTCTCAGAATTCAAATATTATCATAACTGTCAAAGGGACAGAAATGGAGGAGGATAGTCAGTTTATGTTACTTTTCCATGACACTCAATAATATTTAGAAGTGTGATTTTTAAATTATGGTGGAAATCTGTGAGAACAGAACAGAATGGAATATTATATACTTTTAGACCACCTAAGCGATCAAGGGGCTTCACTGAAGTTTTAAGCAACTATTTCTCAAATGGCTATGATGTAATAGTAGGAGATATCAAAGTCCCAAATTTAGATTGAGAGAATTGATTTGGTGGCACATAGCACTATTGGAGAACTGATGGTAACTAGTAAGGAAACAGTTACTCACACACAATTAAAATACAAGTAGAAATGGTTACATCTTGGATACAGTTTAAGGGAAGGAGAGTATTGCATTACTTAAATGCAAAATGCAATCAAAACAACAAGATTCAAACCATTCCAGCTTATTTAGGAAATTATTCAATCCCTTGACAATAGTATAATGATGAACAGTACTCCAAGAAAGTTATTTTATGATGCCAGTTTTCTAATGATCAATTGCCATCTAAAGGAGTGCAAATGGAAAGAACTTATGAAAAAAAATAAATAGCTGATTCATGAAACATTTTTATGGGTGTATTGACCATTAGATAGAATAGAATACTATGTACATAGTGTTGGGAGGAATCAGAGAGGTCAAATTACCACTGGTGAACTGTGATGTTGCAGAAAGGAAAAAATATGAAAACATATTTTGCAAACCAATGAAAGGAGTCCTGTTTTATCAAACAAAATAAGAAACCAGAAGGCTAAGAGTAGTTTTCAGGACTTGGTGCATTTGACCAGAATTAAATATCAGAATAGATTAGCAGAACATATTATAGCCAGTAAAAAAGGGTTTACTTAAACACCTGTGGTGTTTTTAAAAAGTTACAAGTATGAGATTTAATATATGTACTAAAGAGTTTGTTGACCTCATTTTCTGTTTAGATACAAACTCCTATTAATAGGATAGAAATGAAGGTGCCATTACAACCATTAAGTCACACGCACAGCAGTAATGGCAGATGGTTTAAATGTTTTTCTCACTAATATCATAGATTATATGGACCCTTGTCAGCAGTTTTTATATCAGGATTTCCTTAGAACCAGTTATATTCCTAGTATCTGAAAGTAGGTTTTAGTGGTACCGATTCCCAAAGAGGGATCCTCCATCTTACTTGATAACTACTAGCTTAGTTATCTGACTTGTACTGTGGGAAAGTGTTTTAAGTGTATACAATTAGAAATCATGTCAAAGATATTTTCATCTTGTTTTGATGTTTAGTAGCATGATTTTACAGAAGGACATTCATGCTTATATAAGCTAATTATTGTTTGTCTGCCACTTTGGGAAGACTTGGACTTAAGTCTGCCAGTCGATGTGTTGTATTTGCCTTTACTAAGGCATTCAACAGGGTACCCTATGTTGAAATACTGGGAATAATGAATAAATTAAAAGTTAATGAGCACACTTGCAAATGGGTTGGGAATTTGCTACAATACAGGAAATATAGAGTAAAAATCTGAGAGATTTTATCTGTAACCACAAATATTGAAACAGGGGTGTTAAAAGGGTTGGTAATTGACAATCTCTTCTTTACCATCTTTATATTGCAATTTCTAACCATGAGTAATATCTGGGTCACAAGTTTGCAGATGATGCAAAAGCTGAGACAATAGTTACCTAGTTACCAATCTGAACAATAAATAAGACATTCAGGGATTTATATATAGTCTGGATGTTTGGTCAAAAACTATAAGTATGGAGTTCACTGCTAGAAAAATCTCAAGCCATTCATTTTGAGGGAAAAAATCCTTATTACCCACATACTTTAAATGATGTGATTCTTGAAGTAAATGCCATAAGAGACTTGGGAATCACAGCAGGCAACATTTTTTGAAGCAAACTTGTTGAGTTCATTTCAAAATGTTATTGTGCTAAAAGGATATACTATATGTAATCCCTAGAAGGGATAAAGGAATTAAAATCCTACTTCATGTAACTGTAGTAAGATTAAATATTTAGTACTTTACAGCACAGATGAAAGGCTGGAAGTAACAGAAAGATTTTTCGGAAGGCAGATCAAAAAATCAGGAAATAGGGATATAAGAACACAATAGATAAATTCTGTCTCTTTATAAATTACAGATTAGCGAGATAAGAACTTATTTTAATTAATAAATGTCTGAACAATGGCAGATCTGCAGGTACTTTAAGTACTGTGATAAAAAATCGCTCAGTGGAAACTAGGAACAAGCACATGTTTATAGAAGTTGCTCTCAAACTGCTTTGAAGAGAAGATTTTTCGATTGTAAGTGATGTCTGCTGTAGAATGCCTTCCTCTTATAATTATAAACATGGAGAATTTGCAGGCATATAACAAGTCCCTGGGCAATTGACAATGGATATTGGAATATGACGTATATTTTAGGAGGTAAACTCTTTGAAGACTTAAAAAAGTTTGAGAGTTTGACTGCATTGCACACTGAACTTGAATATTGACTATACAGGAAGTTATCTATAATAGACATTGTGAAGAAATCAGCAAAGCAGACATGAATTAATCTTAAGGTTTAATGTGGTTTGATGCCATAATTTATTCAAATACATTTAACACAGTGCATTTCATGTGGGTACTGCTCTCACTATAAAAAAGGCTGAAACCTAAAGCCTTGCTGTAGATAAACTTGTGATCTTCTGAGCTGCCTGTAGGAATAGGTGCATGGACCGATGTGTGATGTGTGTGTGTGTGTGTGTGTGTGTGTGTGTGTGTGTGTGTGTGTGTGTGTGTGTGTGTGTGTGTGTGTGTGTGTGTGTGTGGGGTCATCTGTAATAACAGGATTAATTTCTCTTCCTCGTCTCCTCTGAATGCCAGTATAGGCTCCCAGGCTTCAGGTGCCCCATAATCCTGAACTCTCTCTGAATATTTGTCTCAGGTTGGTATGCACCTTGCACTGAGCAGCATTCTATCTCCACCCGGATGATTTCACAGTGTGAGCAACAGATGATTGACTTCAATAATCACCTTAATTTCTTGTGTCTTTCCAGTGGGATTCAGTATTTGTTAGCATGGGAAGATATGCTTAGCAAATTGCCTTGCTTTCCAAGGATGGTCTGCACCTTTCTCCCCTATGCTTCTGAATATTGGCTAAAACTTCACCCATTCCATTAGATCCATTTTTAGACAATGCCAAATTGACGTATTTACCAACATAGCAAACAAAATACAAAGAAACCTAAATGTGTTACTACTGCTCAATGCTAGGAACCTAAACAATAATCTGCAACACTACAAGCTCTCCTCACTTTGGAGAACATAGAATTCTGTACCTTTACAGAGAAACAGTTTAAATACAAAGAAAGTTTTCCAGCATTATAAGGCTTTAGTTCATGTTGGCCTTTAACACATTTAGACCATCAGCTGCACAGACAGCAAACCCTGTAAGAGTTAGGAACTATTCCATAGCAAACTGCATCCTATTAAGTGATAGCTTGTCAAAATCACTACCCTCCCAATCCTGAGTTCATAACTTATTGGAAAGTTCTCAGAGACCCTGTACATCTGTGTAAATGGCTTTATAGAGGTTTCTGTACCTACTAGAAGTAAGCCCAAAAGAAACTCTAAAAGCAAAGCACAATGGTGGAATCCTAACCTTAATAAGGTATATAACAAAAGCAAAAACGTCATGGCTAAACTCAGGAAGACCAACTCCCACAATGATAGGAGCTCTTTAATTAAAATAAACAGGAAACTAACAGAACTAATTAGGACTAACAAGGCAAATTACAAAGTCAAGATAGTGTCACAGGCTAAAGATAACCACAAGGCCTTCTACGCCTATGTCCAAAACCTCAAAGTCAGCACACACCAGTATGCTGAACTGGTGGTCAGTGATGCCATCATCACTGTGCACAGCAACATAGTCAATTTGATGGTTGATAAATTCATCTCAAAAGTCACCTGTCACTCTCCCCCTGCCTCCCCCCATGAAATACCTACTAGCACAACAGCACAACTGCCCAACTATTAGCAGGGAACAGGTCCTGTTGGTAATTGCTAAGGCCAAAAACACTGTCTCAGTGGGCCTCCCAGTATGCTAGGATGATGCTTAACCACCTTGAAACATGATTATCAGGGCTACTTGAGTCACTTTTCAACTATAGCCTCAAAACAAGCTTTGTACCATGAGACTGGACCACTGCAATGGTTATTCCACTTCACAACAGTGGACCATCAACTAACCCTGGAAGCTACATGCTTATTAATCTGACTAGTCTAATATACACCGCCATGGAATGAATTATCATAGAAATGATCAATAAAAACATAGGCAACCTTCAGACACTGGAACAAACTCAGTCTAGCTTTGTTAAGGAAGATCATGCCTATTAAACCCGGGGGACTTCTTTGGGAAGGTCACCAAAGCAATGGATGAGGGGAAATTATGCAGCCCACCTACCTGGACCTGGCTAAGGTGTTCAGTACAATACCCCATTTGGGTATAGTTGACAAACTCACTAAATTATGCATAAACCCTTACACAATTGCTGGATTGCCTGCTGGCTTACAGACAGGACCCAGGAAGTCAGGATTGGTCATACCACCTCCACTAAGAGACAGGACACCAGTGGAGTTTCTCATGGCTCTGGGCTGAGAAACACTACTATTTGGCATCTACTTCTCAGATCTAAAGTCTAATGTCAAGGGCTTTTGGATGACCATGTCTGTAGATGACTGAAAATTGGGAGTTATCATAGATCCCCCCCATGACACAAACATCTAACAAGATGGCTTAACAAAGACAAATGACTGGTGCCAAAGTCACAGACTAAAACTTAATGCCAGGCAATGCATTATTATTTATTATTTATTTATTGGCATTTGTTTACCGGGAAAGTCTACTGGCTCAAGAGAACTTATTTTCAGTGGAGGCCCGGGGAGAAAAGCTCCACAGTGTAACAGTACATAAAATATAAAACAGCACATACAATATAAAAAACAATTAGAGGTACAATCAATATTCACACAACAGATAATAATATACAATGGTTTAAAAGGTGTACAAGCACACATTATGTACAGATTTACACAGGTAGAGGCTGCAAACTAGTCAAGTGATTATATTATTAAACACTAGAGGTAATGTACTTAGGAAAAACAATAACCAACAGTATTCCCAAGGTGTTAGACGGTACAGGCATAGTGGAATGGACATGTAGATGGACAGATGGGCAAAGATGGAAAGTAGAGCAAAAGTTAAATTGTTTGCTTTGAGTAGTGATAAAGAGAATTTGAAGAGATAAGGATGTAACTTAAGGTGTGAACAAACTTAGAGTGTAAGCAGTCAGATTATGGATGGATGAGAATTGAGACATATGCATAGCCAATGGGTGGAGAGGTGTTGCTGTAAAGATTTTTTGAAGAAAGAGACATTGTTGGAGGTTCTGATAAATAATGGGAGAGAGTTCCAAAGCCTGGCAATAGAGAAGGAATAAAGCATGTTGCCAGCTGGGAGTTTAGCTTGTCAAGATGCAGGAGAAGTTGATTTTCAGATCTAAGTGGTCTACTTGGGTGGTATTGGGTTAAGATGGAGGTGAGAGCTGAGCAGTCTGAAGGTTTGTAAATGATTATGTGTGCTGTGATTAGGTGTAAGTAGGTTAGGTGATGTAGAAGTTCGAGCCAGTTAATTGATTTTAAGGCAGTGCAGTGATGAGAAGAGTGTTTTGAGTTGGTTGCAAACATGGCTACCTTCTTGTAACATGAATCAAGCTTGGTTTTTAGAGTGGAGTAGATATTGGTGAGGAGAGGAGCATCATACAGGACTGAAGGTAAGAGAAAAGTCAAGGCAAGAGTTTGCTTCGTAGAGGAGTTAAGATATCATTTCTGTCAGTAGAGGGTACCTAGCTTATAGTTTGAATTTTTGACTTTATTGCGGATGTGAAGCTCGAACGTCAGATTTACATCAATGATAACTCCTAGTAATTTGGTGTAGGAGACAATGAACCGTCTGCATACTGTACAACAGTATCATGTTTAAGGTTGGTATGGAAGTCATTTATAAAAATACAGAATAGAAGGGGTCCTAAGATGGACTCTTGGGGAACACCTGTAGAACAGTTAAGAAATGGGGAGAAAGAGATGGGCTGTCTAGTGGACTGTTGTCTATCTTTTAGTTTGTGCTCCAGTTTAGCATTGGGGGGAGATACCTAAGGTGGAGATTGAGTTTACTGAGTGTTTACTGAGGAGTAGTGGGTGGGAGACTGTATCAAAGGCTTTTAAAAGGTAAAGAAAGAGAGAGGATACAAATTTACCAGCATTTCTGGTTTGGTTAACTGTGTCCATAAAGGAAATAAGGGCGGTATTAGTGCTACAGCCATCCCTAAAACCATGTTGAGTTGGGGAGAGGAGAATGTTTAGTAGTAGATAGTTTAGAAGTTGATTATGAATGCATTTCTCCAGAATTTTAGAGAACGGGGAGAGAATAGCAGTGGGTCTGAAATTAGAGATATCTGTGTTATTACCACCTTTATGGAGTGGAAGAATGTATGCTTTTTCGATATAGTTGGATTGTTAGACTCTTGGAGAGATCTATTGAGAAGAATGCTGATGGGATAGGCAATTGATCTTGCTGACATTTGGAGGTATTCTGGAGGCAAGTTATCAGGGCACATGAGCCAGGTTTCAGTTTAAGGAGAAGTTTAGTTATGATGGTGATGGGAATAGGGGATTAGTTGGGGACTGTTTCTTGAGAGGAAGGTGATAGTGGATAACACTAAGTACTAGTCTTAGTGTGGGGAAAGTAGTGGGGAGTTTGTCTATGGTGTCGAAATGGGAGTTGAAGAGGTGGCTATTTCACTGGCACTTTTTTCAGGGAAGGGGGGGAATGGGCATGGGGGGGTTCATACCAGAATTAATTAGAAATGAAATAGAGTTCCACAACTTCTTAGGATTTTGTTTGTAATTTTTGTGAAGGTTTAGATAGTGTTCCTTTCGATCATTAATGATTAGGTGCTTTGCTTGGTTATGGAGCTGTCTGAATTGTGAAAGATCAGTGGGATTTTTATGCTTTTGCCATTTTTTCCATATTTTGTCCCTGACATTCATACTTTGCTTGGTGGGTAAGCCAAATGGCATGCTTGAATTTAGACTCTTCTTTTTTTTTTTCTTTTTTTTTCTAACTGGGACTAGTTTGTTGAGGATAGTTTGTAATGTGGAGTTGACGAACTTGACAACTTCATCAAGTGACAGGACTTTTAGAATATTCCAACTGATGGTTCTAATGGTTTCACTGAAAATTGTGGGGGTTAAAGTTACATAGATTTCTGGTTTGTTTGAAAAGTTGTTGGGTGGGTATTGCTGTAGTTTTCTGAATGATATAGACTGGAAGGTGGTCACTAATACTACAAGACAGTGTACCTGCTGCTGAGATTTTATTAGGGGTGGTGACTAGTATCCAGTCTGGAACTGAGCCACTGCCTTTCTTTTTGTTAGGACTAGTTATATCTATTATTAGCTATGTAAAGTTGAGGAGGTTGATAATAGGTGGTGGAGACTGGTGAGAGAAATCTAGCCAGTTAATGTTTACATTGCCGTATGATTGTTTCATTGTTAATACTGTTTTATATCCAGGCAAGAATATCTTGTAGAAGGAGAATGCATATGGTTATGATGCAGAGTTACTTAGAATTTTTGAGTTTGAGAAATGATATAAGTAATTCAGCAACAGTAAATTGAGGAGTGGGCTTGGAGTATGGGATAATGGTGAAAGTTTTAAGGAAAATTATAGCAATGCCACCTCCCTTTTTTATGGTGTCTATCAGCCCTTAGACAGACATAACCTGGAGGGAAGAATTCTGAATCCTTTATGTATGGTTTCAACCAAGTTTCGGTTGCAGCAAAAATGTCTGGTTTATTCTGGGACAGCCAGGCATGGAAGTCTTGTATTTTATTTCTGATACTTTGAAAAGTGATTGTTGTGAGACTTAGTGATTTGTATGAATTGTGGGTGTTGGCCTTCATAAGGACAGGGCCTGGTTTGGGGGTGGATATCTTCTCAAAGAAATGTGCTAGCTTTTTTAGATAGGTAGCTGAAGGGTAGGAGGTTTCTTTTAAAGTGACTGAAGATGGAAACGTGGTTGTAAGTATGTTTATGGATAGGAAGTAGTTTTAATTTGGTATACAGAAATATATCGAGTGTGTAAAGACTGGGGGATATATCAGAGTAGCTGTGGAGGGATGAAGATAGTACAGCAATTATATATGTGTATTTTTGGGGTGTAAGGGGTTTGTTTAAGGATGTTAGTTGAGTTAGGAGACATAGTGAAAGAGCAAAGGGGCAGAGTAGAAAGATCGGCTTATGAATAGACAACATAGTGGTAAAGTACAGACGTGTAAGATGCTGTTAAAGGTTAGGGATACTACAGATATACTGGTAGAAAGTGTGGGTAGGAGGTATTGTAAGTAAACTAGTATAAGGGTATTAGCAAGTTTCATAGTTGAATATATTGACTATTTGTTTTATCATAGGGTTAAGGTGTGTTATGGCATTATAATGCCTTTTGGGAAAACTGCCACTCAGGCTAATTACTTCATCATTAAGACGCCCCTAAATGGTGACCCAGTAATCAGGGATCTGGGAACTTATGTAGACAGCAATCTCATGTTTGACCAACATGTGGCCAAGGTAATAAGAAAATCATTCTATGTCACCCAACTTATAAGGGAATGGCCTTCAGGTCCAAGAAAGCCATAGTGCCACATAATCCAGCTCTTATCAGACCCATAATTGAGTATAATGTCCCTTTCGGCATGTATCTGACCAGACATATGCAACAGATGGAATGCTGACAAAGGTTCCTTACTAGCAGAATCCAAGGTAGAAACACATTGTCCTACATGGATCACCTTAAAGCTTTATCTTTATAGTCTGTCTCCTACAGGTTTCTGGGAGACAATCTATGCCTGGAATATAAGGCATCCAAAGCATCCAGTTCTGATTGATCTTTTGCACATCTGCAAAAAAAAAACAACATCAGAAACACTAAGTTTTAAAGTAGGCTAGTATACCTTTAAAGATCCATGATTTGTACATAGTCAACATGGAGGGCATTAGTTTCCATAGTGCAGAAAGTGTAATATTTTGTACTAAAGTACGTTATGTCAAAAATTAATGAGGTGTTTATTATTGAAAGGTGTGTTTACCATTTTAACAGTAGTGCTAAAGTTAAAAACAGTGGTGCTTTATGTAGAAATTGAGTGGTAAATGTGAAGGAAAATGTATAATATGTTTACATGGTACTGTGAAGACATGTGTTAGCCAGTTCTTCACAGTCATATTAGAAGTGCTACAGAAAATTAAAAACTGCATTTTTGTTTTAAAGCATCACTATGTTGGTATGCTGCAGTAGTGGAGAGACAGAAACATGATGTTTACATTTTTATTTTCAATATTCTGACAGCTGATGGCAGAATATGTCTACCGGTCAGTTATTTCAATGAATTGCAATCTCAAGAGTTGGAATATTTAGGTTGTTGGAGTGTACTATTTCAGTTTTGATTTTCAATATTTTCAATTTTGATATTTAGGTGTTTCAGTGTTTTTATACCTTAGTGTTTTTAGTCTCGGTATAATGGAATTCGATATTTGATATACATAAAGTCAAAGTCAAAGTAAACTTTATTGTCACTTTGATTCACACAAGTGCAAACCGAACGAAATTATGTTTCTTCAGACTAAATGTGTGTACAATAGATATATTACATTTAACATGATGATAATACACATAATTTTGTAGACACAGACGACAAATACATTAATAAATACTTGCATTATTGCACTGATTTAACAAATTGTCACTCATTACTAGGTTATTAGCTTATTTTCACTGGAAAAATTGCACTTGAGAAATTGATTTAAGGCCTACATGTATATTGCACAGTAAGACAGTTCTGCTTGATTACTGCTGACTTTGCTGTCTGGATGCAGGTAAGACCTTGTTACATACTGCACTACAGAGACCAGAGAGTATTGATGGATTACTGTCTTAATGTCCAGTGTGAAGGGTACTGTTACTAAAGGTCAGTAACCTGATAGCTAGTAGGAAAAGGCTGTTTCTGAATCTTGTAGTTTTGCAGTATATGCATCAATGGATGAGTGCTATACCTGATTATTTTCCTTGTTCTGCTGAGACATCTGGACTTGTGCAGGTCTTGTATGGATGGGAGAGACTTCCTGATAATCCTTGTATCTGCTTTCAATACCCTCTGGAGGGACTGGTGCTTGTAAGCAGAGCAGCTTCCTAACCATACTGTAATGCTGTTTGTCAGTATACCTTTGATGGTACCCCTGTAGAAGGTTGTGAGATACAATGACGGTAGGTTTGCTCTCTTCAACCTTCACAAGAAGTGAAACCATTGGTGCCCCTTCTTAATGATGGTATTTCTGTTGGCTGACCATGTCTTCTGCAATGTGGACCTCCAGAAATGTTGTGCTTTTTACTCTCTCAATTGTTTCTTCATTGATTAGAAGTGGAGAGTGCTCTCTGTTGCTCTTCCTCTAGTCCACAATTATTTCTTTGGTCTTGTTGACATTTAGTGCAAGATTATTGCTATAACTCCAACTTATGAACTGATTCACCTCCTCTCTGTAGGCTGTCTCACCATCATTCCTGATGAGGCCCACAAATGTTGTATCACCTGAAAATTTGATGATATGATTTGAGGTGTGCTTGGCAGTACAGTTATGGGTTAGTATGGTGAAAACCAGGGGTTTTAGGACACATCTCTGTGGGACTCCAGTGTTCAGGGTAATGCTCTCCAATGTAGTCTTGCCTACCCACACTTTCTGGGGTCTATCTATGAGAATGTCCAGAATCCTGCTGCATAATTGAGTGTGGATGCTCAGCTGAACCAGCTTTCTGATCAGATTTTGTGGGATGACTGTATTGAAAGCTGAACTGAAGTTGATGAAAAGTAGCCTCACATAGCTATTCTTGTTCTCCTGGTGGTCCAACAATAAGTGGAGTGCCAACGAAATAGCATCTCCTGTGGATCGATTGGGTCTGTATGCAGTCTGGAGTGGATTGAAGTCTGCAGGTAGTTTGGATGTTATTACATATTTGACCATTCTCTCAAAGCATTTCATCACAGTGGAGGTGAGAGCTACAGGATAATTTCATTTAGGTTAGCAGGTGGTGACTTCTTTGGCTGTGGTATAATGTTTGTGTATTTGAAACATTTGGGTACAATGGCTTGACTCAGTGAGTTGTTGAAGTATGAGTACATTTGATAGTTGCTCTGCACAGTGTCTGAACACTCTTCCAAGAATGTTATCAGGTCCAGCTGCTTTCCTGGGGTTAAATCTTCATAAGGTCCTTCTGACATCAGCAGGGTTGAGGTTGAGCTCTTCCTTGTTCTGGTTGTTGGTGATTCTCTCTGCTGCTGTCTTGTTCCCTTCCTCAAACCTACTGAAGGAGATATTCAGCTTGTTTAGGAATTGTGTATCATCGTCATACTGTGAAGATGGAGACCTGTAATCTGTTATAGACTGGATGCCCTACCATAGGCACCTGGGGTCCTTCTGTTCAGAGAAGTGGCTCATGATCTTTTGACCATATTTGAGTTTGGCCTCTCTCACCCCTTTGTTTAATCGAGATCTGGCCAATCTGAGAAACTCTTTATCACCAGACTTGAATGCAGCATTCCTTACCTTTAGGAAATCATACACTTCATTTGTTAGCCAGAGTTTCTGGTTGGTTCTTGTGATGATGCTTTTGGTGACTATCACATCGTCAACACATTTTGAGATGTAACCCATCACTAATTCTGTGTACTCCTCCAGCATGATGTGTTGGTTTACTGTGCCTGCCTCTTTGAAGATGTTCTATTATGTTCTCTCAAAGCAGTCCTGTAGTGCTGAGACTGCTCCCTCTGGCCATACTCTCACTTGCTTCACTGATGTCTTCCCCCTGGCCAGCAGTGGTTTGTATGATGGTAGCAGCATAATGGCAAGGTGGTCCGTGTTACGCAAGTGGGGGGTGAGGTACTGCCATAAATGCTAGCTTAATATTTATTAGACCTTGTCCACTGTATTCGCCCCTCTGGTTGCAAAGTCTACATACTGAAAGTATTGAGGTAGGACTGTTTTCAGATTTGCCTGATTGAAGTGACCTGCTATTATATGTACTCTGTCAGCATTTTGATTCTGTAAATCATTTATAGACTGATATAATTTAGCTACTGCTTTGTTTGTGTTGGCACTGGGAGGTATGTATACTCTGTGATGCTGACACTGTTAAATTCCCTTGTTAGGTAGAAGGGTTTGCATTTCAGTGACATAAACTCTAGGTCCTCAGAGCAGTATATTTCTACCACCTCACAGCTGCTGCACCAATTGTTTTTGATGTAGATGCAGACAACCCCCCCCCCTTTGTTTTCCTACAGAGAGACTGTATTCTATCTGCATGAAATAATGATATTCCCTCCACATGAACTGCACTGTCATTTATGCTAGAGCTCAGCCAAGTCTCAGTGAAGATAATACACAAGAGTTTCTCTCCTTGCTCTGGTAGTTAGTTCTAACCTTATGTAATCCATTTTGTTTTCAAGGGAGTGAACATTAGCCAGCAGAATGGATGGTAGTGCAGGCCTAAAGGGGATAACTTTTAATCTTGCGATGATTCCAGCCCTGGATCCTCGTTTACAAGTTCTTTCACACCTTTTTCTTCTTTTCCTTCTCTTTCCCTGAGTAATAAACACTGATTCCACCTTTTCTGAGCAGTTTGGATTGTCTTTCAGTATAACTCCTAGTTCCAGCAACTTGTGAAGTTTATTAGGCCTTGCAGGTCCTGCAGCCAGCAGTCCTTCAAACCTATTGCACATCGAGCTTTGTAGAAGAATTTCCTGAAGTCTTTCATTGCTGTATGTTTGCTTATCATATGTCTTTGTCCATGATTTGGTTGTTTTACTTGGTTTAGACACAGAATTATATAAATAATGCACATTTCTCTGATAAGCCAAAGCAGCCACTGCCATACAGGGTGCAGCCATTTTTTTACTTAATGTTTTTATTTGTATTTATATATATATGTGTGTATATATATATATATATATATATACGTATATATGATATAGATTAGATATAGGTAGCTATACATTTGACATAGCATTGTAGCATTTGCTCGAATGATAAATACTATGGGGCAGATTCAATAAAGCCTACACTAAGAGTACACTAAGTGTACATGTATTCAATAAAATTCTTATCACATTTTTTGTGCTTTCCAGTCACTCAGAAAGATTACACAAGTTGTACATGTAGTCTACACTTTGTGGTAACCTTTATGAATCCCTGTCAATATTTAAAGCTGCAAGAATATCAGTAGGAAAACTGAAATTAGGAGGAAGAAGGTGTGTGTGTTACTGTCATCTGTTCACAAAGAACACTGAACACTTAGTGTAAACTTACTGTAGCCTTTACTGGTTCTGGCCTTATGTGTATAATGTGTGTATGGAACTGTTACTTTATACAGAAAGATAACATTTTACTCCATGCAAACATTAGTCAATAGCAAAGATGCAATGAATGGTTTTGGTCCCTAAACAACAAAAAGTGACCACTGGCTACTATATACTGTCAACCTCTGCAATGTTGTGCAATGTGAAGCTGAGAGTGATGGTTTTCAAACCAGATCAGTATATAATAAACAAGAAAATTCAAGCAGCCAGTTGGGGTATGATTTGTTGCAAAGCCTGCAGTAGTTAAAGTATCAAAATGTTCTCAGGGAATCTATTGACATAATCCTTCTAACACATACAGACAGACTTGCGCACACACACACACACACACACACACACACACACACACACACACACACACACACACACACACACACAGCACATCCTTGCAAGGTAAACGAACCATACAAAATAGCCCTAGTTAAACAATAGAAGTAGTGGCTGTACCTGAAAATCTTTCTGGTGTGCCATGATCCTCATTGCCACAGAGAATAACCATCCCAGCTGAAAAGAAATTTCATTTCAGCTGACTTTATCCATTATCTCATTCTTTCAGAAACTGCCTTGCCATCAGGGCTGGAAGTGAAGATATGGAATCATCCTAACAAGTAAAATGAGACCTTTGTTCTTTGAGTCAGTTTTTTCCTTAACCACCACAGTCCAGAGTAACATAGTTACTGTATTATTACTGCTTCTGCTTCTGCTGTTGCTGTTTTACTCTCCTGCTGGCTAGAGGCTTAATACCCTCTACTTTCACTCAAGATGAAGAGCCCAATTATAAAGGTCATATTTAGTCACTCTGTGAAGGTCATTGTAACAGTTTATATGACGCATTATTGAATGCAATGCTGTGTTTTTTTAGCCTTTGAAGAAGGCACTTGAAAGTTGCTGATGAGGTATAATGATTTCTTTTGAGGCAAAAATCATATATTTGGAAAACTTAAGCCACTGAGACAGTTTTCAGTCTGGTTCATTATATTGTGTTTCTTACATGTTACAAATGCATGACCTCATGATCTGGTTCTACTAGAAAGTCTACACTTAGAATGCATCCCTAAGGGGGTCAACAATAAATTTGGAGGTGAAAACTAAAAAATCTATATTAATAACAGAAAAAATATATATATAACAGATACTTTATGTAAATCCTTATAAAGTCATGGAAAAAGCTTCTCCTTGCAATCAGAAATCAGTTATTAAATTCCTTCAAAAATTATCTTGACGTTATATGAGAAACATCCTCTCAACCAATTGCATCTTGAATATAATCTGAGTATATAACGTGTTCATATGTTTCAATTTCTTCATATTTTCTTTTTCTGGGAACAAGTCCTAGTGTGTATCAATGTTGGATAGTATATGGAGCCTCATGCATTAGATAGAGAAGCATTGTAGAAAGAAAATTAAAACCAGATCTCCAATTCCCTCAATCTAAGGGAAAAGGGAAAGAAATTTTTACTCACTCATCTATGTTGCTGATGGTTTCAGCTGACTTGTCACAACTGATCATTAGATTAGTCAGAGACAGCTTAACTGACTGCAAAAAATATATATATATATATATATATATATATATATATATATATATATATATATATATGCTTTGTCAACCAACACTGCCCATTTGGATAAAAGGTTGGAAGATATAGAAGCAGTTTTGTCTGTACATTTAGATCAGTTATTAGAGGAGTTGGAGGAAAGATTCAAGGACATTTAACATAGGGTGTTTTCCACAAAAGCAAAGACAGAACTTCTGAAAGAAAAAAAAGTTGATAGTTTAGAAGATATATGAACATATAAAAATAAGTGGTTTACTGGCATCCCTTAGTGAGAAAACAATGACAGATGTATGAAATACATTGTGGAAAAATTAGCTGATTTTAATGGGGTACCTGCTAAAGGCAGGGATTGTTAAACCCTTTCTCATGTGTTTTCAGTCTCACGCCATAAAGGACAAGGTTATTTTTTTGGAGTCCCTGTGAAAGTGGTGAAGATCACAGATTCTGGGCTCTGCATGACCATGATTACTCACCAGAAACTATAAAGAGAAAACCTACTCTTCAAGCAGCCATTAAATTATGTAGGCAGGGAAAATCAAATTCCAGCACTCATATGCTACACAACTTAAGGAAAATCTGCCAGAGGAATCAGTTGTATTTTATATATGTCTCTATATTACTTCAGCAACCCATCACTTTAATGAACGGCATTTCATCGGAAATGCCATTCATTGAATTACCCACACCTCAGATAATTATCTATACCAATTCCGAGATCGCATTACAGTGAGGAAAGGGCAAATTTCCCAGTCCTCACTGTACCATAATCTCAGTATGAACAGTTTGACGTAATTGCACTGAGAATGCCATTTGATGAACTGATGTTTCCCTGAACTGATAGGGACCCTTTATATATGTGAGGATATAAAGACAAAACTCAAACAGGTACTGCAAAGTTATTCAGAGGACATAGTACATTTGAGAAATATACCTCAAGAATAAATAACTTCAAATGGTAAAAGGCTGCAAAGTTATCAACTGGAGTGATGGAAAAGCAGATAGCTGAAGTCACGGTGGGTAAAATGAAGTGGAATGCTTGATTCAAAAATCAAAAATTCTCATGTGTCACTTCTACTTTCTTGGTTCTTCTGGAACAGCTTTCTCTCACTTTCAAGAGGCTGCAATTTTTGAAGAATAACTTAATTTTCCTTACAATACCAGACTTTAGTTGTCTGTCTTACACAGGGTTGGACTTATACATGCACTGTATTAGATTTGTTTAGTTAACAATATTTAATTTTGAGGGCAGTGACTAATGAATGTACTTGAATTTACATTATTATTTTAGGTTTTGAATGATGAAGAGATAGTATCTGCATTTACTATTAGCCAAAGGAGAACAGATGGCTAACTGAACTGGTAAGAAGCATACACCAAGTGCATTTATCAATATACTTCATTAGTTTATTCCAAGTTATGATATTATAATGTTGACAGAAACCTGTCTAAAACCTCACATTACCAGTGAGTAAATCCTCCCTAATGGTTACAACATACTAAGACTAGACCGACTAAACAAGTAAGGAGGTGGTATAGCTATAATATTTAAACAGCATCTAAACATCCAGTTCCTAAACTCATCAGCTCCCCAATAAAGAAATAATATTTACCAACCTAAAAATAAACCAAAATAAAACCATCAACATAATAGGATGCTACTTCCCACCTGCGCAAAATATCCCTCCACTAGAAAACCTCCTCAGCTGGACTACCCACCATCTCCCCCAAGAGACCATAATTTTAGGTGATTTCAATATCGATTGTCAATCCTGTTGCGGCAACAAGTCAACCCATATCATCTAAACCTTCATGGCTTCACCCAAATAGTCCAGTCACCAACCAGAATAAATAAAAACTCCAACAAGCACACTACCCTGTATTGGATACTAGTCAGAAAGATTTCCCAGTCCTATATAGCAGGCTGCCTATCAGATAGCCTTAGTGATCATTCCTCAACATTCCTACTCAAAAAACACCTATACCAAGTTAAACCTGTCATCGACAGTCAAATATGTAAAAAACTACACTTTAACCCAATCACATTCATCTCATCCCTCAAAGAATGTAACTGGCACCCTCTAAATTATGAAACCACAAAAAAATATACTAAGAACAAAGTTGAAGAACAAACTCCAGGAAAACAGCAACCAGTCCAAAACGAATGCTTTATTGACCAAAGAACAGTTGTTAAGTGCTTTTGAAAATCTTCATCAGAACAACAAAGGTTGTTCTGATGAAGATTTTCAAAAGCGCTTAACAACTGTCCTTTGGTCAATAAAGAATTAATTTTGGACTGGTTGCTGTTTTCCTGGAGTTTGTTCTTCAACTCTCTAAATTACCTCAGCCTAGATGACACAGTCCATTTTTTCAATACTACCTTCCTAAGCATCCTAAATAACCATGCCCCCATAAGACTTTCCAGAACCAAAGCCCAACCCTCCCAATGGCTACAGAAAACCACTAGGTCAGAAATGAAAAACAGAGATAAAGCCTGGAAACACTGGCACAAATCCAAAACCCCCTCAGCTTGACAGAAATTCCTAGAACTATGCAATAGAGTCAAAAAGCTAATAAAGCAGGACAAAACCCAATACTACCAGTCTGCCCTCAACTACTCCCAACACAAAGAAGAGTAGTTCCAGAACCGCAAAGTGAAGACAATAGTTCGTAAAAAAGGTAAGTCCTTTATTAGTTGCCAAGTGGTAAAAATCCAAAGACAGTTGGTACAAAGCAGCAAAATCAGACCAAATGGTAAAATCCAAAGTCAGTAGGTACAGAACAGCAAAATCAGACAAGCGCTTTCGCTTGGAGAATGCCAAGCTTTTTCAAGTCAAAAACAGTTGCCTGCAGTGAGGCAACTGTTTAAATGAGGATGTTAATTAGTCACATGTTTGATTAGAGCTGAATTGCATTAAGAAACAATTGAGACTGTTTTGAGCAAAAAAACAGCCAAGTAATAAAATGAAACATTAAAATGTGCATAGGTTAAATTGACATTGCATTGTTTATACATGACTGGTAAACCAAGTGAGTGTTATGATGAAATTAAAAACTTTGCTTGTCCAAAAGGTTTGGATAGAAATGCAAATACAAATACAAGTGGAGGTTTAAAAAAAGCTGTGTGTGATCCAAGTAAGTTTGAAGTCAGCAGTGCTGTGTAATATGAGACTCAGTGTAGTGCTGTTATGTTAGCCTTAAAAATAGATGTTATGATGCATATAAATTTGCACTACTTGGTGACTTGGGGCAAGTGTGCTCAATGGGCAAAGAAACAGTGTTGAAAAATAGTGAAAATAGGATGAGACATGCTATAATCTAGCCCTTCTGAGCTTCAGAACCGAGCCTATACTAAGTGTGCCATTTAACCCCGGGGGCCTGCCTGCATCTAGCTTGAGTTGCCAGACAAGCTCCCTGTATTCCAAGGTCGATTCCCAGTCCCCTCCTCTAATGTTAGGGTTCACTTGTTCAAGGATCATGAAAGACAACTTGTAGTTGGGACATGTAAGTGAGTGTTTGAAAAAAGCGTTGCTTTCCTTTTTCTTTTCAATGTCGTAAGTGTGTTCGTATAGCCTTTTCCTGAATTCCCTCTCTGTTTTGCCCACATAAAAGGAGTGCTGTTTTCCTGGAGTTTGTTCTTCAACCCTCTAAATTACCTCAGCCTAGATGACACAGTCCATTTTTTCAATACTACCTTCCTAAGCATCCTAAATAACCATGCCCCCATAAGACTTTCCAGAACCAAAGCCCAACCCTCCCAATGGCTACAGAAAACCACTAGGTCAGAAATGAAAAACAGAGATAAAGCCTGGAAACACTGGCACAAATCCAAAACCCCCTCAGCTTGACAGAAATTCCTAGAACTATGCAATAGAGTCAAAAAGCTAATAAAGCAGGACAAAACCCAATACTACCAGTCTGCCCTCAACTACTCCCAACACAACCCCAAACAATTCTGGACCTCCATAAACTCCATCCTCCACCCAGGTAAAATCAATACCCCTACATCTAACATTCCTCACTCCTCAGAAAATATTGCCTCCTCATTCAAGACACACTTCACACAAACCGTACTATCACTAGCTAGACAACACAACCCCCCTCCCCTACACCCCACACCTTCACCCAGTAATCTCTTCACACTCTTCTCATTTTCTCCCATTCCTACCTCCAACATAAGAAAACTCTTAACTAAACTTAAATCCATAAAATTAGCAGTAGACAACCTCCCAAATGAATTCCTACAAATTGTAGGTGACGCCCTAGCCTACCCAGTATCCATCTTGATTAACCAATCTCTGTCAGAATGCTACATCCCTACACTATGGAAAGTATCACACATAATTCCCCTTCACAAAAGTAGCCGCTCTACAGGACTAACTAACTACCGCCCCATAGCAATTCTGTCTCCACTCTCCAAAATACTACAGAGAAGCATTCACTCTCAAATCTCAGACTACCTCCTTACTAACAACCTCCTTTCTAATACTCAGCATGGTTTCTGACCAAACCATAGCACCACCACTGCCTTACTCTCTTTTACTAACACTATCCTTCACCATAAAAACAATGGCCATCTCTCCTCTGCTACTTTCCTAGACCTATCTAAAGCATTTGACATGGTCCCACACAAACAACTCATCTCTGTACTCAGTAACCTAGCCTTCTCTCAATCAGTCACCAACTGGTTTCAGAGTTACCCGTCTGTCTGCCAGCAATCCACTGTATGGCAAAATGGCATATCTACCCATCTACCTGTCTCTATTGGTGTTCCCCAAGGATCCATCCTTGGACCCCTACTCTTCTCTATTTTTACCAATAATCTAGCCTCTGCCACCAAACATGGCACACTCATACAATATGCAGATGACTCAACCATCATCTGCTCAGCCCAGTCCCTAAATGAACTGCAAAAGGTCACACAGGATGCCTTTTCCTCTGTTGAAACTTGGCTATCTGGTGCCCAGTTAATACTCAACCCAAACAAATCTAAACTCCTCATCTTCAAACCCAACAAACATACTCAAAACAACTCTCACTTTAACATCACAGCAAAAGACAACACCACTATCAACCCAACAGATCACACCAAATTGCTAGGAGATGAAATAGACAACAATCTCAAATTTGACATTCACATATCCATGATCATAAAAAAAACTAGGAGCCTTATACAGAAATAAGCAACTCCTCCCCAAAGCAGCTAGGATTTCAGTTGCAAATTCGCACCTTATCTCCACCCTATTTTATGCCTCTCCAATATATACCAACCTAAGGCAATGCAATCTAAATAAACTCAAGACCTGCTACAACAAAATCGCCAAATTTGCATCCTATCGCAGTCACCACTGTCTCTAACTTACTGAACTGGGCTGGCTAGAACTCCCTCACCTCCTTCAATGGTATCAACTCACACTCGCCACAAACTAGTAAACCATCCTCTAAAGGTCCCTCCCTCCAGTATCTACTCCAACCCTATCTCACCATCAGACCACTACGATCCAGCAACAAAAATCATTTACAGGTTACTAGAGCCAGTAACACTGCTGGAGAAGCAATATTCTCCAGCGCTATAGCCAAATTATGGAACACCCCCCCTACAATAACCTCTGTACCATCATGCATCCACTTCAAAGCTTTACTTAAAGTGCACGTAAAAACATGCTGGCTATGCCCTTGTAACTCTCCCCTACCTCTCTTCCACCCCACAAACTACCTTTGATTACAGAAAGCTCTGATACTTCCATGCCTATCTACTTATTATATGGCAGTAACTTCTTATTGTAACAATTGTTAATATCTGCTATGACTTTGTGGATGGAACAGATGCTAGTTATCTACTGAATGTACTATGTTCTTCATCTGTAACTATGTTAATAATATTTTAATTGCTAGGATTCTTCATCTGTAACTATGTCTGTATTATTTTAATTTGTGGAGCTTTTCTCCCCGGGTCTCTGCTGAAAATGGACCTGTGTCCAGTTGGACATTCCCAGTCAACAAATGTAAATAAATACATAAATAAATGCAAAATGGATATTCTTTTTTTTAATTTTTATAATATTTTTATTGCATTTTAAAATAACATGAATACAATTACAAAATTCAATAATCAAATAAAAAAATAGAGAGCCAATAACAAATACTGACATTAAATGACAGCATTGATACATTTCTAATTAATCATTAAGTTATTCATAGTTCTATACAAAGTTTGTAATTCTTTGATACATACATTTTGTCACTAGACAAGTAAACTCTGAAAAAGAGAGGCAACGTTTACACTTCCAGTTTAATGTAATAACATTTATGGCAATAGCCAGGATAGACCATAAGAGAGGCACTTGAGTTTTAGGAATAAGACCAGGAACTGGAACATTTAAAAAAAATAATCTGTAATATTACTTTTGTCTGACCATAAGGTTTTAACAACATTTCTGAATTCTTCCCAAAATGAGACAACCATTTGACATTTCAGAATCATATGTTCCCAGTCTGTATCCAAATTACAATTGCATCTTCAACATCTTAAATTTCGTTTTTTATAAAAAATGCTATTTTACATGGTGTTAAAAAACTTCTATGTAAAAACTTCCAAGTAAAATTTCTCCAGTAAACAGAAGATGTGGAGTCGCTTACAGAATGTAGATATATCTTTTTGTTGACCTCTGGAAATGTTTCCTTGTTTATTTTTGTAGAATAGTCCCAATAAAACACATCAAAACCCACAACCTCATTTCCTAAAATTGTACAAATTGTTGATAAGTATTATTTATTTTTATATTTAACAGCATTCATCTGAAAGGAGAATTATAATATTTTATGAATGGGTTTAGTATTCATAGCTAACAGTATTTGCAAATTATTGTTCATGAATTCCCTTAAAGTCAGTATATCTAACTAACTAGTATTATTTGTATTATACCTAGTTAAACATTTGTTTTTCTGCAATGCTTGTTTTATTTCTATCTAAGAATTGGTACCTGAATGTTAGATTACTTCTCAGGATGTGTTATTATACTTATGTTGAAAGATTCTAGACAACCAGCAGCATATACTGTAGGAAACATTGAGAGCAATAGCTGTTTAACTAAATAATTGCTGCCATTACTGTTTTAAAATCATTCAAAATATGTTTAAGACCAAAAGTATAAACAGTGTTGTTTCTATTATTTATATAGTAGTCTTTTAGAACCCAATACATTATATTAATATTTGATGGACTATTAACATTTGTTTCAAATACCATATTCAAAGCTAATATTACTTCATGTAAGAATTTCCAATTTGAGTTATATGCTGAGTTTAGCCAAAGACTCACAATGTTTAAGATAGCAGATTTAATATAAAGATCAATATTAGGGAATCCAGTACCGATCTCTTCCAAACTTTTTATATGCCAATCATAGGATATTCTTAGCTTTTGAGAATGCCACATAAAGTTCAATAAAATAGAATTTAACCTTTTAGCAATTTTTTAGAGGGTAGTAAGAGTAATGACTGAGCAAGATATTATACTTTTGGCAATATTATCATTTTTATTAATAAGTCTTTCTTCCATTGAGAAGAAAATTTGATTCAGGCTTTCAACAAGTTTTGAAATGCTACTAAACTTTTATAATTTAATGAAATTGTTTCCTTGCATTCAGGGTGTATATATTAACTCCTAAATACTTAAGTTATTTGTTTTTCTAATTAAATTATTTGCATTTTTTTTAAAGTGGGTGTAACTTTTTGTTTAACATCCTTTCTGTTTTATTATGATGAAAGTTTAATCAAGAGATTTCTCAAAACAGTTTATTGATTTAGTAATATTTTCTAATGAAAATTTAGTATCATTGGTATTTAATAAAATATTACCTGCAAATAATTGGATTTTAGAATAACAATTATCATTAACAGAAAAACATTTATTTTATCATTATTTTGAATGTATGTGGTAAAGGCAATGTACTGATAAGGCAAACAGTAGTGGAGATAGTGGGCATCCTTGTTTTGTTCATTTTAATATTTTAGAAGAACTAGAGAGAAAAGATCCAATTTCTATAACACTTTAAGAAAAATTATATTCTTTGAGCACTTATTTAGATATAACCAATTCATTGAATCAAAAGCGTTATCAATATCTAGACTTAGCATTCATAGTTCTTTTTTCTTTTTATTGGAAAAATTTATTAAAGGTAAAAGTCTGATGATGTTATCTTGTACCTTTCTCCCTAAGATAAAGCCAGCTTGATCCTCATTAATTAAGTTTGGAATTATATTATTTAATCTTTTAGTCAAAATAGCCATTAAAATTTTATAATCAACGTTTAATAGGGAAATAGGATGATATAAAATATATATCTTAGGGTCTTTGTCTTGTTTTAAAATATGAGGAATCAATGAGTATTTCCATGAAGGTGGAATATTTAATGCCTCTAACTTCATCAAATGCTTTTATTACATTTTTAAGATATTATCTGGAATTAATTTATATAATTCTGAGATTAAATCATTCAAATGCTCTAATTGTTCTTTTAGTTCTCTAAGAGTAATGAATTTTTTCTATCTTATCATTTGGTTCTTTTGTTACTTTTTGTTTTATATTTTCCTTTAGGGATCTATCAGTTATATCACTATGTTATAGAGTTAGGCCTCTGTTATTGATTCTTCTTAATGTCTCCTAAAGGATTCTAGAATGTCTTTTAAATCTGTTACCCTTTTAAGCTTATTATTTACTTGATAAGTCATTTCTTTAATATGATTTATGCTATTTAATGTGTTTGATCTTCTTACTAGTCTATGCAGAGTTTTAGGATTTACAGTGCAGGTTTGTAACTTAGGTTTCTCTAAGTTTATTGCAACTTAATGACTTAATATTTCTATGGATTTTGTATTCAATATTTTAGTTTTTTAGTTGTATCTCTATCAGAGGGTTTTAATTTTAACTTTAAGCCATCAATTTTTGTTTAAAGCACATTTAATTCATTGTCCCATTCCTTTCTTTTTAACAAATACTAACTCTTTATTCTACCATAAATGTAGCCTTTGAATGTGTCCCATACAATAAAATCAGACTCTTTGCCATTGTTATTAGTGTCCATAAAACGTTAAATTCATTTAAAAATCAATCTCTAAACACTTTAATTTTAACTATATATGCCAGTATTATTTGCCAAAATACTAATTGATTAGGTTTTAGATTATGTTTAAAATAATGGCATTATGATAATATAAAGAACAAGATGTTATTAATGCTTCTACTTTTGAATATAACCCATTAGATGTAAAAAAAAAAATAACTATAGTTTTTGGGTGCCAAATCTATTTGAATAGTGAGTATAGTTTAAGGTATTTGCCAGTTTTAACTCTTGACTATGTCTAGGGTTCATCATATTCATAACATTGTTTAGATGTTTGGCAGTAGCAGTATTTTAAGTTTCTTGTCTTTGGTGGTACCTTTTTCTGACAGTATACAATTAAAGTCACCAATCATTAGGATTTCACCTTTTGCATGTAGAGCTAAAAGGTCCAAACACTTTTTTGCTACATTAGAACCAATTCCAGGAGTCCAATAGATAATAACAAAAGTATACATTTTCTTATATATTTCAAGCACAACTAATCTCATCATACCATTTTTGTTGGTGTAAGAATCAGTCACTTTAGGTACAGTTAATGACATCTTCCAAAGTATTATGGTGTATCTCCTTTTAACATTATAATGTGAATCTACAATTAACAAATATTGTTTGCAGGTCAGTTTGTCAATGACTTTCTTTATTAGGTGTGTTTCCTGTAAAAAGACTATATCAGCTTTATTTACTTTAAGATACTTAAGCAAACTACCTCTCTTCATTGGATTATTTGAACCATTTATATACAGTGAAATACATTTATATATTGTTATATCTAAATTGTGGTAAGTCTAGTAAATTTAAATAGTAATTTTCATGAGTTTGACAGTATTTAAGTTTAACATGTTTTGTTATGGACAAAAAATTGCAACTGCTCAATAACACCATAATAAAAATATTCACAACCCTTAACATGAAATGCATCATTCCTGATGTGAGGATATAGTCATTCAAATCACCCTCTAAAATCCTTAATGTTTCTCTATCAATTCTTCTGCTTCTATATCTGAAGAAATGTATTCAGTACTTAATGCTATTCCCAACAGCATAACTCTAACAATAATTTAAAGTAATCTACTTAAAATTAAAATTAATTTCACATTTAACGTATAATTATTAATATAAAATGAAATAAGTCTGTCTATCCATAGTGGAGCAAAATAGTGACAATTTTTCTAAGCATCCAGCACATTAAGAATAACATGAACAGTAAAACAAACTTAATCTATGCTATTTATTATAGATTCATAGATTCATAGATTCATAGATTAGTACTAAGCTAACCGCCCTTGCGAGCCATTTTAAGCCTAGCCAATTATCCCTTGTGAGACTCAAACCCTGCACCTTGTGTTTGTAAGGCAAACACCTTAACCATTAGGCCACCCGTATAATCATATACCCTATAAGTTATTACAATAATTCCCTATATTTAAACATCAACTATATATCAATCTATGACTACTTCACAAATTGTCACTCAATAATGTGCCTAAACTAGTAGTATAGTTTGAAACAATAATGTATAAATGCTGTATGGTAATTCATTAGTCAAATTACCCCATATTATCAGATTCTTGAAACAAAGCACTATATTAGTTGTGCTTGAAATATATAAGAAAATGTATATGAAACCTATACTTCAGGAACACTTCCAGATGACCTTAGTGACCATGTACTTACCTATATAACAAAACAAAAGGCTCACACACCTATTAATAACACATTTATAACCTATCATTCCAAAAAACACTTTAAAGCAGAGAGCTTTCAGAACGAACTAAAGGCCTGCAACTGGTCACCTCTGAAACAACTCCATCTAGATGAAGCAGTTTCTTACTTTAATACCAAGTTCCTACAAATCCTAGATCTCCATGCCCCCCTTCGCTCTTCCCGAGTTAGGACTAAAACAACCCCATGGCTCACAAAACAAACAAAGGACAAAATACTCCTAAGGAACAAAATATGGGCCAGATGGAGAGCCACTAAGAGCTCTGCTGACCACCTATATTTTAAACAGCTAAGAAATGCAACCAAGAATGACATTGTCTTAGACAAGAAAAACTACTATCTCCACCTTCAACAATCACACCCAAATAACCCTAAAAAGTTTTGGTCAGGCATTAATAAACTTCTCCATCCAGGACATACCATAACTCCAGCCCCATCTTCAGTTCCCCATAATAACCCTTTGCAAATAACAGATGCCTTTAATAATTACTTCACAGAAACTATACAAAGTCTTGCAAACACAATATCTCCCATTTCCCCCAGCACTTTACAAAACACTGACAGTTCAGTGCCTCCCTTCCATATACAACCTGTGCCAACATCCTTTATTTGCAAACTCCTTCAAAAACTCAAACCTTGCACCCCTTCTGCCGACCACCTACCAGCAGAATACCTTCAAATAGCTTCCAAAGTCATAGCATATCCCATATCCATCCTTATAAACCGAACAATCATAGAAGGTAACATCCCATCCATATGGAAAGTCTCCCATATAATCCACTTACATAAAGGAGGCAAATCCACTGATATCTCCAACTTCCGACCAATTGCATTACTCTCTCCACTAGCCAAAATAATGGAAAAATGTATTCATCATCAACTACTCCAACATCTGCTCCACAATAACTTACTTGCCAACTGTCAGCACAGCTTTAGGCCCTTTCATAGTACAACTACCGCCCTTCTATCTTTTACTGACTGCATTAACAAGAATCGAAATAATAACTCTCTATCTTCTGCACTTTTCATTGACCTATCAAAAGCCTTTGATGCGGTTAACCATGACTTACTAATCAATGTCCTAAAAGCCCAATCACTTGACCCACAAGCAATACTCTGGTTTACATCCTATCTAAAAAATAGACAACAAGCAGTGCTCTGGGACAATAATCTCTCCACACCCCTCCCTGTAAACATTGGAGTCCCTCAAGGCTCTATCCTTGGCCCTCTTCTATTTTCCATCTTTGTTAATGATCTAAATACTGCTGTTCCTCAAGCCACATGCATACAATATGCTGATGATTCTACCTTAATCTGTACTGCTAAGTCATCTGTCTCTCTTCAGACCCTTACTCAAGCAGTTTTTAACACCGTTGAAAATTGGTTCACCCAACACTACCTCCTCCTCAACCCTAAAAAAACAAAATTATTACTCTTTGCCCCCACTCAAAAGTCACCAGAGTTCCACTTCACAATTATCTCTAACAATGGAACTACTATTTCCCCTGACACTACTACTCGTCTACTGGGTATAACCTTAGATAATAACCTCAGCTTCGACGAACATATCAACAATACTATACAGACTGTCAATAAAAAACTAGGCTCTCTGTATAGAATCAAACCCTTCCTCACACCACTAGCTAAAACCTCCATTGCCCAAACTCACCTAACTTCTACTCTATTCTATGCTTCCGCTATATACATCAATCTATCAAAACACAATCTAAGCAAGCTTGAAACCAGCTATAATAACATAGCTAGATTTGTCACTGCCACCCCTTTCAGAACCCACCACTGTCACAACCTTAAACAACTTGGATGGTCAGAACTACAAAACCATCTACTGTATAAGCAACTGCTTATCTCACATAATATTCTTCATCACCCAAACAATACCCCAATCCTCTTCAACCTGATCTCCCCATATAGAAATCTTGCAACACTTTGCTCAGCAAATAAGCTATTAATCTCCAATATTAAATCAAACAATAAAGCTGGTGACTCACTTTTTACTAACATTGTGGGTAAAATCTGGAACAATCTTCCTAGTACACTCACGTCGCTCTCATCCACACCACTCTTCAAGAAACATCTCAAAGAACATCTGAAATTTCATTGGCTTTGTCCCTGTTCTAAACCAGACTAAACCCTACCTTTTCCCCCTTAATGCTCTTTTTTCTATACCCCTTCCTTCCAACCTTTGTTCCCTCTACAGCTTTAATCAATAGAATCTAACCTTATTATAGCCCTTGTGATTCTTGCCTTTCTTCTGCTCTCTCTCTTTCTCTTTCTCAGACCTACTAATCATTATTTTCAGAATACTGAATGTCCTTGAACTCAACTGTATTTTAAACCTTGCACAGCCTGCGAGCTATTATTCACAGAAACAATTTTTGATTCTCTTAAATCTTTTTTAATTTCTTTGTATTTGAATTTAGTCATTTTTTAACTATGGTAATCTTTTTTTGTAATTTTACTAATGCTTGGAGCTTATCTCCCTGGGCCTCTACTGAAAATGGACATGTATCCAGCTAGACTAGCCCAGCCAACAAATGTAAAATAAAATAAATAAATAAATAAATAAATAAATATGTTTCTATAGGTAAGTGATGAGCCTAAAAAATGCCTAGGATTTTCAACATTTGACAAAACAGATTGCTTCTAAAATTTACCAGATTGACAGTGTTGCAGTAGAGTCAAAGTAAACCAACTACTTTAACATTACCAATGACTGACAACAGTACTTATTCAATAAGTAATCCATACAATCAAGCCCTTTAGCAACTTAAGATTCATTTGTTCACTCCCTCTCTCCCATGATATACATATATATCATGTATACCAAAAGTTTCCACATACATCTCACCATTCAAACAGCATATCAAAAATATAGTTAGCAAAAATCATAAAACATATAATCATATATGTAAGTAAGCTATCCATATATAACCTTATGATCTCAGGTGTAATTAATGACATCCCTTAAACCACTTTAACATTAAAACATATAATTATATATGTAGGTAAGCTATCCATATATAACCTCATGATCTCAGATGTAATTAATGAGATCCATTTAACCATTTTAACATTAGCATCATGTTCATATTAGATTTAGATGGAATGTATTAATATACTTTCATCTGTTTTAAATTACATTTCAATGAACATTTTATATTCCTCTGTCAAACTTCCAAAAGACATTTTTAAATTTTCCTAAAGAAAACTTGCATCATTTAATACATGTAAAATACACATCAATTTATATAGGTATTTGTGTATTATTATATAGACCATAATTTTATACTAAGAAATAAACTCAAACAAACTTAAAACTAGATAAAACAAAATGACACCAGAAAGAGACAATAAATCCAACAGGACCGTAGATAAGTTAAGCGCTTTCACTCACTTTATTTAACATGAGCTTCTTCAGAACAAATACTTTACTCACTCAATCCCTTTATAAACTGCAGATAATTACATCACATGACTTTCTTAAATGAAATCCAACATTTTTAAATAAAATAATCAGTATTAATGATATGACTCTGTATACATGTAAAACTTAGAAAATAATAAATACATTAATAAAAAATCTTCTTATAAATACATTTATATATGTATATAATAATATATATATATATATATATATATATATATATATATATATATATATATATATATATATATATATATATATATATATATATATATATATACTAATGCAAATACTATAAAAAATGATACACAATAAGCTACCTATTCCTGGCAAGTATTAAAAAGCATTTGATATTAATAGTACCATTAAGGCCAGGGGTTTCATCAGCAACCAAAACAATCTGCCATAGACTTTCTCTGCACTCCTAATAAGTCTTATAATCACCTGTGAACAAATCAGAGTTCACCCTTTCTAATACAAAGAAAACTTCTTAAAAAGTGGGCACTCTGTGGCATGCACAGTCAAGGCATTAGTTCTATCCCTTATTCTGATGGCTAAACAGTGCTCATAGATTCTTTTTCTGAGAGCTCTAATGGTCACGTGTCACACATAGCACAATAAACAACATTAGTTGTGTTACAGGTGTAATGATCCTTAGACCAGAACCTCCTCTCTATTTGTTTGAATTCAATACTGGACACATTGCTCATAAATCTACACTGTTTGCATTGTCCACAAGAAAAACTACCTGCAATGTTAGATGTATTTAAAGCCATTGATTTGTTGTTATTCTCTAAAATGGACTTAATACTGGTAGTCTTTTTATAAGCAAAATGTGATCTATCCCCCAAAATCTTCGCTAATTCAGTGTTTCCCATCATAACTTTCCAATGGTCTAATAAAATTATCTTAATATAGACTATCTCATTATATATTGGAATAGGAAAAGCCAAAGAAAATTTGGAAGAATCTTTACACTGAACACTAAGGGACACTCCCCTAAAAGTGTCCCTAAAGCTCAAAATAGGACAGGCCGAAGTGTCCCTAAGCACCAAAACTTCCTGATTTGTCTTTTTAAGCCAAGCTAAGTCATAACCTCTTTGAAGAAAAAACTGTGTCATTTTATCTACCTCATGTAAAAAAACAGAGTATTCACTTGTCAACCTGCTGAGATGTATAAATTGACCTTTGACTACTCCACCGTTCATGTGGATGGGATGTAGACTATCCCTATGCAGATACTGATTAACAAAAAAGGTCTTCCTAAATATCTGACTCTTGACATTTTGAGAAACAGTGTCAAAGGTTAAATGTACGTCTAAAAAATCTATAGACCTACCAAAACCTCCAACCGTAAACTTGAGGAAAGTGGTACTAAGGTTCAGATATTCAAGAAAATTAGAAAACTACCATAATCGCCCTTCCAGAGAAAAATCAAATCATCTATGTATCACCTATAAAACAAAATATTGTCTGAATAAGGCAAAACATACAGATATCTTGACTCCCAAAGGGCCATTACAATATTAGCAAATGATGGAGCAACTCTTGACCCCATTGCAACACCTGATGTCTGCCGAAAAAAAACAATCACCAAATTTGAAAAAATTGTTGGTTAGAACTAGCTCCATAAGGGTACAAACAGTATTGACAGTGTTGTTTCCAAGAGCTGTATATTGTGTCAAATATTCCCTCAAGTATTCTAAACCAACCTCCTGATCAATACTTGTGTACAGTGAAGTAACATCAAGGCTAGCAAAGGAAAAAACATCAGAAACTTCAAACTGATTCAAAAGTTCTAACATATGCCAATAGTCACGTAAAAAATTTGGATTCCTGAACCACTGGATTTAATACACTATCCAACCAAATGGAAATAGGCTCAGTTTTGGAATAAGCCGCAGACACTATAGGTCTGAAAGGAGGATTAAGATGGTCCTTGTGTACCTTAGGAATACCAAATGATGCAGCCATCTTAGGATGTTCAACCTGTAAGAACCTATAGGTGTCAAAATCTATGCTAACCTCACAAAATAGATCAAATAATGTTGTGTCTAACCTTTGAAAGCAGTTAAGAATAAAATAACTGCTATCTACTTTATAACACTTGTCGTCATCTAATAAGGAAAACATAGCTTGCTCATATACTGTTGTTTTCATAACAACTAACGAACCACCCTTATCAGCTTTCATGACTCGAACCTCAGTGTTGTTACTCAGAACACTAAGAGCCATTCTTTCTCCTTCTGACAGGTTAGAAACACAAGGCCCTGCTCTCAAAGTTCTAAATTGTTTTACACATAATGTGCCAAAAACATGTATAGTAGAATTCAAAGCAGGGTTATAGGTACTTTTCTTCTTAAAAGTTGCTAAATCATTCCTGACCTCTGGGAGATTATCAAAAAAAAACTTCAAATTCAGTTTCCTTAGATACAACCTAAAGTCAACAATCAATCTTGGAATGTTAACAGTATTTGAAGGAATAAAGGAAAAGCCATGTTTTAACACAGAAACAACATCATTGCTAAGGTCACCTCCAGTGAGATTCAAAATCTCTATGTCAAAAGTTAGCTCTTTCTTCAACCCTTCCCCTTTCCCCTGTTCTTGTTCTTTGCTTGTTGTGACCATTTCTGAGTCTTTTTGTTGCCTGAGGAGTCCATTAAAAAAGGACTTGCTGCATTGACAGCACCCACAGTGTCATTAGAACCTTGATTAACTTGCCCATTGATATTACTATTGTCATTTGAACCAAAATTGCTTGAATTGTCCGACCCCTTATGAGCATTACTGTTGTTATTGGCACTATTATTGTCAACTTCTCTGGTTACTGTAGTAAAAAACTGTTTTCTGCCTCGGCTCAAGTTGTTAAAATTAAGGGGGTATGCTGAGCCATTAGAATAAGAAAGCAAATCCCTTGTTAGTTTACCACGTTTCCTAACAATAACAGAAGCCCTGTGCCTATCAACCTTGGCAGTGATGCCAGAATATAAAGTGCAAAAAGAAAGAAAACATGATGATGATTTAATGTTCTTGTCAAATGTTTCTAGTTCACTTTTCATATAAATTATATCCTTCTTATACTGTACAACCAAGGCCTTCATAAGCGAAACACCGGTGCTATTAAACAATTCAACCAATTCTTTGTAAAAAGTATCGCCATAGTTAACACAATTAGGAAACCTAAAGACCCTTAGACCTTGTGGTACACAGCCACATCTAATGTTTTCTTCAAAGTATAAAATCTCTAATTTCAGCAATGCTATTTTAATCGCTAATTTTTCTAGTTTAAAAAATGTTATTTTTACAAGACCCGAAGTCCTGGTCATCATTATTTGCTGCTGTATCACTTACTTGAGCAGAAACGATGCTGTCTTTAACATCAGAAAAAGGGTTGGAACTTGTTGAAAAAAGGCTGCTGACGAGATCTTCACTGGTTAGATTTAAAACAGCCGAAGAACCACCATTACCTCCAGAACTGGAAAACGACCATCTTCTACTAGTCTGAGCATGCACATCAGAAACAGCTACGCCCACTTCACCTCCTTCATGCCTTCCATAGCCTTGATTACAGTCACCATGGTGATTGGAAAGGCCCGAAAGCCTCAAAAAACTTTCAGGTATAGCCCCCATGATGGTGGAAGTAAGCTGATCCAAAACTCCAACTGAATCCCCAGGAGTGGAGTGTATAGTCAGATTTAAATTGCTGTCCTGTGTCGATTCACCCAAATCATGGTGCCAAACACAAAAACACCAAGAAATAAACTCGAACAAACTTAAAACTAGATAAAACTAAATGACACCAGAAAGAGACAATAAATCCAGCAATAGGACCGTAGATAAAGTAAGCGCTTTCACTGACTTTATTTAACATGAGCTTCTTCAGAACAAATATTTTACTCGCTCAATCCCTTTATAAACTGTAACCAATTACATCACATGACTTTCTTAACGGAAATCCAACATTTTTAAATAAAATAATCAGTATTAATGATATGAATGTATACATGTAAAACCTAGAAAATAATAAATACATTAATAAAAAATCTTTGTATAAATAAATTTATATATGTATATGTATATAATAAAAAAAAAATATATATATATATATATATATATATATATATTAATGCAAATACTATAAAAAACGATACACAATAAACTACCTATTCCTGGCCAGTGTTAAAAAAATATTTGATATTCAAAGTACCATTAAGGCCAGGGGTGTCATCAGCAATCAAACCAATCTGCCATAGACTTTCTCTACACTCCAAATTATAATATAAATAATTTTATACTGTTTCATTTCCATGTTAATAATCATGCACAGTTAGCTTTGTTGTTAACATTTGTTCACTTCAGACCACTTATAATGCACATTCAAGCAAATTTCTTAGGTATAAATAATTTCTAAAAAGTATAAAAGTCAATATAACTTCTTATAAATTTAATAAAATTTTAAATATTATTTCTAAACAGCCAATAAACTCATTACAAAAAGCATAGTAGTAAAAAATAAAGCAGGTTCCTTTAAACTTTTTAGGTGTGTATTGCCCTTTAAATATGCTTACTGCTACTTTAACACAGCATTATTAAATGTTTCATTCATTTAATTAAACATCTCAGTAAGTATGCATTTTATGTATTCTTTCTGGTTTCATTTTCCCTGTTAAAGTTAAATTAACATGTATGTTACATTTTAATTTCCATAAGTTCCATAAATAAAAAGGTTATCGTGCTTTCCAATCATATAACTTCTTGCCATTGCAGTGTCCCATTCTGAAGCTTTCTTTTGAGTTCAAAGTGTCATCTTCAGCTTACTGGCACCTCTGTTGATTCACACAGCAGCAAATTTTCTTTCCCAGTCATGTACGACTTGTGACTCCGTTTTAAACATGGAACAAGGCAGGTTTTACAGTTTGAAGCAGGAAATGTTGTTGAAATGTTGTCAAAGGCTGTAAATATGCTTGCGACCATTAATATGTAAGCTGAGCAGTTAAAGATGGCCATGGACAAAATGAAGTGCTGTATAGTTACCCATATGATATAAAACAACTACTAAACTAGTTTACTAGGCATTAAAACAACATTTAAATAAAGAAATTAAACAATTTATAAAATCTATACTTATTTAGCGAAACATATAGGGAAAAAGAAGTTATATTGTTTGAAACACCATTATGTACCATGTACATATTTAAATATTGTCTCATATCTAAAACATTATCTCTACTGTCATTTTTCTAATCAAAATGTCATATCATTGTCATATCAAATGTCAAAAATCAGTACATATGGGAATACACATAAATTCTCTTTTAGGATGATAGAATATGTAAGAATATATGAGGGGGAGATCTTAACAATAAGTTTGAGATGAAGGAATATCAGTAGATAATATGCTTTTGTGCTGATGTATTACCAGGTTTAAACTAGACTATTTCTTTAAAACATGTAGTAAGGTATAAACAAATGTGCTTGAAATAGAGTTCTGTGCTTCTGCAACTATTGTTTTTAACTAGGATTGATTGTTTAATTGAATAAATAATGGCTGTGTGATTTTTGATAGTATATAAAAATGGTTAGTATGTGTTAGTATTTTATACACTGATGAAGGGTTTGTTTGACTTGAAAGCTTTGTTTTATTAAACACTTGTTCAGTATCAGCGTTGCTTGGTTTGTTTCATACTGCATCCAGTCTTGGTTTTATGAACTAAGCTTTGTTCTGCAACTGCTTGGCTTTTTGAGGATTGTGTTAATATCTAGATGCAGAGACACTTTAATTCGACAACACAGCCTGCAAATGTGTTGCAAACTGCAAGAAATTCTGGTCTTGTTTTCTAATCCACGTTTGGACTGCACTAAAAGAACTGTTCTGACCGTAACTATTTATATCAATTTGCTACTCTAGGGAAGAAGGTAAGAAAGTTTAAGGCAACTTTACTGCTTTGTGGCATATTTAGAACTGGGTATAGTACCTCGTGGTTTAAGGGTTCTGAAAATGCCTTCATATGCCAGTATGTATCATGTTCTGCTACAAAAGTGGCAGGAAATGAATTTAGAGCTTGGCATATAATATATACAACTCACTCATGAATGACTTCTTTGTTAAAATTAAAGTAGATTTACATGCTGAGATACGTGAGCTAGAGAATAATATTTCTGTATCAAGTTTATTCTCTAAGTATATATCTGATTATGACAAACTGCTTGAGAAGCTCTCTAAATTGGATGAGAGCTTTGAGAAAGCTAAAAGGCACAAGCTGAATAGAGACATCAATGATGATAGCAACGTCCAGATTTTCACCTGGCCAAAAGTAAAACATAACCCTGAGACTGCTAAGAATGTAACTTTTGTTCCAAATAGACAATCTAACCGCCTGGATGAACTGGATTATGTCACTTGCCATTAAATCGTGTGCAACAGAGTAATACACAGCCTGATGGCAATGAGCTTCATCAAAATGGACCGACGGCCAGTTCAGCCAATGAGATACCACCGACATCAGTGTTGGTAATGGATACATACCCACATGCGATAAGGAATTCTTCGTCTACTGAGGTGTTTTTTTTTTTTTTTTAACAGAACAAATGGTCATACGTCCAAAATTACCAGAATAAATTGTGGTGAAGAAACAAGAACATTCCAGAGGCCATTCAACACAAAGGAAAAAAGGAAGAAGTGAAAACAATTTCAGACTTCAAAAAACATTTCTTTAAAAGGTACTGTTAACATGAATTCTGTTATCAATCTGTCTAACACAGAGCTTATAATATCTGATCTAACATTGTTAAATAAGGGACTGAAATTCATTCCTTGTGCTGTGGATGGTTTAAGTTCTATATTAATGGATTTGAAGCTTTTTGCTCATAATTTGGACTTAAATCTCATATTTAAACAACAAGGAACATTGCATAATAATGTATGTAAATGCTCTAGTGTCTTTATACCAAACAGCCACCCAGTTGTTGTTGCCTTTTCTACTATTTGTGAAAGACAGATTAGAGAAATATATAACAAATGTTCTTTTAGAAAGATATTCAACTTAACTATTGATGAATGTACTTCCTTAAAGAAACTGATACAGGATGATAGTATAGTTATAAAAGAAGCTGATAAAGGTGGAGTTGTTATTGTTATGGAAAAGCAAGTGTATTTTAACAACATGTCTTTATTTTTAGCTGATGATAGTACTTTTAAATGTGTAAGTAGTAATAATGTTTATAAGTCTGTGAGTGTTATTAACACAATGATATATGACTTACAGCTGATGAATGACATCAGCATAGAGCTTTATCAATATTTCACTGTAGCACATCCCAAACTACCTGTTTTATATGGGCTACTGAAGGTCCACAAAAGCTTAGAACCCCCCCCCCATGAGACAAATTGTATCTGGGAAGGGTTGGGCCATCAAGCCCATTTCAATTTATTTACAGAATGTATTGTCTAAGCAACATTCATATGTAAAAAGCTATATGCAGGATAGTGCTGATTTTTTGAGAAATTTCTCTGGTTGGTTTAACACATATAAATCTCTTGGTACTACAAATACATTTTTAATGGTGACTCTTATATGTTATCAATATTATTTATAATTTTGAAATTATATTCATCCATTTATAATTGTCGTAAATAACTTCAGATATTAGACTTATCAAATTTGGACTAGTTTTATAGGGAGAATTAATATTTTTACTATTAATATCCTTAACATATGATAATATGCTTTGTAGTATCAACCAATCTGCTGATGGAATGTCATATTTATTCAGAATTTATTGAATGTTGAATAATACTTGATTCTCTATACAATGTTGCCAACAAGTGAAGTTTTTCCCCTCCCATCTAGTTAAAATAACATTATGAATTTTATTGAAGAAATTCTTTGTAGTACCAAAGGGTATTATCAAGTCTAGCCAAACCTTAATATTTGTGTTAGTATATATAAATCTTCTGAATAAATTGTAAAAAAAGAAAAAAAAGCTTCCATATTAAGAACTATCATTAACTGGATAGATCCTAATTATTCTTCAACATGGAAAACATTGCACACTATTATTTTCCTAAATGAAAATAAAATAATTAAAATTGTATATTAAGTGAACAAAATAATAGGATGTGGCACACATTGACTGTTAATATTTAATATAATATATCAAACCTAACAAACTTAAATTATTTAATGGTGACTCTTGACAGTCAGTCATGTCTTACTGTTATACCTAATAGTTATGGCATTGATGCCATAAGGGAACTGCTGGTTAAAAATGGGCAATACTCTGGTAAATTCAGTGAAACTATATGTGAACTACTCCAGTTAGTACTAGATAATAATTATTTTGTTTTTAATGAAATAATTTACCATCAAATATCTGGCATAGCAATGGGTACTCCCATTGCTAATACATATGCCAACCTAGTACTGGATAAATGGGAGACTGAATTTATATATCATGGCCCACAGCAATATTCTCAGAATAGTAGTTGCCTTAAAAGATATGTGGACGATTTGTTTTTTGTTTGGCATGGTAGTAGGGATGAACTAGATGTGTTTTTAAACTATTTAAACAACAGCACTGACATTTACATTTTTCTATGACATGTTCAGATACTAGCATTAACTTTTTGGATGTGAGAATTTTGTTTGATGGTACTGAAATTCAAACTACTGTTTATAAAAAACCTACGCATAGAAATACATTTCTCCATCGAAACAGTATGCATGTACCACATGTTTAAAAGTGTCAGAAAAGCTCAGTTTGTTAGAATTAGTAGACTTAATACTTCTATAGAAGAATGTAAGAAACAATTGCAGGAACTGAAAGATAATTTATGGAGAGGGGCTATAATAGCGAGTCCCTGGTTATGGAAATTGAATATGTCTTGAGCTGTAGGGATGATAGTACTAAACCTTATTTCTCCATGAACACAATGGAAGTACCCTTTATAACTAAGGAGACCAACTTAGATGCAGCTAAGCTACATTTTGTTACAGCTTTTAACAGAGCTACTTTTGAGGTAAGAAGAATTATTAATAACAACTGGTGTATATTAACATCTCTACCTGAATTATGTCCCATAGTTGACATGAAATCCAGTTTCTCATACAGAAACTGTCAGAGTTTAAAGCAGAAGTTATATTATAAAGACGCATGTCAAGAATGGGGGGGGGTAACAGCAGCTAAATCAGGTACCTTTCCTTGCAACAATTGTAGCTGTTGTTAGACCATGCTGTTTTTGGACCAAATCTTTATCTTGCATAGAGATGAATTTGACAATTATAGATCTCAGTGCGGAGCGGGTTTTTATTGAAGAGCTGTTTGAAAGAGACCTATTCCACAAGAAAGTGATTCCGGCAAGTTCAAGGTTTTTGGAAGTCAAGTATTCAAAACATTTATCACATTGTTTCCTTCTCCTTTCTCAGGAACACCATATATTCTTATACTGTTTCTTTTGGACCTACTTTAAAGATCATCTACTGTTTCCAAGAGAAAAGTGTTTAGTTTCAGCAAGAATTCAACTTGACTTTAAGTTTCATTTAATCTGACATCTACATCATTTAGTGATTCCTCCATGGAAGTGATTTCATCTGAATGTTTCTTGATTATTTCATTTAGTAAATCAATTTTCTTCTTGTTTTCTGTTTTATAGTATCCATTTTGTTCTCTAATTAGTCTATTTTAATTAATATTTCATATATATTTGATACCAGAGACTAGTTCTTTCTTCTTCTTCCAATTTTCCTGGGAGGAAGCTTTCAGATGACTCATGACTCATAACTATACTAAAGTAACTGAACTTCTGACAGGTTAAATTCAAAGAAATCTTCAAAAACAGATTTTCTTTGAGCATTTTCTTTGCTGCTTATTTATTGTTGTATAAACAAATGTTTTGAAGACAGTGTTTTACTTTAAAGTTTAATAATCCTTTCAGAAAAACTAAAAAGAAGCAGAACAAAGTTTTTATGCTGCTAACTGTTTGGCATCTCAGCCTAAAATGGATATTCTTTATGGTTTTGGATATTAACTGGTTGCATTACACAGACATTGTACCTGAGTTTACATTAAATGTTAATATTGCCTTATTAATTAATATCAAGCTTATTACAGTAGCCAGCATGGTACCAGAATCGATCAGGAAGCTTGTAAATAAATATCTGTTGCTGGCACCAACTGTTTGAAAGGGCAGATAGGAAATAATTATAAATATCAAATATTTCCAATTTATTTGTGTACTCTTAAACACTTAAAGGAGACAGATGCTATTTTTGTCTTGGTATATTCTTTGTAGAAAAATACAGACTGGCTATTAAGTGAACTAACATATCTCTAGACCTCAAAAGCCTAAAGAGCTGGTCTTTGATGCAATAAGTTTATGTAGAAGTCAGTTGGGTTTATTCCTGGAAGAATGCTATTATGACAGCAGCTAAAATTTCATATATATTTTTTCTAATTTATATTTTGGCAGTTTCTGACAAAAGATCATACATGCATGTGCTATTTGTGTGCATTGTACTTGAAAGCTGAATTTTGATAAAGTTGAATATCTAGGAGCAGGTGAGTGAATCTCTTTTACTGGGGTTGAATTATTTCCTGGAGAGTTTATATGTTTATCTCCATAATGCAGCACTGCAGTACCATAAAATATACTATCATTTGAATTTTTAAAGGCAATTTGTCTCCTATTTGGCAGCACAATATGGATTGATTAAATACTGTTTGTGACAAATGTTTGCAGCAGACTGCATGTTATTCAGCAAATTTTTGATGCCGACCATCTGCTCTGGCATCCTATCCCTTTAGCTCTTCAAATGTAGAGCAAAAGAACAAGGGAAGGAAAATGAAAAGAAAGTAAAGAAAAAGATCACCACAGCCTGCGATACAGCTTACCAAACACAGACTATAAAACTTCTGATATTTTTAAATGGCAGCTCTTTTGTAGCAATTGGTTTTCTGTGGTCTGTGTTATGGCTTACCATGCACAAGCTGAACTACAGTTCTGTACCAGCATCTAGAAATGCCGGTACAGACTTATAACACCTTGCACCCAGAGCAGCTGCCCCCAATGCCCCATATTTTCTAAATCCCTGTCCCCTGGATTCAGGATGAAGGTACTGCTACTGAAGTGCTACCTGACCAGATCAGCTATGTTTAAACTTTCCGTGTTTCACATAATGGGGTAATGTAGCTAGGGTTTCACTTAAACTAAATGTAATTGCACTTAACTTCAATAATACTTAGTTTAAGTGGATATTTAGCTTGATTCCCTGTAATACAGAAAGATACCTGGTCATGTACTTCACTGGCACTAACTCATTTGTGAATTCCAGGATGAGAGGTAATATTTTAGTTTTTACAGTATTAGACTTGGTTCAACCTTTCAGACTGTGAGACCAGTTAGTATATGTCTAGAAATAGTGAAGAAGATTAAATTAATAAAGCAAATCTTATGTTATGGCTAGAGAGTGAATCTATCCTTGTAAACTATATACCATATATACAATATTCTTTGAATGTAATAGTCTTGCATACTCAGAAGATCTGACATTTCTGAAATGTGAAAAAAAGTTTAAGTCTCATGTTATGCTGTTCTTTCAGATACTGAACATTTGAAGTTAAACATATTTGGTTATCATACATTTTGTTGTGCTTCCTATCCTTTGAGTGGGTGCAGTTTCATTGATAAGACAAGATACCTCTTTTGAGATGCTAGAAAAAAGGGCCGATACAGAGAGAGTATATCTGATAATAAAAGACAGGATCGAATGTACAGTATATATGTTAGTTAATGCATATACACCTCTTTCATCCTCTCAGCTGGAGAAGATACAGTTGCATAGGCTCTGGATTGTCACCCTGGAAGGGCTGTTAATATGGTAGGTGCTTGAAATAAGGTTAGATGAAGTGCATTTGATTCCTCACGTAATTAAAACACCTGCACTAGAACAATTTGTAAACAAATACACACACACATATATATATATATATATATATATATATATATATATATATATATATATATATATGGATCTACTGTACTTCATCGAAAGAACACTTTTTTGAAAAAGAACAGTAGACTCACACTTACATGAAAGTGCACTTAACCAAAAGTGCACTTTTGCAGAGAACGTTTCAGTGAATCAACCAGGGACACCAAAACAATGTTTTTGCAGGGGGCAAGCCCTCATGCACTCTCCCATATGGGGGTTTGTGCCCCCCCACACCCCCCTTACTTAAATATACCAACTTCGAGATCGCATTACAGTGGACAAACAGGTAAATCCCTTTTTCCCCACTGTAGTGTACTTCGGCACCTGAGTGTTCCTTAACGGTTCATTGAACTGTTCTTCGTGGAAGTGTACTTTTGCATGAGTGTGGGTCTACTTCTCTTTTTCGAAAGGTAATGTACTTTTGATGGAGAGAAGTAGACCCATATACACACACACACACACACACACACACACACACACACACACACACACACACACACACACATACACACACAGAAAATAGGAATGGTAGATATACACAGAATATTGAATTAGTTACAGATGGCATATACTTGTTTTTCATGTAGAATTTACTCATATTCAAGGACTGACAAACTATTAGAGGAAAGGAAAACATGTACGTAATAAAAAGACTGGACACCTTCCCAATAATGGTCTTTCTCTTTTACTACTTAAAATACATTTAGATAGATGTCAGTTTGACAGCTACAGGAGGGTGAACTTAACTTTTGTTAGGGTGAGCAATTCAAATTAAGTTTTGAAATGTTAATATGACAGTGGCATCGGCAAAAGCAAAAGGATTGTAATTTAATTCCAGAAACGTAGATGCCATGAAAACAGATTCAGCAAAATTCCTTATGGAATTTATTTCAGAAAAGCTGGAAGTTATGGATAGGAAGTTTGAACAATATCATATGAAGTTTGAACAATATCATATTTGATTGATCCGTGTACAATATATTGTTATACAAAAAGTCATTAGTGCAAAACTGAAAATTAAGGATGTATAGGAAAAAGTTAAAAAGTGTTAATAAAGTTGAAGTTACTAAGGACCACTGAAGTTACTCTAGCAGTCATAAATAACTGATGTTACAGTTGAGATAGCAAACAGAAAATATAATAGTTGCCAAAATAAAGTGCACTTATCACTGTAATGCTATAACACTCCTGACGATATATTAGTCTATTCTGATAGACGTCATGAACAGTAATTTGTGACAGACATTACACAGGCTGTTGAGAATTAAAAACAGTATATTTACTTCTTTATTTTTAATTCTGCATGTTTGAATAGGCTTAATCACTCCAGGCAGACTGCTTACTGAAGGGGTGTACTTTACAGAGTGTAGAAATGCTGCTGGCTAGAATGGGCAAAGGTAAAACTAGCTCGCCAGGAGGGTTTGGCTATAGAAATATATTCAGAGGCTAAGTAATTGTTTTTGAATAATTTCACAATCATGGCTATTTTGTTAAGCTGACCTTTCCATTCTTGGAAGTAGGCAATAACTGCTGTAACTTTGAAACTTGACTATGTTGTCATAAAACAATACCACACAATATCTATTCTCAACCATAATTATAAACATTCACTGAATTCTTAGCTAAGTGGTTCACCAAACTGAATTCTTAGCTAAATGGTTCACCAAAATACTTATTTTGTTGATTGACTTAGAACAAATGTGTTTGTACTTGCCAAAGCCAGACATAATAATTTAATAAAAACAGCTTAGTATAGAAGAGACCACTGTAACAAAATACCCTTTATTAGTAGCAACTTTAGATGTTCAGAAAGCATTTTTAGGATGATCACTCAGTACTTTTTTCAACTTTTATTGCATCCAAATATTTCTTTACTTCAATTGGTATGTCAAGCGACCTCAGAGAGAACAAAGGTGAGGAATAAACTTTTGCAATTACTTAATTTAGGTAGAGGCAATAGGCAGGAATACCCAATTTCTCAACTTTGTTTGCAGGTTACAAAGTTAACTCTCAGAAGCAATAACTACATAGATGAACTATATTCCTCAGAGACAATAGTTTTAAAATATTCCTTATTTATAGAACCCAATCACATAAGATTTCAGATTTAGTGTTATTGGAAGGATTTGTGAGGTTAAGATTGGGGGGTTAAGGATTTTGTTATTAAAATCAGAAGGACATTTGCATGGATGTGGCATAAAGGATATAGGCATTTCCATGGTTCTCATTACCTTTGATAACTGGCATAAATGATACAGGCACTTCAGTCATTCCCATTCCCTTTAGTAACTGGCATAAATGATACAAGTACTTCAGAGGTTCGCATTCTCTTGGACGACTGGTATAAAGGATACAGGTATTTCAGAGGTTCCTGTTCACTTTGGTAACTGGAATAAAGGATACAGGCATTTCAGTGGTTCCCATTCTTTTTGTAACTGGCATGAAAGGATACAGACATTTCAGAGATTCCCATTCCCTTGGATAACTGGAATAAAAGATGCAGACATTACAGTGGCTCCCATTCCCATGGATAACTGTCATAAAGGATACAGGCATTTCAGTGTTCCCATTCCCATGGATAACTGGTGTAAAGGATAAAGGTATTTCAGTGGTTCCCATTCACTTGGATAACTGGCATATAGGAGACAGGTATTTCAGTGGTTCCCATTCCCATGGATAATTGATGTAAAGGATACAGGTATTTCAGAGGTTCACATTCCCATAGATAACTAGCATAAAGGATACAGGCATTTCAGTGGTTCCCATTCCCTTGGATAACTGGAATAAAAGATGCAGACATTACAGTGGCTCCCATTCCCATGGATAACTGGCATAAAGGATACAGGCATTTCAGTGTTCCCATTCCCATGGATAACTGGTGTAAAGGATAAAGGTATTTCAGTGGTTCCCATTCACTTGGATAACTGGCATATAGGAGACAGGTATTTCAGTGGTTCCCATTCCCATGGATAATTGATGTAAAGGATACAGGTATTTCAGAGGTTCACATTCCCATAGATAACTAGCATAAAGGATACAGGCATTTCAGTGGTTCCCATTCCCATGGATAACTAGTGTAAAGGATACAGGTATGTCAGTGGTTTCCATTCTCATGGATAACTGGTGTAAAGGATAGAGGCATTTCAGAAATTCCCATTCCCTTGGATATAATGGGTGTAAAGGATAGCAGGATTTCAGGGATTCCCATTCCTTTGGATAACTGGCATAAAGGATACAGACATTTCAGTGGTTACCATTCCCATGGATAACTAGCATAAAGGTTACAGGCATTTCAGTGATTCCCATTCCCATGGATAACTGGTATAAAGGATACAAGCATTTCAGTGGTTCCCACTCCCATGGATAACTGGTGTACAGAATACAGGCATTTCAGTGGTTTCCATTCCCATGGATAACTGATGTAAAGGAGACAGACAATTTAGAGGTTCCCATTCGCATGGATAATATGTACTAATAGGCTCATAGGTTCATAGGGTGGTATTGGGCTATCTGCCTGAAGGCATATATTAGCCCAGCCACATTGTGCGGTATTCACCACCCCTTTAGTAGTTCCCTAGACCCTTGTACTAGCAGCTAGTACCCTTGGCCCTTATCTACTAGTGCTGTTGGTGTGATCCCCGGTGTGAACTTTCTGTTACCCATCCACTCATCAAGGTTCCTCTTGAAGAGTGATAGTGAGGGGGCTCTGTCTTATGTAGATCGGGACCCTGTTCCATAGTAAGGGAAGGCTCTGTGAAGGGAATCTATCCCTCCAGCATGTTCTATTCATTGTTGTGTTGAGGTTTATATCCCTAGAGCATGTAGCTCAAGTAGATTTGGTTTTGCTAAGATGGAGCATGTTCAACAATTCTGGGTTGGACGTGGCTCTGTACGTTAGACAGAGATCGCCTCTGAGAAAGCGGTATGCAACAGAGAACAGTCTTAGCTTTTTCAATCGTGCTGCATAGGGCAACTGTTTGAGACCAGTAATCCTCTTGGTTAGGTACCTCTGTGGTCTCTCCAGCTGCTGGAGATGTCTAGCCAGGTATATTCCAATTGGTGCATTGTACTCAATAATGGGTCTGATGAGGGAAGAGTAGAGGGGCACCGTTACATCCTTAGATCTTGATGCGAACCCTTTCATGATCAGATGGGTCACATAGAAGGATTTTCTAACCATTTTGGCAACATGGTTATCAAAGGAAAGCTGACTATCTACTTGGGTCCCTAGATCCCTTATTTCTTCTTCATATTTCAGGGGATTACCTCCTATGTTGTAGTTTGCAGGTACTCTGTTTTTTTCCAAAGGGGATTACTATGCATTTTTTTGCATTTAGCTTGAGACCATGGCTTTGACACCATGCATCAGTCTCATTTAGGCCCTTCTGGAGGATCTCCATGTCGGCTGGAGACTCTATTATAGCAACCAGTTTTCAGTTGTCCACAAACTTAGTCAGCCACAGCCCTTCCATGCTTGTCTGTACTTCTGAGAAGTATATGCCAAACAGGAGGGGCCCCAGGACAGAGCCCTGAGGCACACCACTTGTTACTAGTTTGGATTCAGACATAGATCCTGCTACTCTTACTTTATGGGATCTGTCTGAGAGCCAGTTTGCGATCCATCTTGTGACGTAAGGGTTTATGCCCAGGCTGGTGAGCTTATCAATAATACCTGAATGGGGAATGGTGTCAAATGCTTTAGCAAGGTCAAGGTAAGCTGTGTGTACCTCCTTTCCCTTATCTATAGCCTACAACAGAAACCACAAAACAAAAAGTGGAGTTACAGTTTATTTTGTGGAAGTGGAGTTACAGCTTATCTATAGCCTGAGTAACTGTCTCAAAGAAATCCACCAGGTTCAGGAGGCATGATCTGCCCTTGACGAAGCCAAACTGTGTGGGGTCCAGTGACTGGAGGTTCCCAATCTCTCCATTTATGAGTTCCATAATGATTCACTCCATAGCCTTACAGATCAGACTGGTCAGACTTATTGGTCGGTAGTTCCCAGGGTCAGTTGTGGCCCTACCCTTGTGTAGCGGGACCACCATTGCCACATCCATTCTATGGGCACATATCCTGTGGAGAGGCTGAGACTGAACAGGCTATTAAGATGCAGGGTTAATTCCTTTTGGAGCTCACATATGATACAGCCTGGGACACCATCTGGTCCCATGGAGGCAGTGTTTTTAGCATTAGATAGAGCCTTGTTAACCAACATATCAGTAATAATTGGTCTTACACAATCCCCTGGAATGGTAATAGGCCTTGTAGGTGGTGAGGGGGGGGGGGGATTTGCACTGAACCTGTCAGCCAAGATGTTGGCAATCTCAGAAGGGTCAGTGTATTTGTTCCATTTTGTACTAGCTCAGAACAGACCTGAGCGTTGCCATTTAATACTACATCTTCCTCTTGCTCCACAAACAGAATTGTTTGATAGATTAACAAAGGCCTAAGCCATACCTTTCAACATCTTAGCACAAGAAATCTGGACAAAGCTAAAAGAAATGGGAGGACAAAGGCCCACAAATAGGGACAAATGTTAAATATTTCTGTTATAATCTTAGAACTTTGCTGGTATAAAATGTTTTGTGTTACCATGCATTTTCTGAAGGGTGTGAAGTCTGAAACTCGAATGCCTCTTGCTATTGTTGTAATCAGTCCTCAGAGATTAACCAGGAAATGTATTTTATCAGGAACATACCAAAAATAAGAGGCGGAAGTGTGGTCATTCTTTGAAAATCTGGACAGCTGAACAGTATGGCTAAACCTCTAGTTAGTTTGCTGATGGTCACCTGGAATATAACTAGTCTTCCAAATGTTGTTGAGGGGGGCTGGGTGTTCCAGAGTTTGGTGCATGTTGTATGGCCATGAGGTTAAAACATTTTCAGGGCTTGATATTCTAAGACTATAAAGCTAACTGGAAATCTTACATTAATGCGGGGAATAAAGGTTTTATGAGATGATTGAAAGGAAGTGGCCTTGTAGCAGTCACAGGGCTAAAACAAAATTTATGGTTTTAATGGCATTGATTAGGTGAATAATAAAGACTTTAATGAAGGAGAATGGCACAAAAGTTATTTCCTAATAATTTAGCAAGCAGATGTGGGGATATAGACTGGACAAATCATAAGATTTGAATACCTTTCCGAAATTGCTGTACCAGAAGAGTTTTTTTAAGTTCCTTTTTCTCCCACACAGCTGAGCATCAGCTGAATTAGTGCATCTCCTCTGTCACTGTTTCAAATTACACCTATATCTGCCCACTGGCTACAGTTCTACTACTGTCTTGCTCAGTTAGGGTTGGGGTCAGTAAGAAGATTGAGACATACTGGGCCAGCATCACACTGCTCTCATGAGAGCATTTTTAACTATTTCCCTCCCATGTGCACACTTGGTAACATCCTTATGGTGGGACATGCAGTTGGTGTCAACAGTGTATCACCTTTCACTTCTGCAAGGGACTGATATTAACAGGATACCCTGCCCAATCTCATCTCTTTGTGGTTATTTTCCCAGTATCTACCATAGAAATTGAACAACAGTGTACTCCCATCCCTCTGCCATGCCAGAATGGACATGTCCATCCTCTCCTGCCAGTGCCTCAGAAACCTGAAATGCTAATTGAACTCAGGTACCTAGACTGCAGACAAAGAATTAGCCATCTATGGCACACCACTAGCTGTTATACAGAAAACAGGTGATTCAAGGTACTATTTCCTTCCTTTGGGACCAATTTACAGAAATTATAATGGGAAACAAGATTTGTACAGGAACCTTTTACGTACTGCTGACATGTTTAAGAAAGATCAAACTGTTCTGTCCACAAGAGGACTTATCATTATGAATGAAGTAGTGACTAGACATAAGGCAGGCATAAAAATCACTGAAGTAAATTTTCTAGTACCTTGTATAAAGATGCTTTGTGGAGTGAAAATAACTGACAAAAACAAATGTAGACTGGTGTTGGAAAAACATCTATAGCAATAAGATTGGGGATTTTTTTTTATTATGGCAATGTTTTTCTAAGTATTTTTACTTTCCAGCCATACTTGTCATAGTAATCACAAGCTGCTGGGCTATAAAACTAGCATGCTAGGACATATCTACTGCATTTTTGGATATCTCAAAAACTGCTCCACTAAAATAAGACTTGTAAGAAATGTGAATGAATCTTTCCAGATAGAATTAATGTTATTGCGTTTTCATTTTTGATTAGTATAACTAATGTCAACATATTAACTAGAACTTAAAGAAACTTGGTAGATCATATGATGCTGGTTACTAAAAACAGGTAAAGACAAGAAATGAATAATGTCTGAAATGCAGAAACTAAAATTGGCAACACAGAAATGTTCCTCAGAGAACATAGCCCATACATTTTGAATATGACTGTAGTATAATGTTGAAAGATCTTTTTTCTGTTGTTATGGAGCTCAAGATGTTTTGCAGTTAATATGAAAAAAAGGGCGGGATTCAAAAAGGTTACTTTGTGGTTTATGATGTGTACATCTCACAGTAACCTTTCCATATTCAGAGGTTGCTCTACCATGGTGCCACAACATGAAGACATGCAGCATGTGATGGACTGAGTGGCCATATTAAGTCTAATGAGGCATTCCGGGGGAGAGATGTGCTGATTGGGAATGTCATCTCCTTGGGAACTGTCTGCTGTAAGCGATTCATGCAGCTGAACACTTCAGAGGATTGCCCAGCTATGCAAATTAACAAAGCCACTCCTGGTCATGTTAATGAACAGGGCCAAAAGCCTGTGCTCATCTATCATAGTAGAGCTAAGTCACAAGGAGTTTAGCAGGCAGGTAGTGTTGGAGTGTGTGCATGTCTGTATGTGTGTGGCTGCAGCTCTGAATGTATATGTGCATTTCTATCTACCTGGGAGGTAAAATTTGAGTGAGGAGTCAGTGAGGGGTAGGGTAGTGAGGTGTGTATGTGTGTGTGTGTGGGGGGGGGGGGGTGTTGTTCATACCTGCATACTCCCATACAATAAGAGTTTGTGGGGACCATTAAACACCAGGGATACTCTAAATAGTAGGCCATAAAGGCACTAATAGTGAATCAAATCCTGCCCTCCCACTGAGAATACTAGTTCTCTCTGCCTCACTTGATGCCAGGGAAATGGGGGAATAATACATAACAGCAGAACAAATAAATTATATTACAAAGCAAAGAAAAATATTTCAAACTCTGTTCCCTTAAAAGAAGAAACAACAGCAGTAGCTGATGTGTTAGCTGTAACAAGGGTTTCTTTTTATTATAGTTAGGATTTCATGCTTAATTTAAGGCCTGTAACAGTTGTTGAGTTATGATTGTGAGTGTCAGAGCACATATACCTCTCAATCTCATAGTTAAAGAAAGGTAGACAAAGCCAAAACTAATGGGGGACAAAGACGCAGAGTCAGGGAGGGATTTTACACACTATGTTTATAAACTTAGTCATTAGAATAACAGTTTTTTTATTGACATGCTCTTACTTTATATGAAATTTAAAGTCTAACATCTGCCATTAATGACAGACTGTAATCATCTGTGATATATGAGGGCAGTGAAAAAATGAGAGGAGACAGTGACAATGGTCAGTCAACTCAAGGACAAGTAAGGTGTCTGTGGTTAGTGTGAGTATGTGTGTTTGTTTGTGTGTGTTGTGTGTAGGAAGCTGAATTGGGAGTGTCTGTGCTAACAAGATGCATGGGCTGCAAACTTCACTTACCACAGGAATGTACTGATATGCACTCACGGGTTGTTAGTGGCTGTTCAGATATGCACATTAACCAATAATGAGGTCTTTCCTTATTGTAGCTGATGTGTTTGTACATCTCAGATCTGTTCATTATAGAAACATTGGTCACTTTACCACAGCTCTTATCATGAATATTGTTTCTGAGTCCCAGAGTAAGTTTAGGAAAATGGGTTTGGTTTTGGGCACTGTTGATTTTTTTTTCCTGGCATTGTAACTTAGTATAAATGATTTTCAAATGGAATTTTTGGAATGACTATCTGCAGAAACATAGATGGGGTGGAGTGATGAGGACAACTGCCCTTGGCACAAATTATTAGGTGGTATAGTCAGTGGATCCCGATCAGTCTTTAATGCATACCAGCTTTTAAAACACAGTATTGCATTTGTGGTCAAGCCTGAATACTGCAGCACTGTCTGCATGGTGTAAGCTGAAACAAATGTTTGCTTCACCGTAGTAAGCAGTTTACTACAGTTTAAAAGATTTTTTAAAGTAAAACCTGAGTGCTGTAGCACTCCATGTGGGGTATAAACTGCAGCAATTGCTTGCTATATTTATAGCAGGCAGTTTGCTACAATTTAAAACTAAAAGAAAACCATTTATTTATTTATTTGTTAATTAAGTAAAATTTAAGGTAAGTTGAGGGTCGAGGACAGACAGCAGCAATGGGACCTGATTGGCTCCTTGTGCAGGAGGGAACAGGTGTACATCTGGATACCTGATTGGTGTGCCAGTAGAAGGAGAAGACTTTTTTTTTTACTTTTCACTTGAAGAGCTGAGCAAGTAGGGCACAACTTTTTGGGAATAGCACAGGGCGCTAGTTGAACCAGTTGTGCCTCTGAATGTCTGACATACTATTGCTGAAATCCACTCATATATTATTTGTTCTTTATATGATTACATACATACTTGGAACTGTAAATGCTTTTTCCTATGAATACAGTGGTTTATAGTTAAAAAAGTACTAGTGTGAAAAAGTGATGATTCACAACAGAAGGCATTACTGCATAATATTGTTCACTTATGTCAGCATTATGGAAATGACACTCATTATAAGTAGAGCAATATGTAATTAGAAAAATAATTTGCATTTCACTTGAAATTGATTTGGTAGAGCTGAGACTCAACTGAACTATTGTAGTGCAAGTTAATTTGAATTACAGGCTAAGAAAGTCATAGCCGTCTGTGGCAATCAGTTGCTGGGCACTAATTGTATGTTCCTTTTTTAGATCAAGCAATCTCCAGTTTTTCAGTGTATGTTTTGGATGTCATACAGTTAATTTAAACAAATTCAAAAACATCATTCTAAACGTAACAGTGAAATTATTACCCCCCCCCCCCCACCGCCTAAAGAGTCCATTCACTGACAGCTGTGTCTTTCTTTGAAGTTTGAATTTTCCACTTAACCTCTTGACCATACTACCTCTCTTAAGATCACAGCTGGTGAAACAAACATCCATTAATGGGGAGAGGGAGAAGAGCTTTAGGATTCCATGTATAGCATCGTCCAAGTTGCTACAGGAATATTTTTCATGCCCTTCTGTATCCTCACAAGATGGAATAGTCACTGACACATGATGCACATGCATGCAGATTTTGCAGGTGACATGCTGATGCACCAGATTAATTCTTTTTTGTCCACATATGTCTGTAGTTCTGTACTGATCCTTAGTTTCTACCAGACAGCTGTGTATTCAGGTTGAATTCTACTGTCTCTTAACATGCCCTTACGCTAATTTAGATTGCTATTATCCTTCTGAACCAAGTACCCTAACCAGCCTTCCAACCTCCCAGGTTGCAAGCCAATATTACATCACCAGCCTCTCACGTTAACACCCTGGACCTATGCCAATGGACAAGCTGCAAAGCAAGCACTATTCAGCAGACTTGCATCCGCTCTACCCTGAAAGCTTTTTATACTATTGCTGAAGTTGTTCTACCATAGGAGTAACAGAATACTTCCCTACCTCAAAGGCTGGGTAACTCTGTATATAGTATCATGGTATCCTGGCAACCTCTGACATTAGTCCTCATGAGGTTTTTTGCTAAACAAGGTATGCATCACCATCCCACCTATGGGGTCCTATGTTAAATGCCAGTAATAACTGCCATATAACATTGAATTCCCAAAAGTACTGACTTTGCTAACCAATGGAAAGCAGTAGAACACCACCTGTACTTCTGGTGATTTATGTTCCAGAACATACTCCTGACACAATCAGGGTCAGCTGGAGGGATAAAATGAAGGCACTAACGGACAGCTCTGCTATCCTTGAGTGAGTGTTAGAGGAGAACTGCCACCTGTGCAACTTCCTGTAGAGACCAAAAGCTGAAAAGTCACTCTCACAATACTTGGTGGAAAAATGCATGCATCAAATATATTAATGTAATTGCACACACCACCCCCTCAGTTAGGGATTTAGACTGTCCACAGAACCCCATTAGATTCCTTGCTTTAAAGGGGATGGACCATTTATATACTGCAAGGTGGTCTTCCCTAAAAATCAGGGGCATAAAAGGAAAGGTCTGGAAAGGAAGAGTCTGGGGCTGAGGAAATGATGGAGCTGAACACAGTCTTATGTTATAAAGCGTTTGGATGTGAAGGGTATTATAAAAAGTATTGACTTTGAAACATGTTTTAATTCTGAAAGAGGTTTCTCACTCACACACTCAGATATTTTCTTTATAATCATGCTATGATAAAATCTATAACTGAGCTACCTACATATACCCTATACTGCTGAATCTGAAGCATTACTGGATGAAGCTGTTTCTTATACCTTATATATCTGCTAGATAAAATTGCGCATGCTGCTTTAAGTGATACAGAAAAATAAATTTCTCAGTGCAAAATAATATGAAGCATATTTAAGGAAGATATATTGCTTTCTGATTCATATTTAGGCTGTGCTTTTGACATTTGTTTTTATAGAAAAGTCACTTTAAAAATCAGCTTCATACACTCTAGAAATACTATGTCACTCATGTTGTTATAACTCAGTGAAAAGCATTGGTGGTTTCAGAGTTTTCATCCTAAACTAGCTCAGTACATCTGTGAATGGTACATGCTCCTGCTAATGTTATGACCTTTTCATTTTTACTGAACAGTCCAATTTGTTCAACTTTTGATAAAAATAGTAATTTTATACCATACAGTACTTGCTTTGACAGCTGGTAAAGTGTTCAGTTGGGAAAGTGTTTCAGCTTGACTTCATTGAAAAACTGCAAGGCCCTCAAGAGAAATGGCATGAAGTGAACAGTTATAACATATTAATGGCACTACATTTTAGTTTAGTAAATTATCTTTTTGTCAGGAGTTTTGGGGATAATGTAAAGAAAACCTCACAGTTTCTAAAACAACTGACTAACTAAGAAGTGTCAGATATATTGCTTATAATTGGCACACTGCTCTACCAAATGTTTTTATGTATGCCATGTGAGGTTACTGACTTATATGATGGGCAATTCAGTTAGCAGTAGTTGAGTTGTACTACAGTATATCAATGGCTATTTTACTAAACTTATTAGCAAATCAAAAACCATTATATGTTTTAAATGATTACGTTGCCTATAGACACAAGCCAGATGGATCCCATCGCTTTTGATGGAATACAGATATTTAAAGCAGAAAAATGTGTGCATAGAGCAAAGTGTGTTACATTTGCAGACTTCCATTCCAACATTGACAAAGAAAGAAAAAAAGGTACAGATTAATTTGTATTCTATTTCTTTGTAGATATATATATATATGTGTGGGTTCACTACGAAATTTCAAAATGCCAAAATCTCGAGTTCAGAATATTGAGTTCAGAATCTCGAGATCTTGGAATCTTAAAATTGTGAACCTACCCCAAAACACCACCCAACACACTAAAACATGTGTATGCAGGGGGGCAAGCTCTCCTGCACCCCCCATGTGGGTGGCTGCGCCCCCCCCCACACCTTAAATATACCAACTCCAAGATCGCACTACAGAGAGGATAAAGGAAATATCCCGGTCTGCGCTGTATGATGATCTCCATTCAGGATTTCGCAGTTTTGAAACTTCGAACATATGATCTTCTATCATATGAAATTCAAAGTTTTGGCTTCAAAATTATGAAGGGAACCCATATATATATATATATATATATATATATATATATATATATATATATATATATATATATATATGTAAGATACCTTCCCTTCTAAGAGTAATGTTATGCTTGGAAGTCATTATAATACGAAGCAAGGAATGAGGCTACAACAACAAAAATGGGTGGTGTCGTGGACTTGCCCCTACCTCCATTGGATAAATGCCCATTCATGATCTTGTAACTTCTTTTGAAACTTGTTATGAGATCCAAGCTTTATATCCTTTCTCTTCAGAATTTTAATATTTGTATGTCTCTCTGTCCTCAAAATAGCAAATTATTCCTGATAAAGACTGCGTTTTATATAACTTTTGATACAGAATGGACAAATTCATGACAATCTTTAAATATTGTTTATGTATTCTAATAAAATGGTTCATGCATATATTGCAATAGTTAATATACATTTTTTTTCTGTTGTTTTAAGATTTGGGTTTCTTCTATTGGCCTTAAATATGTATATTTACTAAGTGTATCCTACCATCTAGTGTATGGCAAATGACATTTTTCATAGGAAGAATATTTGTTTCATTTAAGGTCATCAGCAATTCTTTCCATGCACAGTACAAGTGATATATTAATAAGAACTTTCAGTAGTATACCTGATAATTAAAATTCTTAACTTCCATGATGAACTGGCAAATCTTTCCTTTAGGTTTTGCACTGGACTCACTTTATCTGCACATTTCATATTATGATTTTTACTCTAAAATGTTATAATTCTTGTTATATAAGAATCTCAAAGAAAATGGTAATCTGTGTAAAAACAAAAGAAAATACACCTATGGCTTTGGAGGGAGGCATGTCATACTGAGCCATCTGTCATCAGTGAAGATTCTGCAATAGAACTCCATGTTTAAAAAGCCAGGAAATAGTGCAACAGTCTCATTTGGAAGTGTGCTTACAATGCAGCAATGTTTTTGTAATTTATGTTCCTAACAGTGCCTGCAGAAATTAAACAGAGGCATATGAAAGAGCTAATCTCATGGACATTCTTGGAGGTGATATACAACATGCGTTTTTATCAGCTGTTGAACTTTAATCAACAGCCTCAAGAAGCACTTCAGAAAGGTCACCTGCTTCTTAAAGGTTCAGTCAACAGCTGTGCTGACAAAGTCTACATTTTCAAGCCCCCTTTACTTAAAAAGAAGGTCACTGAAGGGACATAAAGCAAATCAAATTTAAAACTTCAAAGAAAGCTCTGCAGCTGGTATAAAGTTGTTGACTAGAAAGAACTAACATTTTGATACACTAAAATATTTAAGCTGCTATTGATTTTTATCTTTCTTTGTCTTCTCTGCTCATTCTACTGCATTGCATATATTCAAATCGTGCATGCTCATGCAACGGTACTTTGGGAAACATGGGACTGGTGCGATATGTAGATGCACAATAATCTCCCACTTTCTGCAAATATTACAAAAGAATCAGGCTTGTTGAAGCATGCACCCATAAAAATTGTAGATGACAACACAAAGAAAGCATTTTTTGAGCTGGCAAGTCCACCTTTGCATTACAGACAAGTTTAGCTTGCCCAGTTTACAATCAGATAGTTACCATTTGATGAATGGCAGATATTCAGGTTTGGGTCTGTGTCAGAAGCTTGGGTTTTCAGAAATTCATATTATTGAGACAAAATGATCGAGTTCCTGAAAACTTGAACTTCAAAAAAGAACAAAAATTGCCCTTTTTCTGTGTTTTGGCAGGGGGGAAAACCACAACCCCTGCATATTATATATACCAACTCCAAGATCTCACTACAGTGAAGAAAATGGAAAATTCCCTGATCCACACTGTACTTCGATCTTCAGTCAAGAGCTTAGAGTTTTCAGAAACTCAGTTATATTGTCTCAACAATTTGAATTTCAAGTTTCTGAAATCTCAAGCTTCTGATAGAGACCTGGTTTATATCATGTTGTGCTTAAGAAGTGAAACTCAAAGCAGATGAATGCGAACTGGGAATTAATCAGGTAGATTCTTAGTAAAAAGATGCAAATGGACTCAAAAGGAATGACAAGCGTTTTACAATTTTACTGCATTTATGTATAACAATGGCAATGTGAGTGCACAGTTGTCAGTCAGTGGGATAACAGTTCTAGTGTAGAGCAAAGTTCTGGTGTAGAGCTTGGTTGGCATTCATAGTCGTTATGTGGAGAGGCAAAGTCTATCCACTCTAGCAATTCATACAAGCCATTTACACTAACATACATAAGTGTTAGCCAACAGAGTCATAAGGAAATGCAAATGAGAAATGGAATATGCCAATGAAGCCTTTTCCTGCCTATTTGTTACTCACAATCATAGTCTCACACATTTACACTCTGTCAGCAGATTTGTTATAAAAGATGGAATTGCTACTTTACTTTCTACTTTGCAATTCACCATGATGCTGTCACTTGCTGTTAGCCTCGCTATTTCCCAATGAGAACAGCTTGCCTTTGTCAAGCTGAAACTGCTTATGGGCAACAGTGCTCACTGTCCAGTAAGATGGTGATATAGGTAGAAAATAACTCACTATAATGTTGGCAATCACAAGTTTCTTGAAAGGTTGAGACTGGACAAGGATATTGAAGGGTCTTTCTGAGTTTATATGCCCCCCACAGCAGTACTGGGGGGTGAGTGGCTTTTCTATCCCTGTGGATACAAATATATACTAGCCAGGGAGGACTTCCAGAGACAGGCTAGGGATGTTGGATATCTCACAGCCTTCTGCCTGGAGGATACTTTGGCAGTTCCTGGGTGTATTCTTGGACATGTGGATCACTACTACTATCTCCAGATTTCACCTCAGGACCAAGCCCAGACTATGCATGGCTTTTATGGGGTGACACATTTTCCGGAGGTACATGGCGTGATAGAGTGCACACATGCTGCAGCCAGGGCCCCATCTTGTCCAGAGGGGAAGTAATACTGCAATAAAAAGGGCATCCAATCCATCAATTGAAAGATAGTGTGTGATGCAAAGAGTTGATCACCAATGTCTCTGCTCAACATCCTGGGAGTACACATGATTCCCATACTTGGCACTATAGCTCACACTACCACCTCTTCCTGCATGGAAGTATGCCCAGTAGGCATCTTGTTGGCAAATGGAAAAATAGTTTATTGTTTCTATTTATTTAAGTAGTTATTTACTGTAAAATATATTGCTGAATACTAAATCACATTTTCTCCCTGTCTCTTTTTTTCCTTCAGGTGATGCTGGTTATCAATGCCAACCATGGTTCATGACACCAGTGAGAAATTCCAGTGGAACTGCTGAAAACAATTACAATACAGCCCTGTCCCAAAACATGTACTATCATTGAGAGGGTCTTTGGCCTCTTTAGAGTTATTTTAGTTGTCTGGACAAGTTTGGGGGTGCCCTTCAGTATGACCCAGCTACTACATGCTAGATGTTTATTGCATGCCTCATTCTGCACAACATGATCATTTGCCAGCCTGGTAGTGAACTGACCCATGGTGTCACTGCAGCCCCCAGCTCCAGCCCTACTATGACTAATGGTGACCATCCAGCAGCAGTAGCAAAGTACCCCATGCAGCAGGCTCATACATGACATTTGGTTGCAAAGGTAAAGAGATGATGTGTAGTCTAGAGCTACTGACAATAACATTCAGGTTAGTGTTTTCTTTTTTTGTACAAACATGTACAATATAACTGATGCATGCTTGCAGTGATATCTGTTGACTGTGCTGTGTGGTGTATGGTCTACTCTCACTGTCTATCTGACATTCCCTCTCATCTTTAAATAATATTTTTTTTACTAAAGGATAGGTACTCATATTATCATGCCTGAGTTCTCACTGAATTTTCTGTTCAATGAAGTTTTAAGCATACAAGGAAAAATCACATATTTACCTGTATTGTACAATACATTCTGCTCAGGTGATATTCCTAAGTATGCACACAGTCATTGTCTTCACATCGTACTTTTATTAGAAAATATTATTTCAGTATTTAACATAGTTCATACATTCCAGTTGTATGAAAATGTATCGAATTGTTTTTTATATTGCACAAAATGTCCTCAGTTTCAACTACATTGTCTGTTAAGGTACTGCATAGAAGATTATTTTATTTTGTCAGGCACAGCATTTTCTGGCCTGAGAGACAAAAACATCATTATTTGCGCAGGGGTGAGGGTGAAGTGGCAGCAGTGTTTGGTCATATGGCAGGATACTCATTTTCATTTTTCTTATTAGTGCTTTCTAGAATACTTGTGTATTACTACTTTTAAGTTGTAACAGTGGTAATGCATAGAGCAGTAATGGTGTTAAGTCACTGCAATCTTATGTTATGACATGCAGTAATCTTTCCATAGATCCATGGTTCTTTAACCAATACTATTAGATGAATGAAATAAATATAGTTAAAAATGGTGCAACTTTTTTTTTTGTTACATTATTTAATAACTTACTTCCTTTCAAGTTAAACATTGATGTGTATGTGTGAAGGACATGTTGTAAGTAACAGAATCTTAATTTATAGTAGATCAAGGTCAAACGTCATATACATCTCCTGAAGATAGGCTAGGTGATGGTGCAAGTGATTTGGAAGAGGGGTTGTCATGAGAGCTGGATGGTGAGTTGGTCCATTGCCATGACCTGATCTGTCAGTACTGCAGGGCCATGATCAGGACTCTAAATGAGAACTTCTGTTAGGTGTAGATGAATGCTGATGTGTTCTGCATAAAATCTGCTGTGCTTGCTCCACTCTTCTAATTACAGTACTTCCTTCAGAAGCACTTGTAGTCTCATGTGATCTGCTGTCACATGTCCTGAAAGTTTCCATTCCTCTTCCCCTTCCACAACTGTCTCCCACTCGAGTCTGGTAATTTCTAACTAGTGTACAAATGGAGGCAGCTAAGGATGTTTGGTGCACCACCATACTATGCATCAGTGTGACCATGACAGTATCCCTACTCTGTGTTATTTGTATGTTATTTATATGTAGTACTGGAAATCCTTGCTTATACCCCAGAGCACTCTCACCATTTCCAGCTGACACTCTGAGCCCTGACATTGTCATTGCACATTTGCTGCTGGACAGCCAATGCTTTGTGTATTTTTTTTTTTTTTTTTTTTTTTTTTTTTTGGTAGCTGTGACAAATTCCTGATGCTGGTGTACCTTTTTAAACATGCCAGTGTGGGTGGGCCCCCAGTACTGGTACATGCAAGTGCATTCTGCCTAACCTTGGTTCTAGCACATCCTCCCATATCATTTACCCTCTTCTTAGACTCTAATACTATGTAGTTCCTTCCATCAATTGATTTTATATCCATAACCACTTGAGTCCAGCCCTTTGCACTCTCAGTTTATTTGGGTCCCCTTTTCCAAAAAGATGTTTGCCATATGTCCTAAAGGCTGCCATGAGGATGCAGCATTCCTCCTGGCTAAAGTTATTCTTTCTCTGCCTTGATACCTGGTTTTGCATTGTTCCTGCACCTAAAACAATGTACCATAGCACATCAGCCAAATAACACAACAATGAAAGCATGCAATCACACACACACAAAAAAGGAAAAAAATGACGCAAAACCCATAATTCGTCTCAAACCAGAAAAGTAAGGCTATGATGAACTAATGTCTGCACAATTATGAATACATTGGGTCTATATCAGAAGATCAAAGTCTCAAAACTTAAAATCTGATATGGTGGACACCATATGATCAATGTCTTGAAACTTTGAATCTTTTAATGAAGATCTCCATGCAGCATGGAAAGGGAAGATTTCCCTTTTTGGCACTGTAGTGCAATCTTGGAGTTGGTATATTTAAGTAGCGGGGGGGTGTGGGGGGTGCAGGGGGGCTTGCCCCCACTGCTTAGAGCATTTAAATGGTTTGTTTTTGTAGGTTGTTGTGTTTTATTACATTTTTGAAGTTTTAAGACTTCGATTATATGGTGTCGACCATATCAGGTTCAAAGTTTTGAAACTTCGATCATGTAATATACACCCGAATACATTCACAATAGTAAGGCAAGAAGTTTGTTAACAGATCGGTCCTTCCCTAGAACTTTCTTGTAGTCATAATGCTGTCATTTTTCATTCAGCAATAATACTCAGAAATTTCCCATTAAAGACACATGTATGTTGCGCCAGCAAAACATCTTTGAGTACCTCCAACTATGTGTGCACAAATGACATTAAAAAAAACGGTTTACTATTATAATTTCAAATGAAACTTGGTCAACCGCACTATGTTCGACAACAGAAAGTCAAACATGGCAATGTCGAACTTCAAAACCAAGCCTAACAATGGGTTTTAACATGGGTCGAGATAGGGGTGAGGTTTGCAGTTCAGCAATAGCAGTAAACCCCTATCTTGACCCATGTTAAAACCCGTTCTTAGGCTTGCTTTTGAAGTTCAACATTGCCGTGTTCGATTCTCCATTGTTGAACATAGCACGGTCGACCGAGTTTCATTCGAAATTATGATAGTAAACCAAAAAAACATATATTTCGTGGTAATCATTACGCATTTGCACTGCTGCTGTAATGAATTTCCATTTACAAATGACAGTGTTACAGTGTTCACATAATTCATTCTAATCTGCTCATCATATCAGTAAAGCAAACATTTATTCAAGTAAAGTCAGTAATCTAACATCAGTTTGAACTGTTAAGTATTAATTTAGAATACTTCTGTTATTTAATACTTTCTTTAAAAAGGCTGTGGTTTCCTAAGTCATTTGCAACCTAACTAGAGTAATCACAAATGGTGGTATAAAACTTCTTCACGTAAGTTCAGGGTCAATTAATCATTTTGTATGTTAGACATTTTTATGCTTATCTCTATGAATCACAGTAAAATGTGAATGTGTAAGGCAACTTATCCCTGTAACAAGGCCTCAGGTAGTCATGACCGCAGCCTTGGGTTCTCGTGAATATGCTGAGAATAGCATTGGAGTCTGCAGCAGTCCCCAGTAATCCCAAGAATGCTGCAGGAACATGTGCATAACCTCAGTTATTCTCTAAGCTGACAATATTGAAAAAAGACAAAATAGAGTCATATGTATGTGAGTTTCCACAGCCAAGAAACATAATCCCTGCCCATCCAAAATTCTGTAGCACACCTTATATACTCAAACCACTCAATATTTACTAAAAGTTGTTACTGACACACACACACACTGTAAGATTTATTACTGCAGAAATAAATAAACTAAAGCACCCTATGCCAAAAAAGGAAAAATATTACAGCTGAAATTATTCCTTCCTGACATTCAGTTGCAATACACCAAATAGGTAGCAAAACCAATGCATAGCAACAGCAGCAGCATACCTCTCAAATGTACAGAATTTTGAAGAATGTCCATATTTTTGACTCATATTTTTGGTCTGTTCCTCAAAAAAATTGTGTTTTTTTTGACAAATTACTGGAATGATCTAAGGATTAAAGTCATTAAATAATGACATGCATTTCAGTTTCAGACTTTATATCCTCCACAGAATATATGCTAACATATATCCTATTATTCTAGAAACTTTCTAAGTTTAAAAGAGCAATATGTAAAATGTGTCCCTATTTTTGGGCCTTTGCCCCCCCCTTGAAAAGATATCTTGTGATAAGAGGTTGAGAGGTATGAGTAGCAGGTATAAGTAAGATAATCCCCTTTTCTCCTAGCAAATAATTACTCATCTTGCAAGAAATGCATCCACATCAGTAACCTGAAATCCACGCTCTCTCGTGCCACAGTCAGTACTCCTGACAAAGACGAGATTGCCAGCACAAATACCACACCACCCAAATCACAACACACACCTACCTATGTAGTGGTCCTCAATAAAAACTTATCTAAACAGCAGAGACATCCAAAACACAAAACATTCAACATCCACAAGTTTAATAAAATGCAAAGCTTTCGAGTAACAAACTCTTGTTCAATGCATAAAACTTCAATAAAGCTGAAAAGCTTTTATATAAGAGACCAGCCAATAAAAACAAATCAATTTTATAATGACATCATAAGAACAATTTAAAACCACTTAAGGCAAATAAAGATTTAAAGATATTCCCATCTAGATTTTAAGATGGGCTTAATACTATTGGCAGAATTTAAACCTGGTGGTACATCAGGCCTAAAATAATTTATCCACTTATACTCAGCAGTTTCAGTGGCTTTAATAATACTACCCCCCTTTCATTCACAAAGACATTTTGTATATTCTAAACTTAAACTTATGCATATTTCCTTTTTCTGAAATATGCTTATAAAGTGCATTTGTATCAACGCACCTACGTATTTCAGACAAATGGGCTCCTATCCTGTCTTTCAGTTTCATATTAACCACAAAAGCACTGTGTGGAGAAAAGCGATGCACCGGACAGCTCAGGAATAATATCAGATAACAGTTTGTTATAAAACGTCACGAGTAACACAAACACGTTTTTCATCACAAATTCAGACTTCATCAGCTTTTGTGGTTATTAGTTGTGTTTGCACTGTTGGTTCCTTTGCCGTTTATCAGTTTCATATTAGTTTTGCCAATATAAAAACTAACACATTCTGTGCAATCAGCAATATAAACTAAATTAGAAGTATAACATGTTCCTGAAGCTTTGATGTTAAAAACTTTCTTAGTAATTGGATGGAGAAAGGTTGTAGCCACATTAATACTATTACAAAAAGTGCAATTGTAGAATGGTATAGTTCCATCTCTACTAAATTTAACTTTAGCTTTATTGATTCTCTTAATATCTTTGTAGCAGTACCTGTTTCAGGTTTTGCTCTTTTTTATAAATAAAGTTAGGTTTACAGCCCACTACATTAGCCACTTCAGAGTTTGAACAAAAAATGGACCAATTTTTGCCCACTATATTCTTAACCATACTAGTATAGTTGTTATATTTCAAACAGTATCCCAGATTATACTTCTTAACTGGACAAAGTGCTTTCACCCCCTGACCATCTGTCGATATCTACAGAGAGGAGCCAGTTAAATGTGATCTTTCCCCAATCACAGACTCTTTAGCATTTTTAATTAGGTTTTTAGTATAACCCCTACTCATAATGTCACTGGCCATACTGTCTAGTTCTTCAAGAAAATAACTTTGTTCAGTATTCAGGTGGCTTGCTTCCAAAAACTGGCTTTTATCTACCCCTCTATACATATGTCTAGGGTGCATGCTTTCGTCAGGAACAGCCTTAGGTCTACTGGTGCCCCAGACAAAAGGGGTCCACAGCGCCCCCCCACCACACCAGCCAGTGCCCCCATCATGGTCTACCTACACCAAATAAATACAGGAAAAGTGCCCTTACTACAGCAGCGCCCTAGGTGGCCACCTAGTTGGCCTATGCCTAAGGCCAGCTATGGCTGTCGTAGTGTACATATCCGGTAACCTGTACATCCTTTTTACATATTTTGGTCTGGTAAAAGCCATTAGATGGAACCAATTCCACATCTAAAAAGTGGATGGAATCTGAGGAAGAGTGGACTTAAAATTTCGAAAAGTCAGTACTATTCTCCAGATAATTAACAAACACTTCTAGAGAACGTACATCATTCTTCCAAAGTAAAAAAAAAAAAACGTCATCCACAAAATGTTTATAAAACTGCAAATTAGCTTTAAGAAAGTCACCATCATGATTGTAAGTAATCTGCTCTTCCCAATCGGCCAATACCAAGTTAGCATAGATATTGGCCACAGGAGTCCCTATGGCCATGCCCATGCACTGATGGTAGTATGCCCCATTATACATAAAAAAATTATTACTCAGCACTATATCCATTATAGAGCATAAAAACTCAACTTTGTTGGCATCAAAAGATGTATGCTTAAACAGGAACTCTGTAAGTGCATCGATACCAAAGTCATTAGGTTTCACAGTAAAAAGGGACTTAATGTCCAAAGTTACCATAAGTACCCCTATATTACTGTGATTTGCTGTCCATGATTTCAAACTTTTAAGAAAGGTATTGATGTCTTTAATATAGCTTCTACTTATAGACAATAAAGGTGCAAGCTGTTGTTCTAAGTACTTAGATATAGCAGCAGTAATTCATTTGCTACCAGATACAATCGGCCTCATGGGAGGGTTAAACAAATCCTTGTGGATTTTAGGCAGCCCATAAATAATGGGCAAAACTGGATCAGATACGTATAAATAATTATATACTTCTGGTAGTACAGATCCTTCCATCAAAAAATCATACAGAAAACATTTAACCCTATATTTAGTATTCAGAACAAATATCTTATCAACTTCCCTAAAGCTTGCATCCTATACTAATAAATTACACATTAATCTATCATACTTTTCAACATCAAATATTACAATCTTCCCACCATCGCCAACTTGCTTAATGATCACTGTTTAATTCTGTATAAGCTGACGCAAAGCTTCTCGCTCACAAGTGGAAATGTTAAAATACCTACATTTCATATTACTTCCAAAGTATAAATCATAAATGTCCTGTTCACACATAGCATAAAATGCTTTAACTGTAGGTGTATTAATAAGTACAAAAGTGTTAGTGTGCTTTAAATTATCAATTCCATTACTACAATCAGATCTAAATAAGAGTTTTAAATCAATGTTTCTTGTAAAAAGACACAATTCTGTTAACAAATCAGTTATATCAGCATTACATGAGGGTATAAATGACATACCTTTACCCAATATTGCAATTTCAGCATCACACAGCTCACAGTTAAATTTAGTAGAGATGGAACTATATCATGCTACAATTGCACTTTTTGTAATAGTATTAATGTGGATACAACCTTTCTATAGCCAATTACTAAGAAAGTTTTTAACTTGAAAGCTTCAGGAACATGTTATACTTCTAATTTAGTTTATATTGCTGATTGCACATAATGTGTTAGTTTTTATATTGGCAAAACTAATATGAAGATGAAAGACAGGATAGGAGCCCATTTGTCTGAAATACGTAGGTGCGTTGATACAAATGCACTTTATAAGCATATTTCAGAAAAAGGAAATATGCATAAGTTTAAGTTTAGAATACTACAAAATGTCTTTGTGAATGAAAGGGGGGGTAGTATTATTAAAGCCACTGAAACTGCTGAGTATAAGTGGATAAATTATTTTAAGTCTGATGTACCACCAGGTTTAAATTCTGCCAATAGTATTAAGCCCATCTTAAAATCTAGATGAGAATGTCTTTAAATCTTTATTTGCCTTAAGTGGTTTTAAATTGTTCTTATGATGTCATTATGTAATCGATGTGTTTTTATTGGCTGGTCTCTTATATAAAAGCTTTTCAGCTTTATTGAAGTTTTATGCTTTGAAAATGAGTTTGTTACTCGAAAGCTTTGCATTTTATTAAACTTGTGGATGTTGAACATTTTGGTCTTATTTCTTGTTGGACTATTTGTTTGGACTGTAAGGTTCTTCAGCTGAGGAAGGACTGTTGTTCTTTGACATCCAAAACACACTCACAAACATTCTACACACAACACGAAACACATCACACACAGCAGACAACACACAAGTGTCTCACAAACACAGCCCGTAAGGCATAACAATAAACCAACACAGTCCATAAGGCATGACAATAAACTAAACATACTGGTCACTGGCAACTCAGTTGTGAGACACACCAATGTCCCCCTCACCAGGTTCAACAAGGAAAAGGTCGTGGTCAGTTATCTGTCAAGTGCCAAAATCCGCCACATCACGCACACACACTTAAGTCTCTCCACAACAGGTACAAGTATGACTCTGTCATTGTCCATGTTTGTGTGAATGACTTGAGATGTATCTCCATGGACTATATGAAGACAGACATGACTGAGCTCTCAGAGTATGTGTCCTGCTTAGGTATGTCCCTAGCTCTAAGCAGCATCCTACCTTCACCAAGAATAATACTACAATACCAAAAAAAAAAATTGACTTCAGCAATTGGCTTAGTTTCTTTTGTTATTCCAAGGGGATCTGTGTGCCTGGGATGACATGGTTGGCAGGCCTCGATGCTTTGCCAGAGATGGCCTCCACCTGTCATCCCTGGGATTCTGGGTCCTGGCCAAGGCTTTTGCCTCCCCCATTGTGGCTTTTTTAGGCAATGTCCCATAGACAAATCTCCCAACATAAAAGATCTGTCAAAAAGCAAATTTAAGATCATGCTGCTTAACAGTAGGAGCCTTAGCCTGAAAGTGCATTCACTGGAGGCTGTCCCCTCACTGGAAGATGCTGAGGTCTGTGCAGTCACAGAAACTTGGATCAGAGCTGTGGAAAGCACCCCTGCCTTACCGGGCTATACCTCATTCCACACATTCTGACCCGAAAATGCGACCAAGAAGTCTAAGGGTGGTGGAGTCTCTATCTTCATTAAAGACAGGCACACCTCCAGACTGGTTTGCCAGCATGACACACTGGAACTATTCCACATGCAAATGACAGTTGGCAAGACACCCATCCAAGTTATAGCCAACTATAGACCTCCTTTCATGACACAGGACACCCCTCCTCCTACCTGGACCTACTTGACTCCATCAAGGTACCCTATACCACCCTGATCCTTGGTGACTTTAGCTAAGTCACCATAGACTGGGTGAACTATTCCTACATTAATACACTCACCCAATGATTCCTTGACTTCATCAATTCTAATGCATTAGACCAGCTCGTCTCACCCCCACAAGGGAAGATTCTGGACTTGGTTCTCACCAACATGGGTGACTGCTGCACCACTCCCATAATATGTTTTTCCCTGGTGAGATCAGATCATTGATCTGTCTCATTCAAAGTTTCTATTTCACCCCCCCCCCCCAGCTACAGCCAGGCTAAAAAACTTCTCAAAAGCTGATTATGACCTCCCCTCCTAAGGGAGGGTATCAGTAGCTTCACACCACCCCCCTCCCTCAGGGGATGCAGATAACTATGCTGAGCAGTATGGTAATGCAGTACACAAGCACCTGTACAACTGCATGAAATCAGCCATACCCAACAGAAGTAAAACCTGCTCCTCAAGGAAACGCAAACCTGTCTGGTAGATCATCTATCAGCAGGCTTTACAACAAAAGGAAGAAACTGTTGTCCAAGGGTAAAAAGGAACAAATTCCAAATTGGAAAAACTCCCTCCTTAGCCTCAATAAGCAAATTACATCACTAGTGAAAACCTTAAATAGCCAATTATGAATTGAAACTAGCCTCAGAAACAAAGGGAAATCACAAATCCTTCCTCAATTATGTCAGGAACCTCTATGGCAAAGCCCAGGTTTGCTCTGAATTAGTACTTAATGGTTTCACTAACACTGATCCTATTGATGTAGCCATCCTGCTAGCAGTTCAGCACTAATTTCATCCCCCTGTCCTCCCTAAAGACCCATTCAACATCCCCGACACTTGTTCTGAATTTCACATTTATGTAGATCAAGTGTTAAAGGTCCTATCCAAGGCAAAAAACATTGTTCCATATGATCTGATAGCATTCCAGGCTGTATTCTGCACCATCTCCACCAAGAACTAACTTTCCCATTGAGCACCCTACTCAACCACAGCTTAAGTAAAGGCTTCATTCCAGCAGAGTGGAGAACTGCCATTGTCACCCACTTGCACAAAGGTGGTGCCACTACTGACCCTGGTAACTATTGCCCCATTAGCTTGACAAGTCTGATCTGTAAAGCCATGGAGCAAATTATTATGGATTTCATAGACAAGGACATAGGCAATCTCCAAGCATGTGACCTCACCCAGTTTGGATTCATCAAGGGCAGATCTTGCCTTTTGAACCTGGTTGAATTCTTTGAGACTGTCAAAAAGGGCCTGGATGAGGGAAAATCAGCACATACATCTTACCTTAACTTGGACAAAGCCTTTAACACATTTCCCCACTCAGGCATCATTGAAAAGCTAACACAACTTGGTGTAAATCCCTGTCTCATTAGATGGGTGGCCAACTGGCTCACCGATAGGACCCACAGGGTCAAAATAGGTGCCTCCAACTCTGACAGCAGATCTGTCACTAGTGATGTTCCCCAGGGATCTGTCCTGGGACCCCTACTCTTTGGCATTTACTGCTCAGAGGTTCAGGCAAAGAAAAAAGGCCTGTGGCTGATCAAATTTGCAGACAACTCTAAGTGGGGTGCTGTATTTGACTCTCCAAAGGATGTTAACATACTGCAAGAGGGTCTCACTGCAACAAATGACTGGTGCCAAAGTCATGGCCTTAAGTTAAACACAAAAAAAAGTATTATCATACCTATTGGCAAAAAACATGGTCCCTACTGATTACCACATCAATAGCAACACACTAAACACACAACCTTTGGTAAGAGACCTAGGTACACAGGTTGGCAACAATCTCACATTCGACCATCATTATGTGGCAGTGGTCAGAAAAGCCTTTTACTTGGTTCATCACTTAAGTAAAGGGATTACATCCAGAAAAAAAGGAGGTTATTACCTGTCTGTACTCCTCCCTCATTAGGACAATAATTGAATATAATGTTCCATTTGGTATGTACCTCCCAAACACCTGCACCAAATGGAAAGCCCACAGAAATACACTGCAAAGAGAATCACTGGCCTTCAACACCTGTCCTATGTGGACAGGCTCAAATCAGTATCACTCTACTCAGTATTGTACAGATTGTTCAGAGATGATCTGTTTCTTACCTGCAAGGAAATCTCAGACCCTGCCCTACTATAAATGCTCCATATCCATAAGTCTAACTCCTCTGCATTACCCACTTGAAAGGCTTAAACTTAATATGTGATATCAGCAAAACCTGGAGAAACAGGTTTGTCTCCCAGAGGCTACCCTGTCACTGGACTAGACTTCCCATACATGTCAAACAAAGTACCTCGCTGACCCTCTTCAAGCACAACCTTGATGAGTGGATGGGATACCATAAATTTGTCTCAGGGGTACAACCTGTGTCCCTCATAGACAGAGGCAACAGGTGCTGATTAAGGTTTCTTTTTTGGGGATAAAAACTTGGCTAGGCTTGTAAGGTCCACAAGGCTATTAGCCTAGCAAACTCCTATGATCCTATGAAAAAAGCTGATGATTTCATTAATGAATTTTATATACCATATAAATTAAATGTAAATGCATTCCTTCTAAAAAGCATTTGTGGCAAAACCAAAATTGCCAGTAATAACTAGGCCTAATTCCCCTGCTTGTTAGGTAAGTTTGGTTAGGTTGATGTCACACCTCAGAGGGAGTGGTTCTAAACCTGTGAACCACAGCCTTGCTCATACTTTTTTCCTTCAGGTTCTGGCACTTCCTACTGTGGAATTGCATGTGAAGTCACACGGTCATGCTCCAAGCTAGTCTGACAAACAGACCAAAACTGTGCTTTGCCTTCTGAGTGATTTGCACCAGGATAAAATCCAGGCCTGCATAACAGCGTCGGACTAGAAAAATGCTGACATTGCAGGAGCTGGCTGTGCACTTGTCAACCTTGACAAGATTCACCTGGTCTGGCTGAAGTGCTGACAGAGGTACCATGACCTACAGAAGCTTAGGCCTAACTAGCTTGCTGAGTGGACAGGTGATGGTGATTAGGTCAGAGCTTTATAGTAAATATACAGTTATATATTGTTTTATTCTTTTTACTTATTGTTAATAATAACTAACATAACTTTAAGAAATAAACTATAAAACTGTTGCATACATGAAGGTAGATGCTACAAAAAATATGTGTAACTGAAATATGTATCTGTATACAATTATAATGCATAATAAAGCACAAGTAAATCTATATGCAGCACTGAATCTGTACACAAATATGGAATGTACAAATCAAATATGTACCTATGAGTAAAGAAATATATTTAAATATGCATATACATGTCTGTGAAATATAGATATACATCTGCATGTGTACATTGACAATTAATTTATAGTCTATCACTTCCAGACTTATAGAATCAGCAGTGATACTCCAGCTACTTCCATAGGAGATCAGCCATTAAGTATCAGCTCTAGAAGGAGCTAGTCAAGCTTCCACACCACACGTGGTGCAGTCAGAAATTACAACTCACTACTCAAACATCATGCTGTTGCCCCTTCATCCTCAATGAACATTTAAAGAACATATGCATATCTTCAAATGTTGCCCCAGAGCTTTCAAATGTTCTGTCTCCAAAACGTGGAACTTAGTCTCTCATAATGCTAAACAAATGGAGAGAATGTAGCATATATTCACACTTCAGCTAGGACGTTAACAGTATTTTAAAAAACATTTGCTTGCAGAAAAGTTCTGTTGATTAATTAATATGATTCAATATAATTTACTATGGATGTTGGTTAAAAATATTAGCACTTAATGGGTGAGGGACTCTTTCAGTGCTGAACAGAGATGAATATGGACTGAGGGCAGTAGAGACGCATGTGCCTTCTATGGATAAAATACGTGCATTTTGCTTTCAACTTCTGTCCCATGCAATAATAAAATTGTCATTTTTAGAGAATTAATCTGATCTTAAAGCAGTCTGCAAACAGGTCCATGTTGCAGATATTACATTACTTTAGGGGGTTCTAAATGTTTTTGGTTCAATGGGCCATAACGTTTCTGAAAGATGCTCAAGAAAAAATGTATCCAGCACAGTGAGTATATGTACGTAAGTATAAGTGTTATCATTGGGTGCGATAATCTAGGAGTCTTTTTTTTCATATTAATTAAGGTGATGCTCACCATCTTGATGGCATATTTTCCTATAAAAACTCACAAACAGAAACCAACACACATACATACACACAGAGTTCTAACAGTCATGAAATAGTGAAGAACAAAAGTTTCATTAAAACGGCCTTAGAACAAAACAAATTTACAAGTGTAAAAGTACAAAACAAAAAGACTTTGGTCTTCAAATCTGGCACACTGGAAGCTAAGGAGAAATTCAACAAATATATTGATTTGTCGAGTACTGATGATACTAGCTCAGTGTATATATTTTTACAAGCTTATGACTTGACAACATTACAAAAGGCTAATATACAATCAGTGATTGTATATGCTAATGAACACAAAGTCAAAATGGCCATTACTGGAATACTCTACTATTGAGCCTAATATATTTCAACTGACTACAGCATGGAAGACTTTACCCCCAAACCCCCCCCCCCCCCCCCACACACACACACACACACACATACACACACACACACACACTGGATTCATGTTAAAGTCTGTGCAAGTGTTTTGATGGAATGAGATTCAGTGCATTGGGCTGGATAACTTGGTTGTCAATATAATGGCCACTCATTGAGTATAAACAAAATGATATAACAGTTCTCCCATGTTTTTCTCTGTTGCTTTCTGGATTTTGTGCACTAATAAGATATCCTTCATTTTAAACAGGTACTTTTTGCATTACTACGTTTCTTTTGAGCAAGGGCATTTTTTTTACTTTTTAAGCATACTTTAGAGATATGAATTTCCGAGATCTGTCATCAAGATTATGGGCCACTATTTAAGATCTGAAACCTGATAAAACGGAACATTATATATCATTGTTTAGAAAGATGATGTCTATCTTTTGGCTGTTGGACTCAAATTAAGGTTTAGTACCAGATGGTCTCTCAGGGGTGTTCAGGAAATTATCAGATTTGATGGACATCCTTAGTAAAGGCATACTTTTAGTATAACAATCTGTTAAAACCCTTAGAAATGTACATATAAGCAGCAGTTGATGCATTTGGTTTGTTTACACAAGATTTAGTAAGTTGGGTATTTTATTAAATATGAATGGTTATCCGTCTTTATGGTGCTTGCATTAGAGTTTGAGATAAAACAACTATATTTTCCTGCACAAAGGAAGTAACCTGAAATGAAGCATGTATCCTACATATAGCTGATTGCATAACAAGGACAGACCTGCTCATACTTCCCTTCGCCTTAGGACATGTGATATATGCTCAGAATATGGACCAACAGCACCCCAGGTTTGGAGATGTGGCATTAGTTTATAAATACAAAGCATTTTAATGCTTCTCAAAGTCTGCAGTGACTGAACTGAGTTAACATTTTTGTTTTCTTGCCACAGCAGTTACTTCAGAAATGTTTCAGCAATGCAAAATAATCTGACACAGAAACCTGCAGTTTTGTGACACACTGCTCTATACTTTTGACCAAAATCAGCTTTGTGGTTTACAATGAAAGGATTATTCCTCATCTTCAAACCTTTTAGCTGTGAGCAATACTTGCTGGGCTTTTGGCAAACTTACTTGAATGAACTAAGCCTTCCCACTGACTGGCTACACTTTGATAAATCTGATGCATGCTCAGAGGGAACTTACGCTTTGTTTAAAGTTTTTGAAATGCTAATTATTATTATGTCTATCTCTACCTTTCAGAGCCTAAAATGTACCTATGACCATATCCAATATGTCTGTTCCTAAATTTGGTAATATAAATCTTTCTTTACTTTATCTGTCAATTCCTATCAAAGCCAGTCACAGTTCAAGCATATTATTTTAGGATGTTGTAGTGATTATATCACTTTGCACTTCAAGTATCTTACGGTATCCCACCAAATTTAGACCTTTTCTAAAGCTATAACCTAAATACTGTTATTTCTATTATTACTGTTTTTGTTTTTCTTTTATGAAGGATCAAGTCCCAATCCCATGCTATCTATGACCTCTATTAAGATTTTAAAAGTTGCTCAGGTAGAACTTGCAGCAAAAGGTACTTTGACTCATCCCAAATGGATCTGTTTTCTGTCCTTTGGCCTCTCTCCTCAATGTTTTAGGTACTTTCTGCAGATTATTGCCCCATCTCTCTACCTGGTCTCATGAGGTGTGGCTGTAACTGATATGACAATCAAGGCTTAATGACTCATCTGTTTTCTGTAGACATAGGTTTAATGGCCAAACAGATCAGCTCACATTTATACTTCAGTTGTCATCAGGTCTGAATGGGGCTTTTGTTCTAATCAGCACATCTAGCATTAGTGGTGCAGAGAGGGATTTTCATATTCATCAAGGAAGAAATGCTTAAATCTCAGGAGCACAGTATATTTTAAAGTCTGTCATATCACTTGTGGTTTACATAGATGTGCTAGCTAAATAATATCCTTCATAATCTTCAAACCTTTTAAGCATCTAATTGCACAATCATGGTAAGTTTATACCTAAAGCCCAACTACTTGTTCCACAGCGGACATCTGAATAATACTGTGTGGAAGGCTTGAACTGGTGTTAATGTCATCAATTTCAAAATATGGCATTTCCTTTTCTACTAAGACACCCATATGTTCTTCCACATTTTGAGGAGCAAAAACAGGATTTTTAGCTGCTCTTCCTTCCCACCTAATCATTTGTCTTCTGGACACCAAACTTGCCTTTGTAATCTACAGTAACAGTGCTTGCTCATTCATGACTATCAGCGTCCCCTTAAGTTAAGTTTCTTTAGATATACTCATGCTTCAAAATAAAACACGTTCCAATGCCATTAACTCTTTATCCCAATCTTGTGCCTTACTGACTATTTACTTCAGCAGACAGCTGCAGTTATGGTAGGGCAAGCCCCTGCCTAGTGCCAATTTGTGTAGTAACACTCTAAGTAAGAAGTGGATTATAATGAGGAGGATTTGGCCAGCTACCAAGGGACACATGGACAGCCACTCAGCATCTGCAATGAAATAATTTAATTTTAATAATCTTTATTATGTTAAAAACTGGCGTCTCGTTTTAATTGTTTTATGCAATGAACATGGGCACACACTACCAAAATAAGTATATATTTAGTTTTAATTTTTTAATCAACAGTATTTACTTTTGCGTATGTGTTGTGCCTATTATTTGCAGGAGATCAGCATAAGTAAGGGGCACTTTATTTATTTATTTTGCAGCAAACCGATGCTTCTTTAATTGTTAAAAATAGATAGACAGATGCATAGATAAATATATACACAGACAGCTAGATATACATTCCTTGATGACCCTATTCAAAGCAGTCACAGCACTCTGCTCTTTGTATTCCCATGATTTATTGGGATGGTAAAGAGCAGAAAGCCTGCAGATATGAAATGGTAAAGCAGATGGTTGGAGACTCACAGCCTAAAACAGCAGTAGTGGGCCGTGGTAGTGTGTGTGCGTGCATGCATGTGTATGTGTGTGTGCGTGCATGCATACACATGTGTGCATGTGTGCATGTGCGTGTACGTATGTATGTGTGTTTTAAATCCTACCATAATGAACCATCATGTATTTTGGCCCAGGTATGGACAGTCATAGCTACATCTAGACTAGTTGACCTAGTAGGCTATTTTAAGCCTTGCCTATTTCCCCTTTAAAGGTGAAAATCAAACTCTGTATCTTGGATCTGTGAGGTAAATACCTAAACCATTATGCCATCTTCCAACAGTAAGGTAGACAGCTTTGTAAAAGACATGAGTACTTTGTTGTGGATGGCCAGCAACTGTGCTTTAGTGAGAAATTGAACCAAAATACATTTTGGTCCAATCTTTTTTTATCATTTTTACTGTAAGTTGCCATCACAGATGTGTTCATAGACAACAAAGTAGCTATAATTGCTTGCTTGGGTATGGGGGATGTCTGATGGTGAAAAATGACAGCTATAAGTTAAGCAGTTATACTTGTTAAAAAAATTAAGAAATTCATACCTTTATGCCCCTGAATAACCTTGCCTTGTGTATCTGTTTAAAAGCTGACTGAAGTCATTTCTGTATGGTTCTGAGATACAAATTAAGAACTACTGTTTGTACTGATTAGTCACGCTGGGCCGATGTGCTGCAGACACAATCATTGTTCTTACACTGAATTTTCAACTATGTTTCAGCATCAGCCCAGCTCTGAGATATAGATGAATAAACTCCTGATTATGACCCAATAAACTACATTCAAGGAATGGACTGGATGGCCGAAGAGATGAGCAGGGAAGCATGGGAGTGAATGATTTGCAATGGCTCACCTATGGAGGAAATTGGATGTTTCAGTCAGGACAATATTATTTGCATTTGTAAAATTGCCTGATAACATTGACTGCATAACCAGGGGGATACAGAAAAGGCACTGTTAAGGTAGTGATGTAGCCCTTGCATTTGTGTACATGGGAGAATACATGTTGTACATGATGGAGGAAGCACAGGATGCCACTTTTATGACACAAGCATATGAGTCAGCCACTGTAAATTACGTTAGTGTTCTACATAAAAACTTGTTTCTACTAGGAAGTTGCTGAAGGCACACACACACACACACACACACACACACACACACACACACACACACACACACACACACATTACTACTGCAATCTGATATTGGTCCTCCTAGACATTGCACCTTGCCTTACTGGGAAATACTTATGAAGGGAGTCACTGGGGAATACACAAGGCAGGAGAACAAGTCGACTGGGCTTGTTGGGGAGAGTTGAACAAGTAGCAATGGCAGGAAACAGCACCTAGGAAGAATAAATATCATATGGCATCACTTCCTTATTACTCAAGGAAAAAAGGTCATAATCATCTCTGAGAGTGGATACATCTGTTAAAACATTAGCCAAATTGTGGCACAGCTGAGATCATAGAAATTATCTACTGTACTAAGGACTAGCATCGCATTTTCATTATTATAATCATTCAAATTTTTCTCAGGAAAATCTCCTATTTTCAGTGGATAATTTGCAACCTGAACATTTAAGATATCTACTGGTTCTTTAACTTTACTGAACATTCAAGCTTTTCTTACTCTGCTAACCTGCTCTAACAGTGCCTTTCTACTGGGCAGTCTAGCAGCAAAATCTAGAGAAGTAGATGTGAGAGCATCAGCAACTATCAAATACGGGTTATTTCTAGATACAGATGCTCTCTGCTTCAAGTGCCACCTTTCCACTTCTGCTGGGTCGGCAGAGTGATTATGAGCAGCAGACTTCATTAATTCCTTTCCGTTCACTGCACTCAAGTGACAGCTCTACCTTTACATGTGTTTGTTAATTTAAACTTACATGCCCAGTATTTCTTATTTTATCCTGGATTCTCAAGATTCTATACATAGTTTTCCAATACTAGAATGTCCTTTCCTCTTTGTGAAGTTAATGTACTGTAAGTAACTCCAACTCTTCCAGGTTTATACTCTGACACTTCTGCCATGTTTTTGTTTTTTCAACTGATATGGTGTATATTGCTGATGGATTAGAGCCTTTCTTTTATACAGCTACTAATTTAGACAAGTGACTCAGTGCTTCAGTGAAACGTAAGTTGATGAATTGGTATTTTGGTAATTAGTGCTTTCATTGTTCTGGTCTTAAAGAAATAAATTTCAATTTAATGGGGTTTCGATATTTTAATGTAGACCCATGTATATATACTATTTTGTATAGGCATAGGTAATGGCATCCTTCTTAAAGTATACTTTGCTTGTTTTAATATTTGTTTGAACATCAATAATTTAAGGAGCTCATATCTACTCACAGATTACAGAATGAAGTATTTAACATGAAAATGTTAGAAATATTGAAATAAATATTGAATAAAAATCATATAAAGTTATGATATATGTAGACCATTTCAAAATCAAATGCTCGCTGAAGAGGAGGAGCATTATTACGGACTAACAGATCTTTCTGAAGAACTTAGGATCTCTGCCTGACAAAGGCTTCAGAAAGCTTCTGGATTTGATCTTGTATTATCCAATGATGTACCCTGTGTGAATTATTACTTGCATACATTTAGTAACTGTTTACCACATTCACAAATATCATAAGCAGCCCAAAAAGGGGAATGAACATCTGTACTGTGTCATGTACATAATTCAGAAGGTAGTGTGAGTTAAACGGTGAATCACCCTATTGTTATACCAAGTGCAGAGCCTCAGTTATGAGCTATCAATCATGTGAGGTGAATTTACAAAGTATTTTTTTAGTCTCATTTCAGGGAATGAAAAGTGACAGCTCTAATGAAGGTATGTGAAAATAATTAGTGCACTGTAATAGTTTGTAAGGATTTATTTATTCATTTATTTGTTCTTTACTCAGACAGCCCAACTGGATTTTGCAAAAAAAAAAAACTTTTTCAGCAGGAAAAGGTCAAACATCAGATATGCATCCATATATGAGTTTAACTTCATTTTAACAAATGTACAGGATTTGCAAGTAATAACATAAGTACATAAATAAGTAGGAAATTTAACAATTGCAGAAGCTAAGAGCATAAACACATTACAAGATATATATATGCTGTGAAGAAACTAAAATCATTGTAATCTGTGTTAGCATGTCTGCAGGAAATTTGTGCATATTCTCAGATTAATTTGTAATGTACACCAGCATGCCTAATTGTAAAAATGTAAATACGTTTTGCAAATGTTGAGTATTTCCCTGTGTATACAGAATGTTTAAAGAATCTGTGTGTTTTGATACATTTTTAACTGAGCATGTTTGTGAGGAACATTGTAAAGTACAAACTATGAAGAATAAGCTGAACAGTAGATGATGTCAGTAGAATGCTCCTGGTTGCTAGGTAATTACTTAAACAGTGATTGACAGGAAAAATAACTTTTTTTTTTTAAATAGCTGACTGTTATTTTTTAAAATAAGATAATTGAGACTACAGTTCTTCAAGTGCTGGGCAGTTTTATGAAGTAGAGTCAGTTTCAGCGCTGTGCAGTCAATGGACACCCATGAAAGAGAACTCACCAAAAAAAAAATGGTAAGCCTGCCTTTTGCATTGCTGTTGTGTTAGATTAGATGAGGAACAATATTCTTTAGTTAGATTAGGCAAGCTTAGTTATTAAGATTTTTCTAGAATAATGTACTTCTATCATGCAGTTTAATGTAAAAGTGACTGAGTTCTGGTGTTTATTGAAAGCTATTGATTTACATTCTTGTAATCATTTTACTTATTATTAAATGTTTTTCATTACTTTACATTGTGGCTGGGAATCAGTGTTTTTTCTTTAGAGATTAGAGAATGCTTATACCTGTTTGATACTTCCCAGATCACCTTGAAGGCATGGTCACTTATGGCTATTATTTATTCTGATATTTAATTTTTATAATTGGACACCCCTTTAGAAGGGCATGAAGAGACTCTGATTGGTGGCAGCATTGCCGCATTACTTTGGGAAAGGGACACAGCTGAAAATCTCTGTCAGGCTTTTCCAGAAGTGTTTGGATGTGTGAGATTTAAATTTACTTTGAGTGTGAGTGTATCAGAGGTCTTATACTGGGACACATTGTTCTGAAGTGTATAATAAGAAAATACATTTGGGGTGGACAGAGGTATATAGTCCAGTCCCAGGAAAATACAACATATTCCTGTTGTGCTCTTAGGGGACAGTTGTGCAATATTACTTCTGTTTAAGTGACAATCTCATATTGGAGTCAGTAGTGAGGATTGAAGCTCCTTAGTTCCTGACCCAGAATAGTAAGGGACATCATTTAATCGTTAGCAGTTTGGTGAGATACAGACAGAAGGCACATAAGCAAAGAGGCTTTCGTCTATTTACCCAGCAAATTTATATGTTGACTAGATGTGAGATAGTAGTGATTGAATGTTAAAAGTTACAAAAGGTTGACGTAAGCAAGCAATAAGGCTTAACAGGGTGTGTGTTAATGTGTAATTAATGCCTGCCCAGGGGTGTTGTGAGGCCTGACGCTGCAGGTAGAGGGCCTCTACACCCATGGAAGGTCATTAATTACAAATTAATACACAACCTGGAGGGCATTATTGAGCTTAATGGGCTCTCTGTAAAATTGTTGTGTTTTACTTAAGTATTTAAGTTCTATTTTATTTTTTAAATATATTTTGATGTAAAATAATTCCTACACCTAATGTTTCATACTTGCTGTAGTATATGTTAATGCTGTTGGAGAAAGCATTTTACATCTAAAATATATTAAAAAAATAAAACAGTACTTAAAAAAATACATAAGTAAGTAAAACGCAGCAATTTTACAGAGAGTCCATTCTCTAAGGGCTGGTAGAGATCATTGTCTCTTCACTCTCTCTCTCACAAACACACACACACACACACACACACACACACACACACACACACGCACGCACGCACGCACGCACGCACACACACACACACACACACACACACACACACACACACAGGGTCTCTCTGCTTTCATGCAGAGATTTGCTCCCACAAGATCAGTCTCACCCTGTTTCTCAATCTCTCACAGTCTCCAGCTGCTGTCATACACACATTCTGCCTCTCTCTCTCTTGATATCTCTCACTCGCAGTCTCCTCTGCTTACATATATGCATTCACTCACACATCACTCTCGCTTGGTCTCTCACTCTCTATCTCTCTCTCTCTCTCTCTCACACACACACACACACACACACACACACACACACACACACACACACACACACACACACACACACACACAGTCTCTCTGCTGTCATGCATACATTCACTCACATATGCAGACAGAAACACACACAAACACACACACTCGATTGAGTGCTCTCTCTCTCTCTCTGTCTCTCTATTACTCTCATACATGCATACAGTCTCTCACACATGCTTTATTTTTTTTTTCTTTTTTGTTTTACACTTACTGAGCAGCAAAAGAGCTGCTTAGCAACTGTAAAATAACGACTTGCTTGCTGTCTCTCATTGGCATGCACACAAACACACACACACACACGCGCGCGCGCGCACACACGCACACACACGCACACACACACACACACACACACACACACACACACACACACACACACACACACACACACACACACACCTTTTTTTGTTTGTTTTCTGTTTGTGACATTTTACACTCATTAAATAGCAGAAGGGCTGTTTAGTGAGTGTAAAATAGTGGCGTCCATTTCGTTTTTCTCAGTTTGAGCTGTACTGCAGCTTGATAAGCTACTGTGAAGTGGCAGACTCGTTTTTCACTGGGCATTACTGGTATATTAACACCCTGCTGGAGAATGCTCAGTCTCCAGTCAGGGTACTGATGTACAGTAAGCCCATTTTCTAAATAGTGGTACTTGGTGATTATGTGAAGCTACAAAGTGGACCAGCTAAACAGGAATGTCATAAGTGACCATTCACAAGGCTGCATTCACCAGAGTATCACATTGTTGCCAAAATTTAAAACTTTCACCCCAGATTTAATTTTCATTTTTTTATGATGCTTAAAACTGACAGAAAAAAGTCACACTTGGCAATTACCTCTTTTATCATCTCATACTTCTTAAGATATATCTCTATTTCCTGCAGTATTTCAGTTCATTGCCTACTCCTATGATCCAGCCCTGTACCTGATAACTATTCTGAGCGTATCAACACTGCAATGTACAATGTACCCAATAACACTGGTTCTGATGTATCCTCATCTAGGCCAGCTGGTGTACATTCTGGTATTAATCTGCTGTAGGTGTGACTTATTGTTCACTACTGTGCCAGCAAGTACAGGAACTCAGTCCAGTCTCTGGAGCTGGGTCACAACAGCAGGCACAGAATCAGCTGGGAATTTGTTATGGTATATATTTTGCTTTCGTAGGTTGCTACTAACAATTGGGTATTAAATCAGAGTGACAACTCACAGTTAGAACTGTATTCCAAACCACATTCAGGACACAGTGTTCTTATGTGGAGGGCTACACACCATGTTGTCTTCGTGCTTCGTATTCATTGCAGGATGGAATCTGTGAATGTTTCTACTCTACAGTCATGAAAGGGAGAGAATTATGAATGTTTCAACCTCCATTTGTATGATTGTGGAGTAGGAGTCATTTACATACTACATTAATGAAGATGTTTGTCTGTTTTATGAACTCCCACTGTTGCATTTGTAGAAGGTGTTATTTTTAATGTTGTGGGGCAGTATGTGGGTTAGGTTGCCTTATGAGGTTGCGGTGCCGGGAACATGTATGGCCTTATGCTGTGAGGCATTTATTCAAAATGTAACCCTTTACATGTCAGTCACAGAGATCGTATGGTGAGCAATATCCCTCCTCATATATCATCAGTAACATCATTGGTTATTTTTATGTTGCTAGCCTGCAGCCATACTGCTTTAAATATCTGCCTTGTCTTCATAGCATATGTCATCATTCTGTATGTTAATTATGGGCATTGATGCTACCTTTCATGTGCATACCTGTTGCACACCTAGAGCTGCTAGGATATTAATAAATTCTGTAAGGCTCTGATATGTGACTTCACTCATATTACAGCCCTATGCAACTCCATAAATAATTTATAAATACAGCCCTTTCTTCAGTATCTACCAGAAGACATAACAAAATGCTCTCCTTCCAAATACATCACTGTCAAACGTTTAATTAGTCTAACTTACCTTATGATGTAAAATAGACAAATATATAATGAAGAGAAGGTTCAAGACCTTGTTTAGCCATGACATTTATCCCCCAAAGGTTTAAGCCTGAGTGGCTGAACATTTCTGCTGTGATAAAATACATTACTTATGCCCCATCATTCTATATTATAGTACAGCTATTTAATATTTTTGTTTGTTATGATGTTTCAAAATAATTACCTATTTTAGTGAAATCTTTATTTCTTTCTCCTATTTTGATACTGTGTGTGCATGTGTGTGTGTGTGTGTGTGTGTGTGTGTGTGTGTGTGTGTGTGTGTGTGTGTGTGTGTGTGTGTGAGTGCATTTGTGCCTGCTAATGGTACTGTACTCATTTGAAGGAAAATATTAATAAGCTGAAGTGGATGTAGGGTACACTTAGGATGAATATATGCACTCTTTGGACAAAGTATAAACGTTCCTATAAATAATTTATATCATTACAAACTCACACAGTATCACCTTGGTGAGAAACACACTCCTGCAGTGCCAGTGAAGACAATAGTAATAAGTTATATATATATATATATTTATTTATTTATTGATTGATTGATTTATGTGATAATTAATACCTTATCCAAGTATGATATCGGACAGATGACAAAACAATATCAACAGATATCATAAACACAAAAAAGTGTCATCATCAACTATAGACTATCTCTAATTCATTTTTCTCACAAATTGTAAGCATTTGGCTACACAATACAAATGTTCTTTTATTTATAAAGTACATTAAGCTTTGACTTTCTTTCAAAAAAGTGATAATTTGTACCTTTTGGACATTCTTCTACACACGCATATGCACACACACACATGCACACACACACACACACACACACACACACACACACACACACACACACACACACACACACACACACACACACACACACTATCATGGGGGTGTCTGACTACATCATGCACTGAAACATACCCCAAAAAAACATACACAAGTCTGAAGCTGCAGTATCTTGTTGTGGGTTGTATGTCATGTGCAAGTTCTAGCAATGAGTTAAAAGTTATAGAGGTGGATTTGGTGAATCTTCCTTTATGTAGTGTTGTATCTGATAGTTGCTTCCTTCCATGGAGAATCATTCATGCATCTCTGGGCCAAGTGAGCCCATCCCATGCATCCAGACCCAGCTTTTCAAAATCAGTCTTCTACCTAAGATTTGAAGCAGCACTTTTATGTATTTATTTATTTTTTTGAACCATACTGGCCCTGCTAATTTCTTTGACCAGGTAACCTTTTTATTTATACCATATGACAGTCACATGGTTCCAGTGGTATAATTATGCATTAATAGTTCTCCCTGGCAGTTTATCTGCAGCTCTAATAAAGTTATTCATATTTATTTTCTTGTTCTCTTTTTAACGTTATACAAGCTAATGCCAGGGATTATAGCAGTTTTCATTCCTGTTATCTTTAGTATGAAATGTAACTGTTACCTTATTTACTCTTTCCATAGGTGTCCTTATTATATATATCCAATATGCTGGATATTATAAAAGATTCAGGTTCCTTACTTACGCTTTCCATAGGTGTCCTTATTATATATATCAATATGCTGGATATTATACAAGATTCAGATTCCTTATTTACTCTTTCCATAGGTGTCCTTATTATATATATCCAATATGCTGGATATTATACAAGATTCAGGTTCCTTATTTACTCTTTCCATATGTGTCCTTATTATATATATCAATATGCTGGATATTATGCAAGATTCAGGTTCCTTATTTACTCTTTCCATAGGTGTCCTTATTATATATATCCAATATGCTGGATATTATACAAGATTCAGGTTCCTTATTTACTCTTTCCATAGGTGTCCTTATTATATATTTCCAATATGCTGGATATTATACACGATTCAAGTTCCTTATTTACTCTTTCCATAGGTGTCCTTATTATATATTTCCAATATTCTGGATATTATACAAGATTCAGGTTCCTTATTTACTCTTTCCATAGGTGTCCTTATTAAATATATCCAATATGCTGGATATTATAAAAGATTCAGGTTTCTTATTTACTCTTTCCATAGGTGTCCTTATTATATATATCCAATATGCTGGATATTATACAATATTCAGGTTCCTTATTTACTCTTTCCATAGGTGTCCTTATTATATATATCCAATATGCTGGATATTATACAAGATTCAGGTTCCTTATTTACTCTTTCCATAGGTGTCCTTATTATATATATCAATATGCTGGATATTATACAAGATTCAGATTCCTTATTTACTCTTTCCATAGGTGTCCTTATTATATATATCAATATGCTGGATATTATGCAAGATTCAGGTTCCTTATTTACTCTTTCCATAGGTGTCCTTATTATATATATCCAATATGATGGATATTATACAAGATTCAGGTTCCTTATTTACTCTTTCCATAGGTGTCCTTATTATATATTTCCAATATGCTGGATATTATACACGATTCAGGTTCCTTATTTACTCTTTCCATAGGTGTCCTTATTATATATTTCCAATATTCTGGATATTATACAAGATTCAGGTTCCTTATTTACTCTTTCCATAGGTGTCCTTATTATATATATCCAATATGCTGGATATTATAAAAGATTCAGGTTCCTTATTTACTCTTTCCATAGGTGTCCTTATTATATATATCCAATATGCTGGATATTATACAAGATTCAGGTTCCTTATTTACTCTTTCCATAGGTGTCCTTATTATATATTTCCAATATGCTGGATATTATACACGATTCAGGTTCCTTATTTACTCTTTCCATAGGTGTCCTTATTATATATTTCCAATATGCTGGATATTATACACGATTCAGGTTCCTTATTTACTCTCAGGTGTCCTTATTATATAGTTCCAATATTCTGGATATTATACAAGATTCAGGTTCCTTATTTACTCATTCCATAGGTGTCCTTATTATATATATCCAATATGCTGGATATTATAAAAGATTCAGGTTCCTTATTTACTCTTTCCATAGGTGTCCTTATTATATATATCCAATATGCTGGATATTATACAAGATTCAGGTTCCTTATTTACTCTTTCCATAGGTGTTCTTATTATATATTTCCAATATGCTGGATATTATACAAGATTCAGGTTCCTTATTTACTCTTTCCATAGGTGTCCTTATTATATATTTCTAATATGCTGGATATTATACACGATTCAGGTTCCTTATTTACTCTTTCCATAGGTGTCCTTATTATATATTTCCAATATGCTGGATATTATACAAGATTCAGGTTCCTTATTTACTCTTTCCATAGGTGTCCTTATTATATATATCCAATATGCTGGATATTATACAAGATTCAGGTTTCACCATATTTCCACATCTCAGCCACAGCAGCCATGTATTGGTGATAATGATAATAACGTAATAGCAATGTCTTGATAAGTGACTTGCTCAAGGTCACGCAGTAGGCAAAAGAGGGAAGACAGATAAACCCTGCATCACAGGAATTAAGGATACTTCATATGTGGATGCCTTTAAATTAGCATATCATTTTTTGTCAAGAAAATAACTTCTACATCATCCAATTCATGTTTGATCTATATGCTGATAAGAAGGTTTGGTTACCTGTATGTGATGTAGGTGAACATTTGCTAACAAACGATGTTCATTATTCAATGACTTTTCATTTACCAGTTCGTACTTTCTCATGTCACATTTAGACATTCAGATTTTAAGGGCAATGATATTTTGGCTCCATGACCTGAACAAAGGCCACTCCAAGTACATTTGAAGTATCCATTGCAATGTTTGGCTTGATTGCAGTCTTCAATCATACAATAGTTCTCCATAATCCAATCAGGGTACAGTTGGCATTATCCTGTTCTTTTAAAATGTCACCTGTCAAAATAATAATTACTTTTTTTTTGCTTAATTGAAGTAGTTTATTAGTCTTTTTTAACTTACTAACCAAATTTAGTAATCGCTGTTTTTTTTTTTTCTTTAGAGTTAGGAACGGTCTTGGCAGACCTGATGAAGGCTCTACGAACATACCGCAGAACTTAGTGAGTATAAGCTGACCTGAATGAATTTGGAATGAATATATTGATTATAACTGCAGATGTATTATTATGAGATCTCTCTTAATAGTTTATTTTTTGTTATAATTAATAAAAATGAATGATGTTGTGTAACCACACCCAAACACTCTAAGTCAATCCCACTATAACATCACAATTTTAACAATAAAGTTCAAACCATCCACCTCCCCTCCCCTCCAATATTTATTTATTTATTTATTTAACATTTGTTTACTAGGAAAGTCTCACTTGGAACGAGTCAATTTTCAGTGGAGGCCCCGGGGCAAAATGCTCCAGACATATGACTTTGTAAAGAATATGAATAGAAGCATGTGAAATTTCTCTTTTAACTCAGTCTACTAAGCAGCACTCATCTGCCAGCAAAATAAAATTACTGAAACAAGGATTGAGTAGCTGATTATTTATTATCACATCTAAAATAATGGAAGAAAATATTTTATCTATTGCAGCTTGACCAACAGAAAGAAACTAATTATGGGTTCGCCCACTGAAGACACCCAGCAAGCCACCCAGAGTCAGCGAGTAGGTACTATGGTTAGAGTTAGGAACCTTGGAAATAGTTATGTGAAATGTTCAAAGGCATGGAATAATGATGTGTGTGTGCGTGTGTGTGTGTGTGTGTGTGTGTGTGTGTGTGTGTGTGTGTGTGTGTGTGTGTGTGTGTGTGTGTGCGTGTGTGTATGAGTAACACAAATTCAAAGTACTTTTAAATGACTGCAGCTCACTCAAACATGATTCATCAAATGTATTTAATATTAAACTCAGGAGAAATGTTAAAAGACTTAAAATCAACAAGTATGAAATGAAAGTGGCTTGAATTTTTAAACCTGTCAACTGGAAAGCCAGTTTTTGAAAGTGAAAAACACTAACAGTGCAGTTTTTGTTTGTGTGCCAGTAGCAATGTTATAAATATGAACACTATCTCACTTCCTTAATGTTATGTGGTCAAAAAAACTGGCAGTTAGTGCAGAAGATTAATGGTTTGAGCTCTTAAGAAGCTGCTTCTTATAGTCTAGGGTGTGATTCTGTCACCTAGTGTTTACCTACTGTCTGAGTGGTCACCTAACTATACAGTGCTTTGAGAAACTGGGCTAGGCTTTTTAATGGTCTCTTACAGCACATGCTTTGTAACTACCTATGACTTAATATTGCTCAGTGGGGAATACAGGGAACTTGTTTAAACATTCTTTGTTGTGAAACTTAGTGATATATAGCACACATAAGGCAAATAAAACACTTTTTAGTTAAGCAAATTATAATGGATAATACATTTAAACATATAACTGTTGTAACAGTCAGCTTTACTAAGCTTAAAATTTCATATAGATCAAAGTTCATTGTGACCCAAGCAAAATAGTTCAGTCTACAGATCTGAAAATTATACTACTGCTCTGAATATTGGGGTGTAGCTAGATTAAATGTGGTGATAACATCTGGAACAAATGAATGTGTAAAGAATGCTTAATACACTACAGCTAGTGAAGGGAACAAACACCAGCATCTTCTTCTTCTGGCTTTTTCTCAGTTAGGGGTCGCCACAGCAGATCATCTGAATGCTCATGATTGGCAGTGGAGTTTTACGGTGTTGAGTTCCCAGCCTGGTGCCCAACCTTCCACAGAAGACACACACACACACACATACACACACACACACACACACACACACACACACACACACACACACACACTCACACCTAGGGCCAATTTAGAGTGTCCAATCCACCTACTGCATATCTTTAGGACGTGGGACGAAACCGGAGCACCCAGAGGAAATCTATGCGAGCACAGGGAGGACATGCAGACTCTGCACAGAAGGCACCCCAGCCGAGAATCAAACCTGAGAACCTTTTGCTGTGAGATGGCAGCGCTAACCGCTGCACCACCGCGGCCGCCCCCGGAACAAACTCCGGCATACAAGAACAAAATAATACAAATAATAAAAAATTATCATACAACAAAGAAAAGAAGACTAAATATAAGATCTGCATACTTAACAACCACTGTTTTAGGGCATACAAAAACTGTCTAGTTTAAAACCTTCTACTTTATAAAACTTTTTGCAAAAAGAAAAAGATGTTCAGGAACTATTAGATAAAATGGACTGCCATTATAATCCACATTTTCAAATATGATACCCTAAACTGCTAAGAACAGGTAGCACAATTCTAATCAACCCATTACCACACATAGTCTATCTTATCCCCATTAATAAATCCATTCCACACAGTTTTGAGCACTCTCTCTCCCCAAAGTCGCTACTCCCACAGCAGTAACTAACGACTTGCTTGTCCTAAAGGAGAAATTCTGGCAAAGCTAATCTATAAGTAAATGTTAGAATATATTCAGAACTTTTTATGTACTCACAAAGAGCTTGCCATAACAGGTGTAATACATTATGTATACACATCTGTAACCATATGGGAAATGGACATCTTACAGGTGCCATCTTCCTGGATCTTAAATGTACGTTTGAAACGGTTACCCACCAGATACTACTTCAAAACCTTGAAAAATGCATTTGTAAAAAAAGTAATTCAGTGGCTTTACAGCTACCTCAAAACATGACGTTTGATGTATATCTTCACAATGCTATCACAGAGTATATCACAAAAGAAGTCCCACAGGGCAATGTGTTAGGAGCCCAGCTATTTGTTCTATTAATCTATAGTGTACTTTACAATAACCATCAAATTTACTATGCTCTATATGTAGATGATTGTATGTTTACAAGATGGTATAAATCACTCAATACATTATACATACACTTACAAAATGATTTTGCCAAAATAAGGAACTGACTGATTTCAAATTAACTTAACTGTTAGTACCCAAAAGTAGGATGTCATGATATTTGGATCTAAAAAAGGTTTGCAGAAGCACAATCTGTAGCATTAAGGATCCAAAAATAACTGGGTATTATGTTAGATAGCTAGACTTCCTTTGGTAAGCATGTAGGATAACAGTTTGATAAAGATCTAAACCAACTAAAAGTATCCTATAGAATCTTTAATCTGCTAAATAAAGTTCAAGCATCAATGGCCTAAAATAGCTTCAGCACAGTCTACTATTAGTCTGTCTAAACTTACTTTTTTTTTTGCTATTTAAACATTCTCAGATTCATGTACTCACCATATAACTGAGTACACCATTGAGAAACTGTGTAGAAAGCTAAACAGTTACCAGCTGAGACAGGAGCACATTTACTTTATTAAATATTTTAACGTACCAGGTATGAGATGAAAGCAACTGTTCACTTAACAAAAAAAAACACTACTAGTCAGATGTTCTCCGTATAACTTAAGGTGTCAAGACATCGTTCAGCTGCAAAGACCCATTCATACCACATTAAAAACAAAACAGCCTTCTACAAAACTGCTTCTGAAGCACGGAACACTCTTCCAGGAAAAATACAAAAAAACCTAGAAGACAACTTCATCTAACACATTGCAAATAAGGAAATGGTGCCTAAGCTATTCAACTAAAATTATACTAACTTCCTAAGTTAGACAATAATTATTCATAGATATGGTTATATCACCAGTGCAGATATGTAAATAAATAGTGCTAGCAAACTTGAAAATAATTCATTGATTTGTATAAATAGCATTTACTAAAAAGCACAACTATAGTAGCTATTGACTTGTGTCAGTGTTAATATTCTTGTACAGTACATACTACTTTGTGTAAATATTTACATAGAGGCACATATATTCTAGTTATTCAACTATAAATGCTGGTTATAATGTAACCTGAAAGCAAATGTTGGCTTGACACATACATCAGACGGTAATATGTTTTGCAAATGTTTCTAAAAGTTATTATTACCTCCTCACCCATATCATGGCTGAAATGGTGTTAGAACCTGTTCACTTATCTAGTTAACAAAATTAAATACACATTTTCCATGATGCATGTAGAATGCTCACAAATAATTGGGCTGTATGGCTATTGATGATGACAATAAAAATCCAGTTAATTCAGAGATGCATACCGATGATGCATATGAGACAGGTTTTGCAACAGCTTGATATTACTCTAGATAGATTGTTAAAACATGGTTCATCATTTGAAGTTTTAAAAGTATAAGTAAATGGCACTGAAAAAGAAATAACAAAGTGAAGTTTGATTAGTATCCGCCTGTCAGTACTGAAAACCTTGCAAAATAGTCCTAGCATTTTAGTAAGAGTGAAACAGCAGATGATAGTCTTATACAGAGGAAAAGAAAAGCATTTATTTGTTAATTAGGTGGATGAGCTGGTCCAAAGAACATTTTTGCTCCAACCTGAACCATTTGACCACAACAATGGCTGCAAAGTTTATCAAATAATGGAAATAACAGGAATAGAGGCAGACAAATATATTTTCCTGCCAAGGAAAATCAATACGTCTCTTATGAAGAATATTTGCCATCCCAAATGGTGCAATAACAATAAAGACAGGCAAGACATTTTGACAGAGGCAAAAGCAAATGTAAAACATATGCAGTCCATCAAGTTAGCCAGGAAAACAGATCTCCTAAACAAAGTTTTACTAGGGAGGATTCTAATAATTATACATACGTTATTTCAGAAATATTGGGTGAGCAAACGGCTATAACTAAGGAAATTAATATTTTGAGCTGGGACACAGGATCTGAATTGCCTAGAGATAGTAAGGCCTTGTTAAGTTTAATTCAGTTGCCTGTCAAAAAAGCAATTACTAGAAAATGGAAATCTAAAGAGATTATATTTGAATTGCTGAATATTAAAAAAGAGATAAAAAGATGGAAGGGGAAGGAGCAAATTACATAGAAAGAAATGGAAATTGTGAGAACAGCACAAGCAGAATAATGCTCAGGAAGAGAAGTGAAGTATAATGAATATAAACGGAAAATGTTAATATGATTTTTTTCTTTGCCTTTCTATTAATATATGTTTGCCTATGTCTTAAGTGATAATTTAATAAAAGTGCTTAAAAAAGTGTAGCCAGAATTTATTGTTAACAAAAGTCAAAACATATCAGTTTCACTAATGGATGTTTTTGGATCAACAGTAAAACTAATCCTGAGAATGTTTTTAACATGTTTAGAACAACACTAAATATTATAGCACAACGCAGCAAATTATTTGGCTGTAACAGTGACATTCCATAGCTCCAAAACTAAAACATTGTCTAACTGGTTACAAGGGGAATATACAATCATGTTCCAAAGTACAGAAAAGTTCTGGAATGTCTAGGTCAGATTCCCCATAGTCTGTATTGTTTAGCTGTCATGTCACAATGTCAAAAAATTACCATTTCTGGCATGGATGATGGTGCAACAAGAATTAATTAAGAAGGAACATAAAAGGTACCTAGTCCCACACAGTGGATATTTCTCATACTAACATTACCAAAGCTTAAAGTGCATTAGTAACTTCCTGAGACATTTTTGTTTTACAATTAATTTCATTTTAAGCTATTCTCCTCAGTTTAAAGTTGCAAATGATTTTGCAAAAAACGAAGATTGTGGCCAGTATTCATTGTCATTTTTGCAAATGCATTTAGGCTCTCTTCAATGTCTGTGAATGAGTGCAGCTGAGTTCAATTCCTAGAGGCCATTTATGCAAATGCATGATGACCTTGAATGAATCTACGCAAATATACCAATAGTGAGATGCAAATGAAAAATGATTTAACTCAGCGTACGCTAATGAAGTATTCTCTACACCATTTGCAGTCTTTAGTTTTATTTTTCCATTTGTTTGTGCTGTTCAGAGATACATAATATACAGGGAAGTTTCGCCAAATCTGTCAGAGTTGCAATTCACAACAATGCCCTCTTTCTGCTAATTTTGCTATTTCCAGGTGTGAGTTGCTTGTCTTAGCTAGAACAAAACTGCTTTTGCCTAGAGGTACTGGCTGTCCAAGAAGATGAAAATATAAACAAAGTTTAACTCATTATAACTTTGACAATTAACAAATCCTTGGTAGCTTCAGAATGGATAGGCAATATAAGTGTGTTAGTGGGTATGTTTGACCCCTATAGAGCTGTACTGGAGGAATGTGTGTACTTCCTATCCCTGTGGTTAGTAAGATATTACCCTTTCAGGCTCACTATACTTCCCACAGGGATCTTCAAGAGACAGACAGACTGGGGACTTGTTGGGGATCTCACAGACTTCTGCAGCGAGGTGAATCAGTACATTTATTTCTTTGTATCACCTTAGGGCTGAGCCAGGACTATGAATGTCTTTTATGTGCTGGCATGTTTCCCTGAGGTACTCGGTGTGATAGACCGCACCCATGTTGCAATTAGAGCCCCTTCTGGTCCACAGAGTGAGCACTACCATAATAAGAAGAGCTACTATTCCATTCATTGCCATGCAGTACTTGTGATGTATGGGGGTGCATCACCAACATGTCTACCCAGCATCCTGGCAGTACACATGACTCTCATATCTGGCACACTTGCTCACTCTACCACCTCTTCCAGCATAGTAGGATGGCAGTGGTCATCTTGATGGTAAGTGGAAAAATAACTATTTTTTTTAAATATTGCATTTAAGTAGTTATTCATGTTAAAATGTTTTGTTGAATACTAAACTTTTTGTTTTTGCTTTGTCTCCCCCCCAACCTTTTCTCTCTCTTTTTTTTCAGGTGATGCTGGATATTCACAGGAGCCATGACTCATGACACCGGTGAATACTCTAAGTGGACCTGCTGAAGAGACATTTCACACATCCCTATTCCAAGCCAGTATTATCATTATCAGACTCTTCATCCTCCTAAAGAGCCATTTCAGGTGCCTGGATGAGGCTGAGTTGTCCCTCAGTATGACCCAGCTACTGCATGCAGGATGTTTACTGTCTGTAGTGTTCTGCATAACATGAACATACACTGGATGGGTGGTAAATTAACCCATGCTTTCACTTGAGTGTTCAGTTCCTGTCCCAATGCGACTAATGAAGATCAGTCAGTAGCGACAGTCAGGGACATCATGTGGCAGGTCATGCACAGCATATGGCTGTGCAGCAAAAGAGGCAGAATCTAGTCCAGCACTATGGACCATGACAAAGAGTATCATTGATGCATGCAGTGATATATGTCGGCTATGCACATTCTGTTACTGTTTACCTGACATTCTGTATAATCTTAAAATATATACTTTTTTAGAAAAGTTAATCATATTATTGTTAAAGTCATGCCTGAATACTCATTGACTCGCATTTTTTCTCTGCTTGGATGAATACATTTTGCTGTAGTGCTTTACTTAAGTATAAAATTATTGAATGTCCTCAACGTTTCAATATTTAATGAGTTAATGCATTACAACTGAATGAACATGTATTATTCTATTTTTTTATTATATGTATGCTATTTTACCACAAATACTGTCTTCTGCAGTATTGCAAATCAGATTATTTTTACTTTGTCATACTCAATAACTTGTGACCTCAGAGACATAAAGACTATTATCATTTATGCTGTAGTGATGGTGAAGTAGCATCAGTGTAAGTTTATATGACAGGATACTCATTTTAATCAGTAATTCTCTTATTATATATTTCTACTGAAAATTGTTGTGTATTAATACTTTTATGTTGTAGATAATTGGGGATGCACAAGCCAGTGCATTTTTTGTGCCGGTCCCAAGCCCAGATAAATGGGGAGGGTTGCGTCAGGAAGGGCATCCGGCATAAAATTTTGCCAAATCATACATGCAGAAAACTGTACAGAAATTCATACTGCATTGGTCGAGGCCAGGGTTAACAATGACCGCCACCAGAACTGTTGGCCAACAGGGTGCTGAGAAAAATTGGGCTACTGTTGGCCGAAGGAGGAGAAGAGGCGGAAGACATGCCCAAAGGCAGGTAAAGACTAGGACTGTGATAGTGAGGGTTGGAACTTTGAATGTTGGCAGTATGACTGGTATAGGGAGGGAGCTAGCTGATATAATGGACCGAAGGACGGTTGGTATATTGTATGTGCAAAAGACCAGATGGAAGGGGAGCAAGGCTAGGTGTATCGGAGGTGGTTTCAAATTGTTTTATCATGGTGTGGATGGGAGGAGAAATGGCATAGGCATTATCCTGAAGGAACAGTATGCTGAGAGTGTTTTGGAGGTGAAAAGAATGTCGGATAGACTGATGTTTATGAAGCTGGAAATTGATGGTGTAATGATGAATGTTGTTAGTTCATATGCTCCACAAGTTGGGTGTGCGATGGATGAGAAAGAAAAATTTTGGAGTGACTTGGATGAAGTGGTGATGACTGTACCCAAGGGTGAGAGACTGGTGATTGGAGCAGATTTCAATGGGCATGTTGGTGAAGGGAACAGAGGGGATGAGGAAGTGATGGGTAGGCATGGTGTTAAGCAAAGGAATGCAGAAGGTCAGATGGTAGTGGATTTTGTGAAAAGGATGGACATGGTCGTGATGAATACGTATTTTAACAAGAGGGAGGAGCATAGGGTGACATACAAGAGTGGAGGAAGATGCACACAGGTGGATTATATCTTATGTAGAAGGGCCAATCTGAAGGAGATTGGAGACTGTAAAGTGGTGGCAGGGGAAAGTGTAGTTAGGCAGCATAGGATGGTGGTTTGTAGGATGACATTGGTGATCAAGAAGAGGAGGAGGAGTGTGAGGGCAGCATCAAGGATCAAATGGTGGAAATTGAAAAAGGGTAGTTGTGAGGTGATGTTCAGGGAAGAGTTAAGACAGGGACTGGGTGGCAGTGAAGAGTTACCGAATAGCTGGGTAACTACAGCAGAGCTAGTAAGAGAGATGGCTAGAAGGATGCTTGGTGTGACATCTGGAAAGAGGAAGGAGGACAAGAAGACCTGGTGGTGGAATGAAGAAGTACAGGAGAGTATACAGAGAAAGAGGTTGGTGAAGAAGAAGTGGGATTGTCAGAGAGATGAAGAAAGTAGACAGGAGTATAAGGAGATGAGGTGCATGAAAAGAGAGAGGTGGTGAAGGCTAAGGATAAGGCGTATGAAGAGCTGTATAAAAGGTTGGACAATAAGGAGGGAGAAAAGGACCTGTACCGACTGGCTAGACAGAGGGACTGAGCTAGTAAAGATGTGCAGCAGGTAAGGGTGATAAAGGATAATGAGGAAAACATACTCACAAGCGTGGAGCGTGTGTTGAACAGATGGAAAGAGTACTTTGAGGGGTTGATGAATAAAGGGAATGAGAGGGAGAGAAGGTTGGATGATGTACGGATAGTGAATCAGAAAGTGCAGTGGATTAGCAAGGAGGAAGTAAGGATAGCTATGAAGAGGATGAAGAACGGAAAGGCTGTTGGTCCAGATGACATACCTGTGGAAGCATGGAGGTGTTTAGGTGAAATGGCAGTGGAGTTTTTAACTAGATTGTTTAATGAAATCTTGGAAAGTGAGAGGATGCCTGAGGAATGGAGAAAAAGTGTTTTGGTACCGATTTTTAAGAATAAAGGTGATGTGCAGAGCTGTAGTAACTACAGAGGGATTAAACTGATCAGTCACAGCATGAAGTTATGGGAAAGAGTAGTGGAAGCTAGGTTAAGAAGGGAGGTGATGATTAGTGATCAGCAGTATGGTTTCATGCCAAAAAGCACTACAAATGTGATGTTTGCTCTGAGAGTGTTGATGGAGAAGTACAGAGAAGGTCAGAAGGAGTTGCATTGTGTCTTTGTGGATTTAGAGAAAGCATATGACAGGGTGCCTAGAGAGGAGTTGTGGTATTGTATGAGGAAGTCAGGAGTGTCAGAGAAGTATGTAAGAGTGGTACAGGACATGTACGAGGGTAATGTGACAGTGGTGAGGTCTGCGGTGGGAGTGACGGATGCATTTAAGGTGCAGGTGGGATTACATCAAAGATCAACTCTGAGCCCTTTCGTATTTGCAATGGTGATGGACAGGCTGACAGACGAGATCAGACAGGAGTCCCCGTGGATTATGATGTTTGCAGATGACATTGTAATCTGTATTGAGAGTAGGGAACAGGTGGAGGAGACCCTGGAGAGATGGAGATATGTTCTAGAGAGAAGAGGAATGAAGGTCAGCAGGACTAAGACAGAATATATGTGTGTGAATGAGAGGGAGGATAGAGGGAGTAGAGGTGGCAAAGGTGAATGAGTTTAAGTACTTGGGATCAACAGTTCAGAGTAATGACGAGTGTGGGGGAAAGGTGAAGAAGAAAGTACAAGCAGGATGGGGAGGGTGGAGAAGAGTGTCAGGAGTAATTTGTGACAGACGAGTACCAGTAAGAGTGAAAGGGAAGGTCTACAAGAGTCTTGCGCCTCCTTTTTTCTGGAGTAAGGTCTACAAGAGGGTATTGAGACCAGCTATGTTATACAGGTTGGAGACAGTGGCATTGACAAAAAGGCAGGAGTCAGAGCTTGACGTGGCAGAGTTACAGATGTTAAGATTTGCACTGGGTGTGACGAGAGTGGACAGGATTAGGAATAGATATATTAGAGGGTCAGCCCAGGTTGGAAGGTTTGGAGACAAAGCCAGAGAGTAAGGAGTTTATGTTGGTTTGGACATGTGCTGAGGAGGGATGCTGAGTATATTGGGAAAAAGATGCTAAGGATGAAGCTACCAGGTAACAGGAAAAGAGGAAGGCCTAAGATAAGGTTTATGGATGTGGTGAGAGAGGACATGCAAGTGGTTGGTATGGCAGAGCAAGATGCAGAGGACAGGAAGAAAAGGAAACAGTTGATCTGCTGTTGCAACCCCTAACGGGAGCAGCCGAAAGATGAAGAAGAAGAAGATGTTGTAGATAATTGACACCTGTAATGATTGCAATGCATATTGCATGGATTTTTTTTCACTCTTCCTTGATGGTATATTAAGTAGGTTTACTGGGTTAAACTGCATACATTTGCAAAGGTGGTTCCACTCCCCAAAACAATATTTCCTTTTTTGCTGTTATCTTATTTGCACTGAAGTTAAACCTTCAGCTGTGTCTTTGAAGGTGAAAGTGTAAAGTAACAGAAGTGTCAGACATGAGTCACAGTAGATCAAGATCAAATGAGTCATACATGTCTCCTAAAGATAGGCTAGGTGATGCTGCAAGTGATTTTGAAGAGGAGCTACATTGAGAACTGCAAAGTGTGTTGATCTGATGTTGTGACCTACTTGCTGCATGTGATCTTACAGACACTGATCTACCAGTGCTGTGTGACTGTGTTTGGGACCTCACATGTAAAGTTCTGCTAAATGTATACGAATGCTAATATAGCCTGCATAAAATCTGTTGTATTCTTGTTTATCTTGACTACTTACATTACTTTCCTGAGAAGCAATGGTATTATCATGTGATCTTGCTCCACATGCCTGGATAGTATCCCAAATTCTTCTCCATGCAAGGCTGACACCAACTTGACACTGGCATGCCCTAACTGGTGTACAAATGGAGGTGACCAATGATACTTATGCACTACCTTACCACTGGGATCAAGGCATTATCCCTAGCCTGTGCCATTTCCAAAGTAGTGCTGGAAATTCTCATATATACATTGAAGAACTGTGACTATTTCCAGCTGAGTCTCTGTGACAGTGTTCTGAGCCCTACAATGTCATGGCACATTTCCTGTTGGCAGTCAATGTTTTATGTGTTTCCTGGGGTAGTTGTAACAAATCCCTCAATTGACTCCCCTTTGTAAATATGCCTCTATGAAAATTGTTACCTCTGGATGTTTGCCATCATCCTGAAACTGTTCCTCTGGGTTTGGAGATACTGGTGAGAAGTGCATGGCTGTTCCTCCTGTATTGTATAAGGCTCAGTGTAATGCCATCATGTGCATGACATTGTGATGTACTGTCACTTCCTGTGGAGTTACTAACCTGTTTTGAGGTGTTGTGAGGTTTGAGATCCTACCAGTAGACTTGAGGACTGCATGACACTTTCCTCAGGCTTCCTCATAAATGCAACTATGTTATCATCATAATCACCATCATCCCCAACTCCCATTCTGTTGCTGCTATCATCCAAATGTATTATTATAGTGTAACTGTTTGCTTCTGATGCTGAGTCTGTAAAAATGATTTGAATACACTACTAATAATGAAATAGCGTATACTACTCTGTGCTTATAAAATGGTGAGTGGGACTCTTACCACGCACACTGCCTTCATTGACATTCTGTGCCGATGTACAAGGTGCCTATTAATAATTAATTGTCACATGTTTAATGTGATTATGTCTTCTCAGCATTCAGTTCACTATATAAATATGTGTTACTGTTTTTACACCAACCTTCATGAGCAGATGAATGCTGCTGCAGACATTGGTAATATCCACCAGTGTCCAAACCATTTCTACTTATTCCTGTGTCACCATCTTCTGTGCCATAGTCACCTGCACAGATGGATAAAAGGAATTTCTCATCTAATGTTAATGGAATAATTGTCAGAACCCCCCCCCCTCCCCAATAGTGTTATGGAAAACTGCATTCTCTCTTGCGTTGCTTCTAGCATGGCCTACCAATATCATTTACCCTCTTCTTGCATTGTGCTAATGCTTGATTTCTGCCACCCACTGCATTAATGTTGAGAAGAACTTGATTCCAGGCCTTGTTCCCCTCGATTTGGGTGGGCGACCTCTACCAAATATTAGCTTCCTATGTGTCCTAAGGTCTGCTATGAGGACACCACTTTCCTCATGGCTGAAGTTATCATTTTTCTGCTTTGATCCCTTATTTTCCCTCATTACTGCATATTAAAAATCAAATAGCCACAGTCACACAGTGAAAGGTTTTTGATGTAATCTGATTTTAAACTACAAAACACTGGCCAAGTGTGCCTGACATCCTCATAAAATATGTTGGATAACACAAACCACGTAACTATATACAAGCATATAAACTTAGGCAAGTAAAATGTACATACACTACCTGCAGTGCATTCAGGTCATTAAAGCAATCAATTTTATGACAAAATGTATCCTTTTCCTATACTTTACCGTTGACATGTATTCATAATGCTGCCATTTTTTATTCATCACTGTCACTCAGAAATCTCCCAGTAAAGACACATGCATGCTAATATGCTCACCACTTCAGAACTTCACGATTAAATGACTGACTTTATACCATGTATGCACAGTTACTGACACTACAGAAATGATTATTTTCAGTAATCACCTGCCATCACCACAGCTGCTGTATTGAAATCCCACTTCTAAATGGCACAGCATTCCATCAACCATTCATTGCTATCATTATATGCACATCATACATGTAAAAGCAACATTTCTTAACCGTAAGTCACTAAACCAACTTATTTTTAAGCCTTTTTTATTAAATTATAATACGTTTTAAAATATTTTCTTCTGCAGTATCCTAAGACATTTGCCACTGGTAAGTATCGATGAATTACTATGATGATGCTCAAAGTTTCAATAAAAACTCAGGGCTGTTTTTTTATTTATCTCTGTGAATTGCAGTAATAGGCAAATGTGTGCACCACTGTATGGACACACATCAGTCTTGGACAATCACGGACACACATCAAGACAGACATCAATGCACTGTGGACAGCTCCACAGTCTACAACACTCCTCAGAAGTCCCAAACTTGCTGTGTTAATACACAAATGGCCCTAGACTAACCTAAATCAGAATATAGTTAAGAAACAAACTGGAATAATCAGAATGAAACTCTGTACTAATATGAAGTATAATCCCACCAATTTTATGTCATCTATTACAACTTAGCAACAGAAACAACTCTTAAATTCTACATGAGTAGGAGGTTGACATAATGGTTAAGGGGTTTACCTTATAAATACAAAGTACAAGGTTTGATCCTCACATTGGGTAATTGGCTATGCTTGAAATGGCCCATAAGACAGAATCTAAAACTTATAAGTAACAAAAATAGTAATATTTACCACCCTCACTCCCAAAAAATAACTGTGCTGTACTATATGAAGCATATATTGGCATTCAGGTGTAATACTCCAAAAAATGCCCCTAATGTTATGACTAACAGCAGCAGCATTTGAAAGTCATATACCTAACGATTATATTTCAATTTTTATCCAGCATGTAAGTGACAAAAAAAATATAAGCAACGAAACATTTTGGGAATAATATCAATATGTGGTGTAATGCCTTTGCTAGCTAACAGGGTTTGGTTAAGGTGATGTCACACATCATAGGGAGTGGTTCTAAACCCGAGAAGTACAGCCCTGGCCATAGAGTCTTTTACGAAAATGCAGAGGAAATCATAAATATGTGTATACACATAAATGCATCTTTCGAAAAAAAAAAAAAAGATATGGATTATGGCTTATTTATATATCTGACTAGCACCACTAAATCTCTGGTAACTGCTAGGCATTTGTAAAGTCCCAGACTATGAATATCAGGATATACTGAGATGTTTGGTGTATGTATATTTTTTAATTTCATTGTTTATGCAATTCTTTTCTACAACTACACTCACATGTCATGGTATGTACTGGGGATTCTGCTTTACATTATAATGTCATTATTACCTTGTCACATATGTTTATTGTTCCAGCAGCAGGTCCTAGTTGACAACTTGTCTTTCTAAGAAAAAAAAATTCTAATGTATTTAATTTTTAAATAACTTAGGTACTTGGGCACTGTGGGTTAAGTCTTTCATAATGTCATGACGGGAATTTTAGTTCCAAGAAAAATATAATGAGGCCATCCTTACCAACAAAATAAAATTAAACACACTTTTTGAATCACAACTGTATAATCTGGTATTGTATATAGGCAGAAGATTATATACAACTTTAAAGATTTCTTATTTAAACTTTGTTCAGGAAATGACCGATGCAATTTTAAAAAACAGAGCATGAGAATGTATATGAGTAATAAACAACAAATGCAGCGTCAATGAAAACACATATGAGCACAACAGTAGAGTTAGTGCTTATTCCCTGGTAATTCTAATCCTTGTAGATAGTAGTGCGTGAGAGAGGAGCCAAAGCTACAGCACACTTTAGCAGCAGTAGAGACTGGGTCATAATGCAAATGTTATGATGCTAGGCATGTTTGATAGACTGTTTTACTTACTACTTCTTTCTCTTTTTTTCATACGAGTTAAAGCAATTCATGAATGTATCAAAAATGTATTTTAATATTTTTCAGTTGTAGTGCTCACAGAACTATTTTAGTGCCTGAAGTCATATTGCCTTACATTTCATAAATGTAAGTTGGTATTGCAGTAGTACATTGTATTTATTTCCGGTAAATCAGGAAATGTCTTATGTTTGTTTAAATTGTTGCAGCATATTGTGGCCAGGTAGAGCCTTTTCATATATCTGCAGAACAAGTAGAAAAGCCAGACCTAGAGCTGCGGTACTGGGCATAAATACCTGAGATGTCCACATTCACCTACTGCTACTGAGTGACATCAGCTTACTGGCATGCTGATTGGCACTGTTATACTGTGAACTTTGAGACAGTGAGAGATTTTTGTCATTCAAACTCCTTTGAACATGGCCTTAAAAGCCTTGTATCTCTGTCATGCAATGGGGTTATATGTGGTACTTTATGATATCAAATGGAAGCACGACTTCTGGCTATTACCTGGTGTCTAACTGCTGCCACTTTGCATATGTTTATACGTGTTTAGACATAAATGTGATAGTCATGCATATCTGCGTATTTGATGTGAATGTGTCTGGCAGTATCCAGACAGTTGCATGGTAGGACAGCATTTCAATTGACATGTCAGCACACAGATTAGGAATGGCCACTGACCTAATATAGTGATGCAAAAACATTTAATTTCCTTTTTATGCCAAGGCATCAGTATTTGCAGTATTAATGTTTATCTGGATAACATGACCAAAAGAGACCAAATATACATGGTACATAATGGTGTCAAATGAAAGATTTCATAATGCTGCAAAAATTGTTACTGACATCTGCTGTTTGCCAGCTACCAAACTGCAGATATTTACATTTGTTTTATAATATATATACATCCATCCAGCAATTGCTCCCTTTTCCCACTTTTGCTCACAGGGTTATGGTGACACTTCAACAGTGACACAATATATGCATAAATATTATATTTCTGTAAATATCTCAGTATCTCAATATTGCCATTTGGATGCCTTGTAGAAGAACCTTATACATGCCCAGTCACCCTAGAGGTCAGGAATGTCACTTCAGACATGTGGACTACTTGGTATTACAGATAGTATGGGTTATTCACTAGAAATTGTATATATGTGTCATACAATAATAATTACAGTAATGACTTAGGCCAGAAAATATTTATATGATTTTCATTGGTATTAAATAAAAACGTACATAACAAAAAACATATATAATGCTGCAAAAGGTGTCACTGATATCTACTGTCTGAATTCTACCATTCTGAAGATATTTATTCTTACTTATTCACACAATATATACATTTGCATAAATTTGTATCTGTTAATATGTCTGGCATTGTCTACCTGGATGCATTACAGAACAACTTTTCCTATGCACAGTCAACACAGAGCTCATGAATACCCCATGAAGATAAATAGGCTACTCAGAAATATGATAAATATATGCAATATATTAATAATCATACTAATAACATGTATCCATGGGTGTTTATCTGGTACTCCATGGTATCAAATGAAAGAGTACACAATGGTGAAGGAAATGTGCACTGATAGCTGGTATCCAACTCATGTTCCTTTGTAGATGTTTACATTTACTTCCCAATTAAATAGAAAAATAATTAATAATTATGCAAATATCTCAAATATGGACTGATATCTACAAATGTATTTTGCAGGAAGAATTAACAGCAAATCTGTGCCAAAAAAGTCACACTGATAGTAGGTTCTGTCTAATATGGCTACAGCGATATTAAAACTTGTATAATTAAAATAATTAATTTTTCAGTAGAAAGGTACTGTTAGGTCTGTGTGACATGCTAATATGACCACGATGAAGAGGCGTGTTTGCTGAGTAACTACCTTCAGCTCTGAACCAGTATTTGTGCACTCTCACCATTGACTCAGTGCACTCATGTGCATCTTTAAGGAAGAAAAGTGTGTTTTTGATTTTCTATTGAAGTGTCCCTGCAAGCAAAAAGATATATAGGTAACAGTGAATGCTGCAGTTTGAACATCAGTCATTGGTTTATATGTTATGTAAATTATATATATTTTGGCAGCCTAAAAAAAGAACTTTGTCCACTATAATAGCTCAATTTTCTTACACCACAGTCACCCCAGGGCTACTTTTCTCCTTCAGCTGAGCTCCATTGATTGTTTTTAACAGTGCACTGTCTCCTTTCCCTAAGTTTATTTCTCCTTTGCCCCAGATGCTTGTATAGTCACTTACAGTTCTGAGCCAGTATTTTATTTTTCCTGATCTACAGTCCTACATTTTAACTTTTTTCTCATTGTTTGCTTTACTGATTTTAGGGAGGGTGAGTTTAGCCTAGTCTAATTGCACATAGTCTATTGCTTGTTTCTGGGTAATTTACATGTATCTTTCTTTTACTGTTCCACCTTCTATTGTGCTTTATACCTCATTCACCCCATACTCTCTCATCATTCCTTCTGTCCTTCTCTCTCTCTCTCTCTTCAGCAGGGTGCAAGGGGTTACAGGGTAAGTGATATATGCTTCAACCATTTGGTTGTCTTTTATGTTATATTTACTTTAGCAAGTGATTTGTGTTTATCTAACTAGTATTTACAGACATTGTCGGTAGCATAGATTGTTGCGGAATCTAATTTCTACCTGTAAATGTACCTTCTAAGTATGCCCAATGTGTTTCATAAGGATTGAATGCTTATTATATTAGCATAATAACTTGCAATTCATGTTACAGAAGATACAAAGGTTATATTAACTGTAGAAATCTAACAGCACTATCAGTTCCTTTTGCTGCCAAAATAGCTTGTTAGAAGTTAAAATACTTGAATTGGGTTTAAAATAAGTTCTTGTTAAAACTTCTGCTCAATTTAAAGTGCTTGTGAGGTTTACAGCTATTTTAACAAAGGTTTTCCTGCCTTATCCTTACCTTTTCAGTGTTTATTTGGTGGTGCTAAAAACTTCTTTTTGAAAGATAAATGCACTTAATTTGTAAGGGTGTTGAGAAAACAGTACTGTTTGCTGTCTTCTGAGGATGTGTTGTTTACAGTGGTTGACTTCCCAATAAACCAAGGGGTACATCACAGTAACTGTATTTCAGAAATTAATTTCTGTATTTATTAAAAAAAACACTTAAAAACACTTAAAATTTCAGTGCATTTACTAGTGACAGTGTTCTGTTACATATAGTTCATCCCATAGTAATTTAATTGGATTTCTACTGACTCTTGAATACACGTCTTACCTTTTTGCAACAGGTTCAAATACAGCACACAGCAGGTTCATACACTCAATGCACACACCATTTAATTTGGACAGACTTCGTACCACCTATGCCCTTGTGCTTTAAGTGTTAGGCAGACAGTCTTTTCTGAGTGCATTTTATCCTGCACAGTGACTAGTCTGAAGACAAGTACTTCACAGCTCTAGTTTGTAAGCAGTAGCTTTTCAGTCTGTAAAACCTCCTCCACAGATATCCTGCTGGTCAGCTTTTACTCTCTACGTAACAGACACTGACATTTACCATTACTGCTCTTACTCAGACGTTTTCTTCCTTTCTCTTACATTTCCTTCACTTCTCCTCGACTTGCTATTCTCATTATTTATGTCCTCCTGTCTTTCTTCAGGGGTACTGCGTGCCTTCAAAGAAGTCACCCCTGGTCTCCATTCCTTTTTTACTTCTTGACCAAGACAGTTATTAAACCACTTTCATCTCTGAGCCAGTACTTGTGCACAGTCACCATTAACTCAGTGCACTCAACTGCCTCTTTAAGCTAGAAAAGTGTGTTTTTAATATTCTAAATTGTCCCTGCAGACAACAGATATGTGTGTACAGTGAAGTCTGCTGTTTGAATGCAGTCTGTGATTTATATTTTCATGTAAATTATAAATATGTTGGCAGCATTAAACAAAGAACTTTGTCCACTATAATAAATCCATTTACTTAGACCACAGTAGCCCCCATTGATACTTTTCTCCTTCAACTGAGCTCCACTGATTGTTTTTAACAGTCCACTGTCTCCCTTCCTTAAGTTTATTTCTCCTTTGTTCCAGACTCCAGCTTCTCCCTTCCTAAGATTATCTGAGCTTTGCCCCCTGACACTTATGTAACTACTTTCTGTTCTGTGGCAATATTTTATTTTTCTCGAGATGCAGTCCTGCATTTTGACTTACTTTTTCTCATTGTTTTGCTCACCTTTTGAGAGGTAGCCTTTGGACTTCACAATTCAAAGTCCATAGAAACTTCCTTACCATTACGTAGTTGTTCAAACAGTCAAGTGCAATTCTAACTGTTGTATATCACCATTAGTCAGGTTAACCTGATATTGGACTAACTCTCCTACTGAAACTGTGTCCTAGAGTAACAAAATCAGGAGTTTCAAGTACTGGCACAGAGGCCTTTTAAACTGCATTGTTCCTTTTATTTAACTCTCTCGGCAGATCTGTGGCTTTTTAAGTGCAATCGCTGATTGTTTTTCCTGTCTCTCTTTGCCAACTTGCATTTTCAACCCACCTTCTTTGCCCTCGCTAATGCTCAGGCTTACTCCACTCCCCTAGCCTACCCCTCCAATTCCTACCCACCCCCTCTTACTCTACATTTACATTTCCATAGAACCATGCATATATCCCACAAACCACTACCACTGGTTCCTTCCAGAAAAAAAAAAAAAACAATTAGCAGAATTACTCCCAATAGTAACACCCACTTGAGTTTACCACCCAACTATCTCTCCCAAACTGCCCTACTCCTTACACCTTATAACTATCACATTACTTCTTTACAACTGACACATTACCCTCCTAACTTTTTCAAAACCTAAATTACAGCAAAGATAAAACCCAAGTTAAATAAGATCCAGCTAACTCAAATTATTCAACTAGTCCTCCTAACTCTATTAGACTTCATCACCAATTATCACATCCACCTCCTTCAAACACATAGGATTTAAACCAATAATTACAAAGAATATCAACATCTACCCAGCCTGCCTTTCTCCATAGCACACTATCCCTGGAAACATACCACTTCTGATTTACTTATTTGTAAATATCTTAAAACTAAGTATCCAAATGTATCATCAAATATTAAACCAAGACCAACATATAACTAGCCACACTTTTCCCTCTGTAAAATATCAGTTCAAAAAATTAGCAGAGATATTCAACCCAATCCAGGTCCCACTATTCGTAAAAACATCACTTACAACCCCAAAAATGACAAATGTGGGCTGCCTTGCAGACACCGTAAGTGATCACATACCAACATATGTCATTAGAACTCATGATAACCTAGATAAATGTATTATCTATAACCAAATATGTTAACCAAATATAAAATACAACCAACTTCAGCAAAGATACTTTCAATTAAACATTAAAACAGTATAACTGGAATGTACTTAGAACACTGCCATTAGATACTGCTGTAGAACACCTTAATAACACATTCTTATAGTCCTTAAATAATCTAGCACCAGTACATAATAATAAAAGAGTTAAGCCCAACACCGCTCTATGACTAAAAAAAAATCATGATAAAACGGAAAAACCCTGGAAAAATTGGTATAAAAATAGAACTCAAAATGTCTTCCAGCAATTTCAACATCTTAGGAACCTTGCAAATCTCCATATCACACAGGACAAGCAAACATACTACACCAACTTAAAAGACCAACATCAAAAGAACCAAAAGCAATTTTGGTCATCACTAAATAAATTGCTCCACCCTGGCAAGACTACCACTTCCTCACCAAAAACAAACAATATTACAAACTCTGTCCCTACATAGTTTAATTTCTACCTTATACAATCAATACTATCTCTATTAGACGCTAACAAATCTATACCCTTTCTCTACCCCTGTCCAACCAAAACCACCCACAGCTCTACAATGTTTTCCAGTACACACCTCATTCATAATGAAGTTATTCCTTAAACTAAAAACTACCTTCATAGCTGTAGAACACCTACCATCAAACTACCTAAAAGTATCCACAGAAGCCATAGCCTTCCCTGTGTCCATACTGACCAATAGGTCCATAGCAGAAAGATACAGCCCATCACTGTAGAAAAATTCCTGCATCATACCACTGTACAAAGGTTGAACATCTACAGAGCTTAATAACTACAGACCAATAGCAATTATCTTCCCCTCCCCAAAATATTAGAGAAATGCATCCAGATGCAGCTGATGCAATACCTAACCTCAAAAAACCTGATCTCAAAAACACTACATGTCTTTCAGCCCAGCACAACACCACTACTGCTTTAGTACACTTTACCAATATAATAAACCAACATCAGGGTGGCCATGGTGATGCAGTGGTTAGTGTTGCCACCTCACAGTAAGAGGTTCTCCGGTTCGATCCTTGGCCGAGGTGCCTTCTATGTGGAGTCTGCATGTCCTCACTGTGGTCATGTGGGTTTCCTCCAGGTGCTCCAGTTTCCTCCCAAAGACATGCTGTAGGTTGATTGGACAGTCTAAATTGGCCCTAGGCGTGAGTGCATGTGTGTGTGTGTGCCTTCTGTGGAAGGTTGGGCGCTGGGCTGGCAACTTGACTCCGTAAAACTCCACTGCCAATCATGAGCAGACAGGTGATCCACTGTGGTGACCCCTAACTGGGAAAAGCTGAAAGAAGAAGAAACAATGGTCTTCTTGTGTCCATGTTCTTAGACTTGTCAAAGGCATTTGATACTGTAGCATACCATCAACTGCTCAAACTCAGTAGGACTTTCACAAACTCCTTGTCATGGTTAGTTACTTATCTGGAAGGCAACAAGCCATTGAATGGCAACAAACTTACTCATCCTATTTACCAGTTACTATGGGTGTCCCTCAGGGCTCTAGCCTGGTTCCTCTCCTATTTAATATATTAATTAATAACCTCCACACCTCTGCTCACCATGCTAGTATAGTTCAGTATGCAGATGACAACATTAATATGTGCAGCCTTAGCAATAAACAAGTTGCAAGACATTACCCCCACATTTTTATCCTCTGTGGAAATCTAGCTCAAAAAATCAAATCTCCTACTCAACCTCAAGAAAAGTAAGTTAATGCTCTTTACCTCAAAAAGTTGTAAAAATCAAAAGCAATCTTTCACTATAAAGTAAACAAATAATACTGTTATTGAAACTGTAACTCACAGAAAACTTCTACACATTACAATAGACAATCTCAAATATGACCATTATATACTGCACACTATTAAATCTACACAACAGAAATTAGGCTCCCTTTATATTGTCAATGAATTCCTTACTGCTACTGCAACAACTCTAGCCACCATCTTCTTACTGTCAACTCTGTTATACACTTCTCCTATCCTAACAACCTTAAACAATATTTAAAGAAAGAAACTCACCTTCTGCTACAATAAAATGGCTAAATTTACCAACAATTTCCCTAAAAGGGCCCACCATTGTCATAGCTTAAAGCAATTAAACAGATTTGAATTGTACAACTTCCTAACATATTCACAACTAACTACAGCACACAAACTCCTTCATCATCCAGAAAAATGCCCTGACTAAAAAACATATTTCTGCCCAGCAAGGGATCTCTGTTGTAGTAACAACTTTTTACTACTCACAAGTATGTCAAATAATGTTACAGGAGACTCACTCTACTCCGAATGCATCAATAAACTCCAGAATAGTATCCCCACACAAATGAAACTGTCAAAAAAACTCAATAGTTTTAAACCACTCCTTAAACAACATCTTAACCAGACCTGGTCCTGCACACGCTCATCACCAGGTTAAGACTTTGTGTTCACCATATGATAAGTCTTTCGACTTTTCCCAGTTAGGGGTCACCACAGTGGAATTCCCATCTGCTAATGATTGTCAGTGGATTTTTACGGTGCCGAGTTGCCAGCCCAATGCCCAACCTTCAAAGAAGGTATGCCCATTCACGCACGCACTTACCTGCATGTCTTTAATGTCACTCGACCGTGGGGAGGACATGCAGACTACACACCGAAAGCACTTCAGCTGAGAATCGAACGGGAGAACCTCTTGCTGTGAGGCGACAATGCTACTGCTGCACCACCGCTGACATTCGTGTTCACCATATGATACTCTCCTTAAACAGAATACTCTCAGCTTCTCAGTGAAATGACAACATTTTTGTTCATAACTGCTGCCTGTACAATCCACTAAGTTGCATGTGGACTTTCTCTTTAGTAACTTCTACTTCTATAAAGTCTTAGAATATGTGTACATTTAAGTTCTGTATGTGTATAAATGTAAATAGAAATATAACTACTCTTGTGTTTAACTGGAACTAAGTATAATGGAATCTAAACAAATGGAGCTTTTCCCCTCGGTCCTCCACTGAAAATGAATATTACTCAGTCGACTTTCCTAGTAAACAATGCTAGATTAATAAATAAAATAAATAATAATTTTCATATTTTAATTTTTTTGAAACTCTTATAGTTTTTGAGGTATGCACATTTGTTTACAGGTAGTTGTAAAAATGCATTCTTAGAATTTTAGCCCAGGCAAAAGCTGTCCAGGCAGGAACTCTACAGGTATCAGGAGGTGTGAAATTCCACTTAGGCTGGGTGTAAAACAGTTTAAAAATATATGACTCATCACATATAATTATTTTGTGCATAGGACAGTATGTTATATAAAGTATGTATGTATGACACTTACAACAACATGTTTTACTCAAGTCAAGCAGCTCAATACATATGAAAAGTATTTCTCATGAAAATACTGTTTTTTCCATATAACTCCAGTAACATTACATCTCCACTCATGTTGAAATTGATATACTTCAACTCACAGCTGGAAAATGTTACTTTTCCTATGGCACTCACAGTAAGCAACAGGTTTAATTCCCAGGTGGTATTACTGAAAAGTTTTATTTTGTGCATTACAGCTATCCTTTATGTATCAGTTCATAACATTTTATGTCTAAATAACAAATATTATAACCATCATCATAAAGCATGTGATGATTTTACAATGAAACGTGCAAATATGGTGAGCATCACACATAGCCAAGTCTCACTGCAGTATTTCACAGCTCCATTGTATTTTGAAGAAAACTTTCCCAATTTCTTTACCAAACCATTTTTGCGCTTTCAAATGCACAAATGCAGTTGGAAAGATTGTCTGTTATTATTCGCAGGCTTACACATGAGATATGAATTGTCTGACAATTCAGAGACATAATGCTAGGTATCCTTTGTTCAGAAGACATGGCAGGTGAAGGTGTGGGTGGTGCGCCATTTAGAGCCCAATGTTGATATGAAGAGGAGGCCTGCATATTTGTGTCCTCATAAAGCACTACAGCCTTGGCTAAAGCTGTCTCCTGTGCAAATGAAATTCCATGCACTGGGAAACAATATTGTCACCATTAGATGTAGATGCATAAGCAGGACCTCCTGAGTCAATTGGAGGCAGAATTTAGAACTGCAAACACCCCTGAGTTGTGTAAGTATAGTGACCCATTACCAATCAAGAAAGTAACATTGGTTGGGCAGGCAATGCAGTTATTCATTAAGCTGCATTACTGTCTGTTTAGTGTTCTGTATAGCTGCTGAAGAATAGAGTAGAGAGGCACATCGGGAAAGATTGTCTCACCTCAGAGAGGTACAGAATAAGCATATGGATCCATGGGAATGCTAGCATGATCACAGCATGATCCTAACTTTTAGGGCATCAGTAATCAGCGTGAATAGGCATACCTAAACTGTACATCAAGAATACATGCATGCTACACTAGCTCTTAATCATTGTATTAGGCAATGACAGGATCAACTTAGGTCTGCATGGGTTCAATCCCCAGCAGTTGCAATTAGCTTTTATAACAGGATTACAAGTAAAAATTATTTACTGCAATATTAAATAATATTAAACAATCCTTTTTTGTAAATTAATGTATTAACATGGAATACATAGTCAACTAAACATTTAGATAATTATTTATAACAGCAATTATTTTGATGTATTTTATGACACATAATACCTTCACATCTTATCTGGATATAGCAAAGGTTAATATAGTTGCATGTTCCATTTGCTTACATATTGAAATACTGATGTGACTTCACATTGATGTTATTACCTAAGATGTTATTACCTACACCACAGACATACACCTGGAGTGTTTCTCCCCGGGCCTCCTCTGAAAATGGACTCTATCTCAGTCGGACTTTCCTGGTAAGCAAATGTTAATAAATAAGTAATAAAATAAGAAGTTTTCTCTCCCCCGACCCTACATCTCTCTGCTTTTTTTTTATTCTGAGTAGAAGCATTGCTGCTGCTACACAAATGATCATCAACACAGGGAGTTAGACTGACCACTGAAGTTCAGCCTGCCACTCTTCCACAGGTTACTGTGTTGCCAATACCATAGGCAGTACAGACAGCCAGCACATCTGGGTAACAACCTGTTAATGTTGCCTCTACACCTCTTGCACCACCTGTTTTAACTGCGTCAGCTTGCACTGTCCTGGCTGCTGGTGCAGTGATATCCACCAGGAGTAGTACTGGAAGTAGCAATTTTGCACCTGTCAGAACCTAACAGCAGGTGGTGAACATCATGGTGAGGGGGGGGTCTTGGTGCCCGAATTGGAAGAGTAGAAAATGTCCTGCTTTGAATTGAAAAGTGTATGCCATGTCCAGCACTGACCCTGGGATCCATGACAGGAGACACTGTTGGCAGCTCTGAGGGTAAGGAGTAGAGTCTTACTGTGGTCAAGGCAAGCTGAATATGGCTGCCCCTTCGATGTCCTCTAACTTTCCGCAGTAATGGTGTCCTCCATGTCTATAACCATCCTTGTCTGTCTTGTATGTCCTGTGTGCCTGCTACCTAACCTACCTGTCCTGTCTTACCTTTTTATTCTCTTTTACTCTTTTGTTCTCACCCAGTCCCAATGTGGTGAATACCCAAATTCATCAAATTCTTGTTACAAGTACACATTTATGCTGTGAATAAATTACTAGCTGTGGTGCTGTCCAACCACCAACCTGAATTTACCTTTATTCTTCTTCCTTGGTCCTACCCTCTTTTTGCCTCCCATTTTTACAATGTCCTATCAACTCATTTTTCACACATTTAATCTGGTCAAAAAATAGAATCACGCACAATACACATGGCCAGTGACAGTCCATAAGAACAATTTAAATTTTTGTCCTCGGTATTTGCACAATGCTTGGTATCATGCACCAATGTTGAGTGATGGTAAATGGAATTTCACATCCTATGGCAAAAACTGGTGGGTTTTTGCCATCGGCCACACTACTAGAATCGTCTTTCTGCAAATATGCTTAGCCCAGCTGTCCTATGGAAATACAGACTGACAGCACTATTGTGAGACAGTCACTGTAACATTTATTAGGCTATAAGATATAATATACATCTTATGGGATGTTACAGTTGTCATGACTGTTTTGAAGTCTGATGCCTATAGTCTCCCTTGCTTCCATCTGTTGTCACTGTCTCTTCAAATGTGTGATTTATGAGTTCCTCTATGATGTGCTGAGATAATACTCAGATCTGTAGTTTGCAGTGTGAAGAGTATCAATCCAGAAGTCTGTGTATTATTTTTTTATATTACTACTCTGTGTGTATTACTGTTGACTGCATATGCTATTAACCCACCTTTATCATGCTTATGTCTTAATCATGTTTTTATTTTCTTACCCCTGCTCACCCTTACTGGAAACAAATTATTGAAAACAGCTGGACAGAATAATTATGGCAAACCTAAGAGTGACACAATGCAAAGAGGTCCAGAAATGGTCTATAATCAAAACGTGTTCTATGTCTCTATCCCCGTATTCCAGTGTCTTTATTCTTCCCCTTCTGTCTCGCCAATCTGTCTCTTGAGCATTTGCATGATTTCTGCACCCAGCAGCAGCAGCAGCAGTAGTAGTAAGCGGTGGTCAATGGCAGTTAACACCTTATGGCAAAAACTGGGGAGTTTTTGTCTTTGGCCACATTAGTCTGTTGCCCCTCATGCTACTTTGTTTAGCCTCAGCTGGCTTTGAAGAAGTTGTTACAAAAACACTAGTTGTTCAGTGAAAGCGTTAATCTGTTTTAGTTTGTTGTAAATGCTAGTTGGTTATTGAAAGTGTTAATCCGTTTTAGTTTGAATAAACTTTTTCTACAACTCGTTCCTCTTATTGGGAGCTCCCAGTGTATTTTTTCCGGTCTCAGTTGGCTTTAGAAAGACTGATAACACTATGAGGAGACAGTCATTATAACAAGTTGACTAGACTTCAGAGCTGAAAGCACATCATATGGGATGTTGCAATTATGCTGCCCACTAACTTGCTTGCTTTATAGTGTTTCCATAGCATAGGATTCTACCAGCATGAACATGCTTGGTCCCTTATACATTCCATAATCAGGTTCAAAATGCTCATACCTTTCCAGAAATAAGTGGAAGACATTTGGTACGATCAGGGCATTATGTGCTGATGTGCACAGTATGCTAGCACATCTGAAGAATATTGCTACTGTACGCACATAAGGTAATAGGTTAATTAAGATGCATTTCCATGCATTACCTGAAAGCTTTGCCACCTACATGTATATTACTCAGTGATGTCACACAAACACCTACAGAGAAGATGCAGGGCAACATCTCTCAAATCCATGAGATGAGTCAACAGATATGAGATTTGTCTACATGTGACCTGCATTATCCATATAATTATTACTTCACTTTAATTTTCAGGAAAAATCTGCATATTGTGACACACAGAACATACACATAACATTCATCCATTTAGAACTGGATCAGGATCAGAACCGTTTGAATGTCTATACACCTTATTTGCATGGTGGTTGATATGGAGCACCATAGGCTACTGTTAATTCCTAGTGTAAGTTCAAAACCTCAAAATATAATTATGCATGTGCTAATATTTCACAATCAGTTGTGCAAATGAAATTCTCAGCATTGTGCTTCCTCAAGCGATTTTGACAAAAAGAAATCAACATGAGTATTACATATCTATGTTGTAATGTTCTCAAGATATGATGAATTAACTGTGATGTTGGGTAAAAACATCATTGTGTAAGTTTATGTTAGCACTCCAACACATTAGACTTGCAAATGAGGTCTAATGGTGCGGGAGCTTTGCACAAATACTTAACAAGTGGTATCAAGTAGCACAATTTCACATTTTCTGGCTATACTACTCATAAACAGCTCCTCGTGGTCCTGCAGAGTGGTCCTAGCAGCAGAGAACTGAAAAAAGTGACTACTTTCCTGATTTAAGTATTTTTTGCTGTTTTTTACCTAAAATACCTTCTCTTGCATACTGTGAACAAGCTTAAACTGTTTTTTTTAGCTGTTTGTTGCATTATATATTATCTGCACTTAAAGTTATATTTAGTTGAAAATTGGTCGAAAGTTGTTTGTTTGTTTGTTAAATTTAACTGTTGAGGCTGCCCACTAAAGTGTGCTAGCCTGTGTAACTGATTTATTACTGTTTCCTGCATTTCTGTGTGCTTTCTATCTCAAAAACAAAAAAAACAAAAAAAAATCCTTGTTTTCCCACCTCTCCTTGACTAGTTTAGACCAGTATACAGGCTTTGCTGTATTCTGGGCTGTGGTGTAGTTCCTGTGTTATCCATTGCCTTACTTGGATAGAAGGAAGTTTCTTTGTTCACCAGTGGGAGTGGGGAGCCTTGAGCAGCCTATCTGTCCCTAAAGGAGTGACCTCAGCACAAGAGCTTGTAGTAATTGGTTGTTTTGGACGATTTCTAGCTCTTTTGAAGTTCCCTGTTTAAAATCCGCCTCCGAGCGTTTTTTTCTGGCTATACTACTCAGAAACAGCTCCTCGTGGTCCTGCAGAGTGGTCCTAGCAGCAGAGAACTGAGAAAAGCGACTACTTTCCTAACTTAAGTATTTTTTGCTGTTTTTTACCTAAAATACCTTCTCTTGCTTACTGTGAACAAGCTTAAACTGTTTTTTTAGCTGTTTGTTGCATTATATATTATCTGCACTTAAAGTTGCATTTAGTCGAAAATTGGTCGAAAGTTGTTTGTTTGTTTGTTAAATTTAACTGTTGAGGCTGCCCACTAAAGTGTGCTAGCCTGTGTAACTGATTTATTACTGTTTCCTGCATTTCTGTGTGCTTTCTATCTCAAAAACAAAAAAAACAAAAAAAAATCCTTGTTTTCCCGCCTCTCCTCGACTAGTTTAGACCAGTATACAGGCTTTGCTGTATTCTGGGCTGTGGTGTAGTTCCTGTGTTGTCCATTGCCTTACTTGGATAGAAGGAAGTTTCTTTGCTCACCAGCGGGAGAGGGAGCCTTGAGCAGCCTATCTGTCCCTAAAGTAGTGACCTCAGCACAAGAGCTTGTAGTAATTGGTTGTTTTGGACCATTTGTAGCTCTTTTGAAGTTCCCTGTTTAAAATCTGCTTTTGCGCAGCTTTGCACGATTGTGCGCATAGCGCAGCGCTGGTTAAACAAGGTTAAACTTTTTCTGGCTCCGCCAAGTCTGCTCTTCAAATTTTCCCTTAAGAAAGCTCTACTCTTATAATTATCAGTCTACTCGCTTTATTATAAGCCTAGCACTTGTTCTCAAAACCTCTCTTCTAAGTAAGCACTCTCAAACTAAAGTAAGCACTACATCCACCTACCACCCCTGTAAGTGCCCACTTCCCTTAAAGGCACAGCACTCCCTTATAATATTCTAGCATGTCGAGTGGTAGATTACTAGCATCCTCTCCGGTTCAGCTGGTTAATTTGGGAATCTTGAGACAATGCTACAATTGTCTCATGTACACAGACAACCCTCTCCTCCTCCCAACAAACACAAATACATGTGAGAGATGCAACTATATAGCCAAACTAGAGGCTGAACTCTCTCAACTCAGGACTGGCAAGACCAGACAGGAGGAGAAGGTAACCACAAACACAGCAAACCCAGTCCCACATAGACCTACCACAACTGCAAACCAAACACATAATAACACAAAGACATACTCGGAGGTTCTAACAAAAAACTTACCAAAACAACAGAGGCTCGCAAAGCAGACACACAAACATCCACCACCTCAAAACAAAACACATGCAACACATACTTCAATAAATCAGTGTGTCAAACAATCACAGCCCTTAAGGCCAAACACCATGCCTGATACACTAGTAATAGGTGACTCTATAGTCAGACACACTGATGTTCCACTTACCAGGCTGAACAAGGAGAGGGTAATGGTGAGCTGCCTATCGGGAGCTAGGATCCACCACATAACACACACACTCAGGTCACTCCAAAGCAATTGCAAATATGACAACGTCATTGTCCATGCCGGCGTGAATGACCTGAGACGTACCTCCCTGGACTGCATGAAAAGAGACATAGAGGAGCTCTCTGATTATGTAGCCCAGGCTGGTATGACCCTGACCCTGAGCAGCATCTTGCCCTCACTAAGAATGATGCCACAATACAAAGACAAGATGATCAGCTTTAATAGTTGGCTCAATTACTGGTGTCATTCTAGGGAGAGCCAATGTCTGTCTGCTTGGGATGACATGCTGGACAAGCCATGCTGCTTTGCAAGGGACGGCTAGCATCTGTCACCACTGGGCATCCGGATATTGGCTAAGGCTCTTGCCACCCCCATAGTGCCTTTCTTAGGCAAGGCTCAAAAGACAAACCCACCTCCTTAGAAAACAAAAATGGAAAAAAATTAAGGGTAATGCTGCTCAACGCCAGAAGTCTAAATCTCAAGATGCAGGCTCTCGAAGCACTCCTCAGTATGGAGAACATCGATGTCTTTGCAGTAACTGAAACCTGGTTCAAGGCTCCTGAGAGCACCCCAGCGCTACCAGGCTATACCTCGTATCAGGCTTTTCGGCCCCAAAACTCGGGCCAAACCAAAAAGGGAGGGGGAGTGTCCATATTCATCAAGGACACCCACACCTCCAAGTTAGTGGCAACACATGAAGAATCAGAGACCATGCAGGTGCAGCTAACCATAGGCAAAACTGCTATACAACTGGTATCATGTTACAGACCACCCTCCCAATCTCAGGAACCCCATTCAGCCTTCCTGAAGACATTGGAGGATATGAATGTCTCACCAAACACCATCATATTGGGAGACTTCAACTACCCTAACATAGACTGGGTACATTATTCTAGCCCAAACACCCTAGCCCAAAGGTTCCTGGAATTCATAAATTCAAATGCAATGGAACAGCTAGTCACCTCTCCCACAAGGGGAGATAATATACTAGACCTGATCATCACAAACATGGGGACAAACTGCTCCACACCGGAAGTATACCCCTCACTAGTGAGATCTGACCACAAACTAATCACCCTGGATATACATATCCCACCTCCACCCCCAGCACAAAAGACTACAGTGAAAAACTTCTCAAAAGCCGACTTTACACTTCTTAAAACTGAGATGATATCCTTTAAGCCCACTGGTCCAGTAGAAACCACATCCCACAATGCTGAATCCTTCACAAATGCTTTCTATGGACACCTCCAAGAATGCATGGATCATGCAATTCCAAATAAAACCAAGACCCTCTCCACCAAGGGCAGGCGTCCTGTCTGGTGGACCCCAGCCATAAAAAAATTGTATAACAAAAGAAGGAAGCTACTGCATGACAGAACAAAATCCCATAAAGAGAAGGCATCTCTGATCAGCACTAGTAGAAAGCTACGTTCTCTCATAAAAACATCCAAGGCCAACTTTGAGAGAAAAATCACTATGGACACTAAAGATAACCATAAGGCCTTCTTCTGCTATGTTAGAAACCTGGGCGGAAACCCTCAGATATGCTCAGAGTTAGTTCACAATGACAAAAAATACACTGAACCCACAGATATTGCCAACATTGTGGCAGACAGGTTCAGTGCAAATTTCTCCCCTCCCTCACCCCCAAAAGAAGAAATACTTATCCCAGCTGAATGTAACCTCCCTGTCATCTCAGATGTCCAGGTAAGAACCGCCCTCAGCAAAGTTAAAAACACAGCATCAATGGGACCTGACGGTATCCCGGGTTGCGTGCTACGTGAACTCCAAGAGGAACTAAACACGCACATAAAAATGCTATTTAACCTTAGCCTTACTACAGGATATGTACCTGAACACTGGCGTACAGCAACAGTAGTCCCACTCCACAAAGGAGGCACATCTACAGACCCTGGTAACTATTGCCCCATAAGCTTAACCAGCCTGGTCTGCAAAGCTATGGAAATAATCATTATGGAACTCATAAACAGAGACATTGGGGACTTACAGACACTTGATCCCACCCAGTTCGGCTTTGTAAAGGGCAGATCCTGCCTTTTGAACCTGGTTGACTTTTTCAAAACAGTCACTAGAGCCATTGATGAGGGCAAGGCAGTCTATACAGCCTACCTGGACTTGGCTAAAGCTTTCGACACAATACCCCACTCAGGCATCATAGACAAGCACAACAGTGTAAATGTAAATCCATATGTCACAAGATGGGTTGCAAACTGGCTAAAGGATAGAACCCATAAAGTCAAAATCGCTGGAGCCATGTCAGACTCAAAGCCAGTCACAAGTGGTGTCCCACAGGGCTCTATCCTGGGACCCCTCTTGTTCAACAATTATTTCTCAGATGTGAAAGCAAACATGGGAGGGTTGTGGCTGACAAAGTTCACAGATTACTGCAAACTAGGCGCCATAGCCGATACACCAGCTGACACATACATCCTACAAAAAGGCCTCACTGAAACGGACAACTGGTGCCGGAGTCATGGCCTTAAACTAAATGCCAAAAAATGTATAGTCATCCCCTTTGGGAAAAACAAAGTACCCACAAATTATCACATAGACAGTAACCCACTGAGTATGGAAAAAGTAATCAGAGACCTGGGGACCCAAGTCGATAGTGACCTCTCATTTGACACCCATGTTGCCAAAGTGGTTAGAAAGACTTTCTACCTTGCCCACCTTATCATGAAGGGATTCACATCCAGATCAAAGGAGGTCATTGTACCCCTATACTCCCCCCTTATCAGGCCCATGATTGAGTACAATGCCCCATTTGGTATGTACCTCACCCGGCACTTGCAACAGCTAGAGAGACCCCAAAAGTACCTCATCAAGAGGATCAAGGGTCTCCAACATATGTCATATGCTGCCAGACTAAAGAAACTCCAGCTCTATTCAGTAGCATACCGCCTACTCAGAGGTGATCTGTGCCTGACGTACAAGGCCATGTCCAATCAGGAATTGATGGACATGCTCCACCTCAAAAAATCCAAATCCATCAGAACCACGTGAGCTAAAGATTTAAACCTCAGCACAAATATGAATAGGACATGCTGGAGGGACAGATTCATAACTCAGAGGCTTCCCATACTCTGGAACAGAATCCCAGTTCATGTTAGGCAGAGCCCCTCACTGACTCTCTTCAAGAGAAATCTTGACGAGTGGATGGGAGATCGTAGGTTTACCCCAGGGGTCATCTCTGTGTCACTACTAGACAGAGGCACAGTAAACTAATTCTATTATGTAAGGGGGTCTTCACTGTCTCACTACTAGACAGAGGCACATTATTCTAAATCTATTCTGTACACTTTTGTACCATTACATGGGGTGGCGAAAGCCACATCACTATGGCTAGGCTTATAAATGCCCCAGAGCAGATAGCCTAGTACTAAACTATGAAACTATGAAACATTTGACCTTTCTGTTTGTAATTTACAGCACACATTGTCTATTCATAATGAACTAGCGAAAATGACACAACAGATGATTACAATCTGCATACAATCATCATGAGCTGAACACTTAGAAATGTTTGGTTATCAATCTACTGTGTCATAAGTTTGGTATATATGTACCATGCTGTGAAACAACTACATATCTCTCACACTCAGTGTACATGAATGACAGGATAGCTAAGTTATCTAAGTAGTATGTAATTTCTTGTGATCAACATATTTGCATTACTTCTGTTTCTCAAGACACATCCTTTTTCACCAAAACCTGTGATACACAATAGTTTCTCAGCAACACAGTAATCCTTACAAATGTACAGTATCCCAGCTTATAAAATCATACGTCTCATGAGGAGCTTGTTGCTGATACAGTGTAATCTGGATTGTGAAATCAGGTAGGTGTTCATATACAGCAGTGACTGACTAGTACGAGTGTATGTGTGTTTGTGCATCTGTAGTGATAGGTAAAACTGGCTTCACCCAAGCATCTTATGTGTTCAAACAACTCAAAACAAACATTTAAAGTGGGAGAGAGCTCCCGCATCAATTTCTTCCACTTTTATTCCAAACATCTTGTCTGCAGCAAATTGATCGGGTAATCCTTTCAAAAGTGCATAATTTGCCTGTTGCTATCAGACTTCTCCTGTGGCACTTGAGGTTGATAATTTGTGTTCTAGATTGTGTAAATAAATAGGTAGCTGGCTCAAATCCAACAGTGTTGAACTAGTGGAAGGAAGTATGGGTGTCGTTAATGGCATGGAGGTATGGCTTCAACAACAGATCTCATGTGTACAATTCCACTTAGAAGAAACATTTACACTGGCAGAGTGCTCCAGCATACGTTTCTTGCACTTTTTGTGATAATGTTTACTCTGTTACACACTTATGAGGTCAGCCTTTCAAATGGACTCTTTCTCACCATTGCAACTAAACTACTCATGGGGCACTTGGTGTTGGTACCTTGCACTCTGCATTGGATAACAAGATAGGCAGGTGGTTCATATCTAGCAGTGTGGAAATTCTATGAGTGTGTGTGTGTGTTTATGTAGTATCAGACACCCTTATCTTCCTTAACATATTTATTTTGTAAAATTCCACTTACAAGACACATTTACACTGGGAATTGGCTCTCACATCAATTTCTTCCTTTTTTAACACAAATCTTTTCTTGCAACACACTGATGAGGTCATCCTTTCAAAACTGCATTCCCTCACTATTGTAATCAGCCTTCTCCTGTGGTGCCTGTGGTTCATACTGTGTACTCTAGATTGTGTAATCTAGATAGGTAGATGGTTCAAATCCATCACAGTGGAAATGGTATAAGTGTGTGTATCTAGTCGGTGATAGATAAAGCTTCAAAAATGGTTATGATGTGTACACTTCCAATAAGGCACCACATCTTCAGTGCAAGAGAGCTCAGCCCTTAATTTCTCCCCATTTTAACACAAGCAATTGTGCTGCACAATAATGAGGTCATCTTTTCAAATGTACTCTATTTCGCACTTACTTTAAGTCTTCTCCTGTGGCGCTTGCATTTGATACTGCATTTTCTGGATTGTTTAACTAGAAATATAGGTTATTTGAATTCAGTAGTGACTGACTACTGTGAATGTGTTTGCCTCTCTTGTGCTAGGTAGAAATGGTTTCACCCACAGATATAATGCATAGTTTTACAATGAAAGTGAGCACTCCCACCACTTTCAGTCTATTTTAACACACACATCACTTTATCAAACCAATGATGTTGTCATCCTTTAAATGTGCACTTATACTTGCAAACAAACTTTTTGTTTTGCACTTGGGATTCATTTAATGTCCTCTAGCTTGTGACACTATTTAGGTGGTTGATTCAAACCCAGACATTACTCCAGAAAATTAGTATTACAATTTTACTAAAACTTTTCCTACCTTCAGAAAGTTCCATTGCCTAATGAATATTTTACCCATTTCTGCTACATTTGATGTAAATACTACCATTTGTACTTTGCCCCTAATTAACTTCACCTTTGTCGTATTATCTCAGTTTAATATGTATGAGCTATCTTTTAGTCTATACTGTAATTTCTATATTGTAATTTGCTTGTTTTATACTGTACTGTTTTACATTGTAATTTGCTTAGTTATGGAGCTTTTCTCCCCGGGCCTCTACTGAAAATTGGTTCTTCTCGCCCAGTGGATTTCCCCATTTATCAAACTGAAATAAATAAATTTGACCTACCCCCCCCCTAAACTCTATCAATAACCACAAAATAATATTTTGCATTATTATGTTTCAATGTATGTTTAAATAAGGTATTTGACATACTCTTGGTACGAATATCACTCATATGTTCAGATATGCGTACTCGTAAGGGCCTTGAAGTCTACCCAACATAAAAGGTATTACATGAGCACATGGCCAAATATACCACACAATCCAACCCACAGTTTGCAAAAAATCCCATATCATACACCTTACAAGTGTTTTTACTAGAATATTGTTTGGTTTTCAACATGTATTTACAAGAAGAACAATGTCCACATGGATATGAACCAATAACTCTTTCACCCAACAAAGTACCATGATAAACATTACTTTACTTTCTATACCCATACTTATAATGATTAAAGTGGGACCAAAGAGTTTGCCCTCTTCTATACGAGAATTGATAACTATGCAAAAGTAAACCAGATAGTTGATCACTGGTTAACAAAATGTTCCAGTTTTTATTTATGACCTCCCTAATGATGTCGATGTTTCGGCCATAGGCTGTGACAAATCTAATAACATCCCCATTATCCTTCTTCTTATGTTGATATACTAATGTCTCCATTCTGTTTTACCCATTACCCATCTCTTGGTTGACTTGATATTATGGGGATTATATCCCCTAACCTTAAATCTTTCGGTGAGATCCTCCTCAAAATACCTATAGACATCTGGAGATGAGCAAATTCTCTTGACCCTCAATAACTGTGACTTACGTATATTTTCAATAATGTGGCAGGGATGCAGACTTGTAGCATGTAACAAATTATTATACTGTGGATATTTGCGATATATCTGGGATGCCAAAGTATTGTCACTATTCCTTGTGACAGTCACATCCAAAAAATGTATCTGCTGTATATCCACATTCAAAGTAAATTCAGTTCCCCATTTGTTTTCGTTCAAATACTGAATGAATTCAAACAAATAGTCTGCTCCTCCCCGCCACACCAACCAACAGTCGCCCAAAAATCTTCTCCAAGATGTCTGTATCTGGTAAGTATACATTATGCATATTATCATAAATCAGCAGATCCTCTACATAGCCCATGAACAAATGCACACACATATGGGGGAAAAAGATATCCCCATAGCTGTTCCCTGGATCTACCAATAGCATTCACCATGAAAAAAAAACCTTTTTTGTTCAACACATGCTCAACCATGCGTAATAATGGTATAAAAACCCAGAGGGTAGATATCCGCCTTCTCCAACCAATATCTCACAGCCTCTATTCCAGCCCAGTGTGGAAAACTTGCATACAGTGCTGATACATCAAGTGTGCATAGTAACCAATATGTCTCCAACTGAAAATTCTCAATAATGGTCAAAAACTTAGTGGTGTCCTTAATTCTAGTCCTAACTAATTTCAACAATGGCTGTAAATACTCTGTTAGGAGCACTGATAAAGGCACAGTCAAAGAACCAATACCAGACACTATCGGCCTTCCAGATGGTTTGTTCAGATTCTTATTAATCTTGGGCAACAAGTAGAGGATCTGCTGTCGGGGATCATCCACTGTCAGATGCTGTTTAACTTGTGGAGAAATATCACCCTCATCCATGGCCAAATCCATAAAAATATCTATTTCCTTTTTAAAATGAAAAGTGGGGTCCAGAGGGATTGACATATAATGTCTAGCATGACTCAACTGTCTATGAGCCTCTGTAATATAATCTGCAGTATTCATCACCACTAAAGCCCTACCCTTGTCTGCAGGAATAATGACAATGTTTTTATTTTCTTTCAAATTCCTAAAGGCACCCTGTTCTTCTACCATCAAATTCTGATCCAATATCCTAGCTTCACAATTTTTAAAGTGCAAGTCCTTAATAACTGATTCCTGAAAAAATAGCCACATGCTTATCCATTGCGGGCATAAACTTTGATTTCCAAAACTGAAACTCAGTAGATCTCGGAGTCCCATCTCGGGGACCAAAAAACAACCTCAAATTCAAAGTCTGACAAAAAGCCAGCACATCATCAACCACACTATCTTCACTCACAAAGAAACTAGGTATGTATTTCAACCCTTTATTCAGTAATCTTTCCTCAACGTCTGTGAGACTTACAGAGGAGATATTCTGAACATTGTATACTGTATTTACTGATGTCCTAATGTTTGTAACAGCATTTGTACATCATTTATATTTTCTATGTTTCCTATCTCCCCAATGTTGTCTAACCCCAAATGGTGATCCAACCCTCTTGGTCTGTTAGTATTCAGTGAGCCCTGTGTGAGTGTTTGTTCCACTTCTGTGGCTGAAGAATCCTCACCTGAAGTGCTGCTATGATCAGTGACTGATTTTTTTGAGAATCAGCCTCTGTCTCTTCCTTTTTGTTCTAACCACATTACTTCCACCCTCAGAAAATTTGAAACTCTTCCTAAAATCAAAAGGCTTCCCCCTCTCATAGTCCCTAACATCATGGTTAAACTTTTGAAGTTTCTTATTTTTCAAAGATTTTTCAATACCCAATAAATCTTTAGATAATTTTGTTAAGCATTCCTGATATTGCATTTGTCCTTCAAACATGTTAAGATCATCACATACCTGTTGTACATCAATACAATTTGTATCCAGCGTCCGCTCATAATAGGATGACAGTATGTTAGTAAATGACATCAAGGCATCCTGTTGTGCTTGTGCCCATCCCAAGGTCACTGCATCGTCAGCCATGCTGACATATGGCACTGTGCGAACCCTGAGACCCCTAGGAACGATATGTTTGGCCTGATAGACCTAAAACAACTTCAGATGCCACACATTAGTTCGTAAGGTCACCATACCCTTGGTCTGTTTGTTAAATAGTTCACCACATTGGTCAATAATAACTGGAGAATCCACCCCACTCTGATGTCTTCCAGCCCCATCCAAACCAATTGCAAATCATGCTTATCATCAGAGAGGCCTTGCAATAATGTTACCAGATCCATCCTTGATGACTAAGGGCTAAACAATTCCCCTTTATCTAATCAATAATCTTATTGGCTGGTTCCAGGCTTATTATGTACCTAAGATTATGCATGAATCTCCCCAACTATAATCTATCCATCTGTGAAGTTTGCAGAATCACATAAATTATATTGGATATATTCATATTCACAGAAATCACCCGACCTAATAACCCACAATGCAACTTGGCTACTTATACATTCACTGAAACAAAAAACATATATGTTTTGTCAAAAAATACAATGCAATTATACATAAAGGACACCAGTATTCCTCCAGTGCTATATGGCCCTCAGGGAACTGTGCAAAAACAGGCAACAAATACCAACTGTATATATTCAGTACCTGAAACTAATAGGAGTACCCACTTACAATTGGTACCTCCTCATACAATTCATCAAACATTTGTTACAAGCCTAAACCTAGTAAGCACAGTTATCCCCAAACATAACCCCAACGGCCATAACAATTTAATATGAATGTTCTTAATACATCCAACCAAGTGGACCAAAATCTTCTCATACGCAATCTTGATACAGTTAAATACTGTCTAAATCAAATTGCATTTGATTTCCCAAAAAGGTCATCGCAATTATGGGAAAATCCATTGTCCCATTGAAAACAGGACAACTACCCAATAATAGTATATAATAGTCCAGAATATTTTCCATTAATATAAAAGTCCAACTTCAATCAAATGTGATAAACATTTGTCCATGAGCCCCAACAAATCCTCATGTGCTTAGGTTCATAGGTTGGTACTAGGCTATCAGCCCTAGGGCCTATACAAGCCTAGCCATAACAATTCCCTGGCTATTTCTTCCCACATTATTTACTTTGCTGGACCCCTGTCTAGCAGGGTGACTGACGTGATCCCTGGGGTGAATTTCCTTTCTCCCATCCAATTGTCAAGGTTCCTCTTGAAGAGGTTCAAAGAGGCACTCTGCTTGACATGTATGGGCAATCTATTCCAGAGTCTGGGGAGTCTCTGGGTCCGGAACCTATCCCTCCAGCATGTTTTGTTTATTGTGATGACAAGGTTTAGATCCCTGGAGTGTGTGGCTCTGAGGGATTGGGATTTCTTTAAGTGTAGCATGTCCAACAGCTCTGGGTTTGACATGGCCTTGTATGTTAAGCAGAGATCGCCTCTAAGTAGACGATATGCGACAGAGTATAGCTGGAGTTTTTTAAGGCGGTCAGCGTAGGGCATCTGCTTTAGGCCTGTGATTCTTTTAGTGAGGTATTTCTGAGGCCTTTCCAGTTGTTGCAGATGTCTTGAGAGACAATACCAAAAATGTACTGTCCTTCCAACCTGAAACAACAAACACTTTTCTGAAAACAAAATTATTGAAATAATGTTATTCGTTGATCAAACACACAACAGGCCCAAACCATCTCAGGGTTCCCCAGTACCATCAACCATTATTAAGTATGTAGTGTAGACATTAATGTCAGGCAGTGAAGCCATCTTAATCACATACAGTTATTGTGCTTCCGTTGGCCGTCACAATTGGCCCCTTATAAATATTTAACTCAGCAATAACAAAAATAAAAAAGAAAAGGGTTGGATCATTAAACTTGGTGGTTTGTTTTTCCCTGGTTTAAATGACCATATATAACAAACATGATTCTGATGAAAGAGTTGGCTTTTGCTTTAAATATGGATGTTTGGTTAATTGACAATGATTAACTATGGTATAAATGGAGGGATTTATGCCTTATACTTGATCACTGATGAAGGCTTGGAAGCCGAAACAGATCTGATTTTTATCATGGTGTGGCCACAATAAAGAAGAATTTTTTATATGCTCTAATGGTGCTGGCTTTGCTTTTTTGGAGTTCGGATGTGTTTAGAGCCTGTGCATCAGCCTTATCATGCAGGGGGGGGTTAAACACTAGTAAACCCATTTGTTGAAATGCGATTTACCTCAAACTTGTAGCAAGCCTTGTCCTGTGGCATAAAGATATGACGCAATGTTTTGTAGCTTGCAGGCTTAGTAAGCCATAATATTGAATTTGGCATTGTCTATGTATTGTGCATGACTGTGTTTCTACATTTAGATGGATGACTGTATTATGCAACACATGTGGTTGCATACACCTACCATCATGCAATATTTTATGGCAGACAGACCACACCACTCTTTCAGTCAATTTAATGGCACAGATATACATTGCAGCAATTAGATGATGTAATGCCTTCATATATACCCTGTCTCATATTTTGTAGCAAGGCTTCACCTGTGGCACAGGCAGTCGAAACAATATCCTGTTTCCTGTGTACTTACATTGGTAGGTGTTTGAATCCTGCATCACTGAATAGTATGAGAGTTAGTATACCTCTATGCATGAAATACATACACAGCAGTTTAATGTGCACAAGTGCAGTGGGAGAGGGCTGTTGCATTAACTTTCGCTCAAACAACCGCTTTGCACCACAATGATGAGGTCATGCTTTCAAGTGTACTGATATGAAACAGTGACACATACAACACTGTGTCAATGCATTTCTGTCTGGTTTTATTTCTAACATAGTCCTTTCAACACATGGAAGAGTTCATGCTAGTCAAGTATGTGTTCTATGATGCTTGTGGTGAGAGTTCTCCTATGGTTTGTGCAGTTAATGTTGACTTCTCTAGCACAGTGTTGCAAGATAGTGGTTCAAATCTGGGAATGCATATGTGCAAAACAAGATGGAAGAACAAGAGTGACTTAGGTAACCAACAGTGATATTGGAAATCACACTTCTGTGAACAGTAGCATTGCCACATCCTTTTGTGCCTTCAGAATAATTTGCACAGGATAGATGAATAGCAAAACCCTTTCTTACTTCAAACCTTAAAGTGTGTTCTTTATGACACCTTCTTTTACTAGCTCCTGTAGCAGACACAGTTACTACACAGCTCTGTAGTGCATGGAGTATGATCAGCAGTGGTTAGAATCTAGTAATGTCAGTCTGTCAGGCATTTGGAGATGTGGCATGGTAAGAGGGCCACTTTTTTATGTCTTATGCTCTATATCAAAGGAGCCATAATCATTACAATAGGATACCGATGTAATTCCTTCAAGTGTGTTCTTCATGACACACATCTAGTAAGCTTCATTCTGCAAAGTCATTGGTTGATATATCTCTATCTGCAATCTGACCTAGGCATGATGTAACTGCTGAGTGTGTCAATGAATTATCATAGCCATTATTTATTTCCCAAAAAATAATGACCCATATTGCCTTAATACAAACATTTACATATGTATATTAGTTTTTTTATTACACTATAATGAATTAAAGGAAATGTGAGTTTATTAATCATCTCTTAATGTGCAGCATGCTGCAAAAAGTGTGAGTGGGCCTGTGAGATTTTTTTACTGTGGTATTGTGTTATGTTAATGATAAACAAACAAATCCAATGTCAAGAAAGTCTGAAAAAGTTTAATGCAGAGCTTTTGGGTAAACCAACCTTCTTCAATGCTAATAAAACAATGTTAAAATACAAGCTTTAAATATGAGCACACAATATTACATGATCACAGTCAGCTTATCACAAACAACCCCCATTTTATAAAACATTTAAAACAATATCTCTCTTATTTTTATATAAAAAAATATTCATATGGCAACACCTACCCCAAACTACTAAAACAATGGCAACAACTAAATTTAAAACTAAGTGCAAAGTACATGTGCCTAATGAATGATTTCTTCCAGATTGTAGAAATACAATTAATGGAAGAAATAGTGACACTGGAGGGCAAATTGTTGAATATGCTATGCTTTTCAAACTTGATCAACATGTACCAAAGTATGTTGGACAGACTACAGCTTCTAAATAACAAACTTGAAGTTAAAAAAGGCATACAATAATTCATGACATCATTAACTTCAAACAGGGACATATTTTCTCATGGCCCAACTCAGAAACTCAAAAGAATCCACCCAACACAAGCAAAGGTACAATGCACCAATTAGATACCTTCACATCAACAAGGGAGGAACAAAATGTAAAATGAACCAATGATGAGTTATTTCCTGTGTTCCAGTCACTGCAGCACTAACTTTGCATTCTGTATTGTGCTGTGTAGCAGATGTTATTGTATTGTTTGTTGGACTTCCTTATGAGCATGCCCAGTATAATGAAGTATTATATGCATGCAATTTGGCAAATTAAGTAATTAATATCCTGAGATACATTTTGTCATTTACTCTTCCTTGTCAAAAACTAATAGAATTATCATCTGGAAGTTTGACTTTGCCATTGTCTGCAGAATGGACTTATTGACCTATGAGCAGAGGATGACATTTGTCACAGGCCAGTGCGTACACTTGATGTTTGTGAAATGTAAATTGTAAACAGGTCACTTCGTAATACACTTTTATGTTTTACACGAGTATGATGTATGTTGCTCTTGTGCTGTACAGGTATTACTAATGTGTTTTACAGAGTTCACTTCAGGGCTAAATATTAGGAATAACATCATGATATTCTGTATTTAGACATATACTTTGTTACACTTTTTTCTTTCAGCATCTATGGTGTGGCACTTGTAGCAGGATGGGTACACATCATAACATTGATTACAGCACAACAAATGCATCAAAATCAAATAATTATAGCCTGACATTTGATCCATTTTCCCAGTAGCTGATGTAATGAGACCTTGATATTGGCATATGATTTTTCTATTTTTGCCTAGGTCTTGTCTGGACTGCCTAACCATTTGGCTTATACACACACCTATATCCTTTGCATATTGATCTTTATAATGACATTCATACACAAACAACCCATTCTTCATGGTACTGACTACACAGGAGTTGTAATCTGGTTTCTCTGCATCTTCTCATATGTCAGAAGACAATAAGCCTCATTTGCCATACACTTTTAGATCACATCTGCTATAGTTAGACAACTATTAGTATGTATATCAGATCATTAGCCTGTTTATATCCTGGACAATGTGTCACTTCTGTGCATGTGTTCTGTCCTTCTGTATTCCGCTACCTGTATACACATGAACAGTCACAACCTAACATTCACAACATGCAGTTTGCTGCAACAATTTTTTTGCATATATTAATGCTATTATTGGAATGACTGCACAACTGTCTGTATTTCTTCTCAGTATTTCCATATTGTCTCAAGATGTGTATCCTGGCATAACAACCTCAGTCTGTATTGTTTCTTTATACACATAAGAAACTGAAAGGTTTACAATACTTTAAACATGTATGCTTGTTCTAATATCAATCATGTGGCATTCTTATTATAATTGTGTAAGTATAACAATTTACTAAGCATGCCTCAAAAAATGTGTAGTGGAAAACCTACTGTTAGATTTTTCTAACTGTACAAGCTATTGTATCATTTATATTAATATGAAACGCATGCTCTTCTAACACAATTTTAACTTCACAATAGTCTTTCTATGATTACAAATGACAACAAATGACAATTAATAATTTCTGAAGTGCACAGGGCAACAGCTTTAGAGTTGATTTAAATTATTTTACATGATGATGGGGACTACAGCCTAATTTTATTTACAGCATATGGTGTTATATATTTGATATGCAATAAGTGCAGTATATACAATGGCCCCTAATGTATTCTTGATAACTGTTATCTCAACCTTGAACTTTCAGCAAATTTTATTTGCATCTCATTCACTCCCATGCATTACACTTTAGTTGTGTCCCTCTCATATCCCTTGTCATCATTTCCTTTTTATTATGTACATGTGTCAAGTGGACAGGATTATTTGCAGAGATAAAAATGCATTTAATTAGTGTTGTTTGAACACTAATCTGCTTACATCTAATTACACTTTAATTAAACTTTTTGGCAGTTGGCCTAAATGACTAAGGAACTGTTAATAAGCTGTTTCCTCTGGTCATACCTCTCAACCTCTTATAGCAAGAAATTTGGACAAAGCCATAAATAAAAGTGGGACAAAGGCCCAAAAATAGGGACAATTTTTATATATTACTGTTCCAAACTTATAAAGTTGATAGAATAACAGGTTTTGCATTAGCATAAATTTTCTGAAGACTGTGAAGTCTGAAACTCAAATGCCTGTAATTATTTTCTAACTTCAGTCTTTAATGACTTGCTATTAATTTGCCAGAAAACCACAATTATAGGAAAAGCAGACCAAAATACAAGACAAAAGTTTGGATATTCTGCAAAAATCTGTACAGTTGAGAGGTGTGCCTGTGGACCAGAGGTGCAAGGTTTGATTCCATTAGCCTTTACTGCCTGTGTAACTCTGAGCAAGTCCCTTAACCAGACACCACTCCTGGGCTCAGCCTGAAAAAGGTCCACAAGATCAGTTTTCTACCCTGGAAAACAAATACAAATATTTACTTCCCCCTGCCTGTGAATTATGTTATTCAAGTTGCACTTGTCTTGTACTGTGTTGTCTGTACAAGCCCACTTACTGGGGTTGCATGTATATGCAACATGTTGTTTATATTGTGTGTTCAAGCCTCTGTGCAAATGCTCATTGCCAGTAGCAGTTGTTCTGGCCATGAACAGATGCTGCTGAATGTGTACACTTGCTTAGCAGCTTGCATATTCAATGAGCATCACTGATTGTTGCATTAACATGAACAGAAAAAACAAGCTAAAGTTGTATGGTTTATATTTTTCTGCCATGCTATATAACCTGATTGAGTAAAGGGAAAAAGGTACAATAACAACATAAGTTTCCAGTAATGGAAGGTACAATCATGACAAAATTCTGTAATATTGCATGACCCAAATACAGTCCATCAGTGACACAAAGCATTTGATCAAGGCTCATACCTGACTCTGCTAAAATGCCAGAATATTTAAGAAATCTCAATATGATATTAATGCTAAAGCCAAAAGAAGAAGACTATGATATCAATGCTATATATATGGTAACAGTTTCACAATCTCACATTGCAAAGATGTAATGACAATTTGATGTCTGTAGAAATGATACTCTATTCTGAATTGACAAATGTGATGATAACCATAGACCAGTGGCATATGGAAGTAGAACACTCAAATGCTAAGATGAGGTGCTATCAGAAAGAAAAGCAAGACTGATTATCCTTTGGTGGCAGTTTCATATCTGACACAGATTGTAAACCTTTAAAATTTATATGTAGTATTGCTTAGATGTCAGTCTGTGAATTCTGCGCCTCGAATTATTATGTATCTACGTTAATGACTCTCACCTAGCAGAAAAAAGCATACAGTTTCCACCTTGTCAGCATGGAGAGAACAGAATCCAGCAATGTATGTTAACAAGCTGCAGCAAACACCACTGTACAAACATACAACTTCTATTTTGTTCATACAGTGTGTTGCCTCCATAACATTTATTAAATGTACTCAGGCCTTTAAAAGTTTATTGAACTTGAATTAAATTGTTCACAACACAACGTTCGCCAACACAAGGAAGAAAGGAAATGGTGAACAGCAGTAAAGCTAGGAAGTAGACAGGATGACTAACAACATATGCAAATAACCTTGAAAAAAAGCAAAAGGCAATGATTTAATCAAAAACATACTGGGAATGATAACAGAAGTGCAAAGGCATAATTATGTAAAACAGTAGAAAATATGTGACAGATGGTCATTCTTATTTCAAAAGTATGCATAGAACAGATGAACTAGCATGAAATAATGAGCCTGATTTAAGAAAGGGCAATAAAAAGTCATATGTCACAGAACAACTACACTGCAAATAACTGTTTTCTGCATACATAACATTTTTTTTCTTATAAACATAGGAAAGAAAAACTGTATTAAATATGTTCTAGTGGCTTAAAATTCAGGAGCAGTATGTTCCATGCAATCTACTCAATTAAAACATTTGAAACCGTTATATAGTTACAGGGTAAATAAGACTTTGTCCTAGTGGTTTGTTTTGGTTACACCAAAATGTATTTTATTTTTATTTTGCCTTTGTTTACTGTGAAAGTACAACTGGACTACATTCCCCTTTTAATGAAGACCTGAGGAAAAAAGTTCCATAAATTATTATTTGTTTAACAAATAGCTCAATGCAAAACTAAAAAGCAATAACTTACAGACAGTAACAGTAGAAGTACTGTATTTACAAATACAAGCAAAACATAAACAGTCCATAATTACAGAAAAAGATAAGAGGATACTAACAGATGGATTAAATAAAAGAGGAATAAGTCATGATTATCACTTAAGCAACAGCCAATGAGTGGGTGTGGGTATGTTAAGGATTTACCTACAGTTGGCGTGGTTTTATCATGAGGTGTAGCCTTAGTGATGGAACAAAGCCAGCTGTGAGTAAATCTTCATATACCCACATCCATGAGTCGGTTATTGTTATCATACGATGACATTATTTCAGAAAGAGATTGCTTACTTTTCTAAATATTGGCATAATGGCACTGTAGTGATCCACCTTGCTTCCTCATTCTTCTAGCTTTGTTGATGTTTTGCGCATGTGCATGGGACTTGCATTCACCATGCTTGCACACTACATCAGTGCAGCTGATAACAAGCAACGGAGAAAGGATCTCTTTTGTTGTTTTTTTATAGGTTCATAGGTTGATAGGTTCATAGGGTGATACTAAGCTATCTGCCCTAGGGCATTTATAAGACTAGCTAGAGTGTCTTTGGCTTTCGCCACCGTTTTAGATTAGTTGACCGTGCCTCTGTATAGTAGGTCACAGAAAATAGTCCTTTTGAGGTTAGTTTACTGTGCCTCTGTCTAGTAGGGACACAGAAGAGATCCCAGGGGTAAACCTATGATCTCCCATCCACTCGTCAAGATTTCTCTTGAAGAGGGTCATTGAGGGACTCTGCCTAACATGGATTGGGATTTTGTTCCAGAGTGAGGGGAGCCTCTGGGATATGAATCTGTCCCTCCAGCATGTCAAATTTATTTCTGTGCTGAGGTTTAAGTCCCTGGAGTGTGTAGCTCTAAGGGATTTGGATTTCCTGAGGTGGAGCATGTCCATTAATTCTGAGTTGGACATGGCTTTATACATCAGGCACAGATCGCCTCTGAGTAGGCGGTAAGCAACTGAGTAGAGCTGGAGTTTCTTTAGCCTAACTGCGTAGGGCATCTGTTTGAGTCCCTTGATCCTCTTGGTGAGGTACTTTTGGGGTCTTTCCAGTTGCTGCAGGTGTTGGGTAAGGTACATCCCAAATGGGGCATTGTATTCAATTATGGGCCTGATGAGTGATAAGTAGAGGGGCACAATGACCTCTCTTGATCTAGATGTGAACGCTTTCGTGACAAGGTGGGCTATATAGAAGGTCTTTCTAACCACTTTGGCAACGTGATTGTCAAAGGAGAGATTGCTATCTACTTGGGTCCCCAAATCCCTAATTACTTCTTCCATACTTAATGGATTACCACCTATGTGGTAATTTGTTGGCACTTTGTTTTTCCCAAAGGGGATGACTATGCACTTTTTGGCATTTAGCTTTAGGCCATGGCTCTGGCACCAGTTATCCGTCTCTGTGAGACCCTTTTGGAGGATGTTTGTGTCAGTCGGTGAGTCGATTACGGCACCCAGTTTGCAGTCATCTGCGAACTTGGTCAGCCATAGTCCTCCCATGTTAGCCTGTACCTCAGAGAAATATATACCGAACAAGAGAGGTCCCAGGACTGAGCCTTGTGGGATGCTACTTGTAACTGGTTTAGAGTCTGACATGGCACCTGCAATTCTGACCATGTGGGTTCTATCCCTGAGCCAGTTTGCAACCCATCTTGTGACATAGAGGTTGATATTTAAGCTGGTGAGCTTATGTATGTTGCCTGAGTGGGGTATTTTGTCAAAGGCTTTTGCGAGATCCAGGTAGGCTGTGTAGACTACCTTCCCTTCATCTATGGCCTTGGTGACTGTTTCAAAGAAGTTGACCAGGTTCAAAAGGCAAGATCTGCCCTTAATAAAGCTGAATTGGGTAGGATCCAGTGTTTGGACATTCCCAATGTCTTTGTTTATGAGTTTCATGATGATACGCTCCATAGCTTTGCAGACCGGGCTAGTCAGGCTTATAGGGCGATAGTTTCTGGGATCCATTGTGGCACCACCTTTGTGGAGTGGGACCACTGTTGCTGTATGCCATTCCTTGGGTACATATCCTGTAGTAAGGCTGAGATTGAACAGTGACTCTATGTGAGGGTGCAGTTCTTCTTGGAGTTTGTGTAAGACGCAGCCCGGGACACCGTCCGGACCCTCTGATGCTGTGTTTTTTGCTTTGGAGAGGGCAGCTCTCACCTGTGCATCTGTGATATCAGGGAGGCTACACTCTGTTGGGATAGACATTTGCTCTTTTGGGGGGGAAGGGGGGAGTTTGCACTGAACCTGTCTGCCAGGATGTTGGCAATGTTTGTGGGTTCAGTGTATTTTTTGTCATTTTGAACTAACTCAGAGCATATCTGTGAGTTGCCACCCAGGTTCCTGACATAACTAAAGAAGGCCTTGTGATTATCTTTAGCATCTTGTGCAATTTTTCTTTCAAAGCTGGCCTTAGATGATTTTATGAGGGATCGTAGTTTCTTGCTAGTACTGATCAGAGATGCATTCCCTTTTTGGGATTTTGCTCTATCATGTAGTAGCTTCCTCCTTCTGTTGTATAGCTTATCTATGGCTGGGGTCCACCAGACAGGTCTCCTGCCTTTGGAGGAATGAGTCTTGGTTTTATTTGGGATAGCACAATCCATGCATTCCTGTAGGTGTCCATAGAAAGCGTTTGTAAAGGATTCTGCGGTTTGGGCAGTATTTTCCCCTGGCCCAGGGGTTTTGAAGGATTCCACCTCGGTTTTGAGAAGTATGAAGTTTGTTTTTGAGAAGTTCTTCACCGTGGTTTCCTTGACAGGGGGTGGGGACGGGATATGGATGTCCAGTGAGATTAATTTATGGTCAGATCTTACCATTGAGGGGTATACCTCTGGTATGGAACATAGAGTCCCCATGTTGGTGATGATCAGGTCCAATATGTTTTCCCCTCTTGTGGGAGTGGTGACCAGTTGTTCCATAGCATTTGAGTTTATAAATTCTAGGAACTGTTGGGTGAGGGTGTTGGGGCTTGAGTAGTGCTCCCAGTCTATGTTTGGGTAGTTGAAGTCACCCAATATAATGGTGTTTGGAGAGACCTTCATATTCTCCAGTGTTCTCAGGAAAGCCGAGTGGGGTTCCTGAGTTTGGGATGGTGGTCTGTTGCAGGCTACAAACTGAAAGGCAGTTTTGCCCACTGTTAGTTGCACATGGATGGTCTCCGATGCTTCATGCAGTGCCACTAACCTGGAGGTGCGGGTATCTTTGATGAATATGGATACTCCCCCTCCTTTTGTGGTTCGGTCTGAGTTTTGGGGCCGAAAAGCATGGTATGAGGTATAACCTGGTAGTGCTGGGGTGCTCTCGGGAGCCTTGAACCAGGTTTCTGTTACTGCACAGATATCGATATCCTCCATACTGAGGAGAGCCTCGAGTGCGTGCATCTTGAGTTTTAGACTTCTGGCGTTGAGCAACACTACCCTTAGTTTCTTTTTCTTTGTGTTGTCTATGGAGGTGGGTTTGTCTTTTGAGCCTTGCCTAAAAAAGGCACTATGGGGGTGGCAAGAGCCTTAGCCAGTATTCGAAAGCCCAGGGGTGACAGGTGCAAGCCATCTCTAGCGAAGCAATGTAGCTTGTCGAGCATGTCATCCCAGGTTGACAGACACTGGATCCCCTTTGAATGACACCAATACTTTAGCCAATTGTTAAAATTGATCATTTTGTCTTTATACTGTGGCATCATTCTCGGTGAGGGTAAGATGCTACTCAAGGTCAGGGTCATACCGGCCTGGGATACATGATCCTCTATGTCTCTTTTCATGTAGTCCAGGGAGGTATGTCTCAGGTCATTCACACCAGCATGGACAATGACGGAGTCATATTTGTACTTGCTTTGGAGTGATCTGAGTGCTTGTGTTATGTGGCAGATTCTGGCACCCGACAGGCAGCTTACAGTGACCTTCTCCTTGTTCAGCCTGGTGAATGGGACATCAGTGTGTCCGACAATAGAGTCACCAACTACAAGTTAGGTGTGTTGTTTAGCCTTAAGGGGTTTGACTGTGTGGCATACTGACTTTGTGAACTATGTGATACGTGGGTATTATTGCGGGGTAGTGGTTGCTTGGATGTCTGCTTTGGAGGTCACTGCTGCTTGGGCAGATTTTTATTTAGAGCCTCCGAGTATGTTTTTGTGTGTTTATGTGTTTGGTTTTCTGCTGCACTAGGTCTATGTGAGACTGGATTTGTGGTGTGTGTGGTTACCTTCTCCTCCTGACTGACTGCGCCAGTATTGGATTGAGAGAGCTCAGCCTCCAGTTTGGATATATAGTTGCATTTCTCACAAATATTCAAGCTTGTTGGGGGGAGGAGGAGAGGGTGGTCTGTGTACATAAGGCAGTTGTAACATTGCCTCAAGATTCCCAGATTCAACAGCTGGACTGGAGAGTAAACCCGAAACTGACTTTTGGACATGCCAGAATAGTACAAGGAACTACTTTTTGACTGATCAAAAAGGACCAATAGGGAGCCAAGTACTTAAAGGGAGTATAAGAGGGTGTAGTGCTTTAGTTTATTAGTGCTTACTTATAAGATTACTTATACAAGCAACTGCAGGGCTTTAGAATGAAAATATTACTTTCCGATTTAGAACAGTTCTAAGGGAAAACGTGAAGAGCAGACTTTGTGGAGCCGGGAATAGTTTAAACCCGTTTAAGCAGCGCTGCCCGATGCTGCGCTATGTGCAAAATCGTGCAAAACTGCACAAATGTGGGTTCCAAAGCAAGGAAACTGAAAGAGATAGGAATTGACCCAGAGCGGCCAATAAGCTACTAGTTTCAGGGCTGAGACCACTCCTCCAGGGAGAGATAGGCTGCTCAAAGCTCCCCACTCTCACTGGTGAACAGAGAAGCTTCCTCCTATCCAAGTAAGGATATGGGAAACACAGGGAACTATACCACAGTCCAGAATTCAGCAAAACCTGAAATCTGGACTAATCTAGTTCAGCAAAGGCGGGAAAAAAGAATATTTTTTTTTCTTTTTTTCAGGAAACAGCAGAAAAACACACAGAAAACACTGTAAATGCTATAAACAGGCTAGCGCACGTTAGTGTGTAGCCTACAACAGTTATACAATACAAAAATGACTTAAATTGATATAAAACAAGTGCAAAAACTGTAAAAAGCAGAAGGCAAATGCAATTTAAACTTTCTGAAGCACAGATCAGTTAGAAATTCGCTTTTTAGGTGGGAAAAGGCAGTCGGAGCAAAAAAACAGAGAAAAAAATACTTAAATCTGGAAACCTCTCTCTTGGGTCTCTCTGTTGCCTGTATCACTCTGCAGGACACCACGAGGAGCTGTGCAGAGTTGTATACTGGCACAAACCACGCAAATGCAGGTTTTAAAGCAGGGAAACTGAAAGAGATAGGAATTGACCCAAAACGGCCAATAAGCTACTAGTTTCAGGGCTGAGACCACTCATCCAGGGACAGATAGGCTGCTCAAAGCTTTCCACTCTCACTGGCGAACAGAGAAGCTTCTTCCTATCCAAGTAAGGATATGGGCAACACAGGAAACTGTACCACAGTCCGGAATTCAGCAAAACCTGAAATCTGGACTAATCTAGTTCAGCAAAGGTGGGAAAAGAGTTTTTTTTTTTCTTAACTATAAAATCCAGACTAGAAGCAAGGCAGAAATATAAGAAAAATCAGGTATGCTTCTTTAGTTATGCAGAATGTACCGAATTTTCCTTATATTTCCACTGCCCTCCATATATAACTCTTAACCTTCTTAGCTCAAGAAATGAGGACAAAGCCTTGAATAACAAAGGGCAAAGGCCCCATTAATGTTGCACTTATAAACTTAAAAAGGTACTAGAATAAAAGATTTGTTTTTTCGTGCATGAAGTCTGAGAGTGAAATGCATATCATTACTTAGTGGCATCACTCCTCAATGATTTGTGAGAAAACCACAAACATTCTGAGGAACAGACCAAAAATATGACAAAAAATCTGGACAGTTTTGACATATGCCTCTGTAGCATATACTGCTAGAAGAAAGTCTGGTTTCTCTTTCAGTGGCCAGACTTTTTTTCTTTCGGTATAAGCTCGATTTACAACCAGCATGCTGGTTGGGCTGACCAATCAGCGTGCACATTTTTTAATAGTAATGATCTATCATTGCATAATTATGGTTAGTTGTACAGTTTTGTAAGATGGTAGTAAAGTCTACACCGGTTGGTAAAGATGTGTGAAAGCTGTAGTACAAAAGTAGTACAAAATTGCAATCAATTTATCAGCTACTTGGTTATCACAATGTTAAACATTTAACTAAAAGCATTTTTGAAAGACCCTGGAGACTGACCCTGCACATTATATTACAGGCAATTAGTGATACATTTTGAAATAGCCTTTAAACTGGTACTGCTCATGATAATGAAAAAGTCAAGGATTTCCTTGCAAAAGTAAGGGTGATATCCATATTCATTGTGCTTAGGTGTAAAGGTAATCTATGCAGGTATGGTGCGATTCATAGAGATCATTTGCACTTACAAATGTATGCAAATGAAGATATAATGAGTTTCAAATGAGAAATGCTTTAGAAGTTCTTATGCTAATAATCCTTATTTCTACCTGCTTGAGATTCATTGCTGATTTTTTGATGCATTTGCATCCATAGAGGCATTATAAAAAACACTCAGAAGCACTCACTAGCCTAGAAGGTGAGGAAGTAAACAATAAATAATGCATTATTGGTTTGCTAATCAAGAAATCATTGATAGATTTAGAGTGGGTAAGTGTACTGCAGGGGCTTTGGTGAGTATATATAGCCCACAGTTGGGAAATGAGGGTGTGTGTTACCTTCCTACACCTGTAGATAATAAGGTATGAATAGCCTTCACTATGCTTACCACAGAAGCTTTCTGGAGACAGACTGGGGACATGGTGAGTATAGGTCAGGTTTCTGCTTAAAGGATACTTCATTGGTTCCTTGACATAGTTTTAGCACATATGGATCAGTATACTTATTTGTCACTGTCAACACAGGACTCAGCCAAAACCACAAGGGCTTCTACAGGACGGTGTATCCTTACTTGCACTTTTCATGAGATGCTTCCTTCCAACTGAAACATTACATCTCCCTACTTTTCACTATATGTTCCTGAGAATCATGTGGTGTACATCCTACTATACCCTCATGTGTCTGGGTAGTATCCCATCCTTTGCCTTGTCCACCACTGTTTCCTAATTCAGTCTGGTATGTCTTCACTGCTATATGCATGGCGGCAGAGAGGGCTACTGGCTGGGCTGCCATACCATGCATGCATGTGACCATGGCATTATCCCTGCTCTCTACCTTTTCCATGTAGTAATTAACACACTCATGTATACCCTACAGTACGTGCATGCATGTGACCATGGCATTATCCCTGCTCTCTACCTTTTCCATGTAGTAATTAACACCCTCATGTCTACCCTACACTACGTGTATGCATGTGATCATGGCATTATCCCTGCTCTCTACCTTTTCCGTGTAGTAAATAACATCCTCATGTATACCCTACACTACTCTGAAAATCTGTAGTTGACTCTCTCTGACAGTGGACTGAGCCTGGACAATGTCCTGCACAGCCTCTACTAGGCCGCTGATGCTTTTCATGTTTCTGGAGGTATCTGTGACATGTGCCTGCACTTAGCATCATGTTTTACAGGTAACAAAGTCAATAATACTACCTCTGAGATCATACCATCTTCCTGAAAGTGCTTTTATGGTTGAGAAAACACTGGTGGTGAGGTACATGGGGCATCTTCTTGTATTTTCTGCAATGTAATGTCCTCATCTACTTAAACGTGTGACCCAGTGCCACTTCCTGAAGAGTTATGCTCCTGCTGTGGGGTGTGTGATCCTGCCATTACACCCAGTAACTGTGTAACAGCGCCCTCAGGTTGTGTTATAAATATAGCTGCTAAGTTAACATTATCAACAACCCTTCTACTGTTGACATCTTCCAGCTGCATTTGGTACAGTAGAACTGTTCATTTCTGCTGCTGACCCTGGGAAGAATTAATCACTGATGCTATTATTGAGACCTTACACCACCATAATAAGTTTTGTATAATAAGGTGTGGAGGACACACTCAGACAACTTTCCTAATGGGTAAAAGTGGAGGGTTCACCTACTGATAAAAGTTATTATGTGCTACATTGTGAATTTTGCATGGGGATGCACTATCCTTCCTGAGTGGAGAACTGTAATTGCTGCTGAGTTGGGTAATTGCCGGTGTCCATTCCACTTCTGCTTATGCCTGTGGCATCCTCATCACTGTCTTAATTATGTCATATACATGGAGAAGTGTAGGATCTTCCACACCAGTACTGCTTTCACATAGCCATTGCTGTCCCACACCCCACCAAGTCATTCGCCCTTTTCTGCACTGCATCAAACTTTATTTCCACCCACCCAACTGCATTTATATCGCAAACCACTTGGTTTCACACCTTAGATGTCAGAGCTTGTTTTGGCTCCCCTATGCCAAACAGGTATTTGTCATATGTCCTGCAAGACCCCATGAGGATGTGATTCTCCTTAGGGGTGAATTTGTCTTTCTTTGGTCTGTAACCCTGCTTCTGCATCATGTATTCACCTGAAACAACAAATAGTAGTAACCCTAGTGAAACTGATTGTCAGAAATGAAAGCACTTCAAACATCTTAAAAAGGAAATGTATTACTACACATACAAAGTCTTGCAGCAACATAAAGAAAAGCAACATAAAACTTAAATTCATACCAAACGCTTACTATCATTAACCAAGTGAATGAAATCAACAGTTGCACTCTCTTTATTACATTATTCTCACAGCAAATGGCGGTCATACTAGTAAAAGAAAGCAGACATCCAAACATAACTTTTTTTCACAGCACTGTTAAGCTTTTTCATCACCAGTGTAACCATCTAAAATTTACAATATTAACATGAATTTCTCATAATCTGATTACAATCTTCAACGTTTCTTTTCTTTACACATTACATAGGTGTTGTTTATTACCGGTGCAAGCATGGCTAACATTCACAATTCCAGTTATTACCACTGCTGTCATTGACATCAGCATACAGCAACTAAATATTACTTTCACTTTCTGAGTTTCAATGACTTTCTTTAATGTAAATTGCACATTGAAGTAAATTTGAATATTTTTCTAGTAGTAGCTAAATGAAAAGCATTTAATAGTTTCCTTTAACAACTTCACGCTTTCCCACAGCTGCGGCTAAGCATGCCTGAATACAGCTAAATACGGTCGCTATGAAACTATTCATAGACTCTTTGCCCATTTATGAATTTCTTATGCAAATGAAGCTCACCCCAGCTGATCTCCATGAACTGCAGCCTTAGATGTTGGTGGTTGAAGACTCATAGGCTTTGAATGACTCTGGGTGACTGTGGACAAGCTGCACTCAGAAGCACTGACCACAGGAATGAGGAGCAGCACATATAATGCCATCATGAGATATAAATATGCCAGAGCATTTAGAACAATATTAGCACTGAGTTAATTTTTAAGTTGGGATATATCGAAGCTTAGTCCACATGCATTCATCCCAATACGACACACCTTATCACTTCCTAACACTCACTTTAAATAAGGCCATAAAAATAATTTAAACATTTAATTAACGTAATGCAGTTACAAAATAGTAATTATGAAATGAATTACAGCTGAGCTACTTTTGCAGTCATGCTGCCATAAGTTAGTAATGCATTACCCTAATCACTTTGCAGAATTCAAGTCAGAGCATTCCTGAGCTTAAGAAATGTACAGTGAAGCATATGGCAAAGTACAGGATTTATGACTGATTTAATTTTTCATAACTAAATAGGGTATACCTGTATTTTTAAAAATGTGATGTAACTGCTTCAATACAAAAATAAAGCAAACTTGACATGGCTATTACTTTCATTGGTAATGCCCCAATATGGCTACCTAGGATGAGTATGGTGATGTCACACCTCATAGTGTATGGTTCATAACCACTGAACCTCTGCTTTATATGCCCATTCCTCATTTGTTTTCTGGCATCCCTAAAGATGGCAGTACCTGTAAAGAAACTAGGTAATGCTTCAAGCCAGTCAGAGAAGGAGACTAAGAGCACAGTCTACCTGAAAAAAACTTGATAATGTAAATAAAAGGCTTGATAATGTGGTGGCTGGCAATGAGTGAAAATAAAAGACATTTAGAAGGAGATCCTGACAGGGATCACCCACTTTTGGCTGCAGCATCAATATAGACATGATGACCTACAGAGTAGGAGAGCTGACCAACTGGACAAGTGTTTTTTTCAGGTTCAGGTGAGAATGCTAGAGTTCTACAGTAAATATTTTTACCCTTCTCCTGTTTCCACTTCTTTTGCATATATTTCTAATTAGTGGTATGATAACAGTGGGAAGGTATATTACATAAAAGGAGGCATCTGAAATGATATATGCATGCATGAATGTAAATATAAATGTGGATATGAAAATAGATATGTAAGTAAACATATACATGTGCATAACCATCATTTTATATGTTTACATATATGCATGTGTATATGTATGTATATGGGTCCCTATGAGTTTATCGACAACTCAAAACAGTGACAGTGACTTCACCGACAAGTCACATCGCCGACATTGCAAAACACGGACGTTTACCGAGTAACGGATGCAAATTCGCTACTCATGCCTACCATGGTTTGTTAAGTGTGGCAGTGTCATGCAACCATGGTAGGCATGTAAATTTACCGATTTACATCCGTTACTCAGTAAACGTCCGTGTTTTGTGATGTCGGCGATGTGACTTGTCGGTGAAGTCACTGTCGCTGTTTTGAGTTGTCGATCAACTCATAGGGACCCATATGTATATATATATATATATATATATATATATATATATATGTGTGTGTGTGTGTGTGTGTGTGTGTGTATATATACACACACACACACAAATATATATATATTTATATATATATATATATATATATATATATATATATATATATATATATATATATATATATATATATATATATATATATATATATATATATATATATACATGTATATAAACAGATATTTAAATATAGATTTGCATACTTCTCAAAATGCAGTGTTCAATATAGGCCACAAATCATTTTTTTACTTTGCTACATCTGTAAGGCAGTCAGTATTTTGAGAATTTTTGATGCACATACAAGATGGCTGACCAGAGTCAGCCACCACCACATAGGCAGAGTACAGGTGTTGGTCAAATTACTATCTGAATGACTTGCATTCAACTTAAATGCATTATTTTTGCACAAATTAAGATGTCCTTTCTTTAAAACTACTCTTGCTAAGGTTAAATACACAGCTGAAGTAAAATATACAGCAATGCAAAACATTTAAGGTGTATGCCCCCATCAGATAAGCATGGAACAGTACAAATGTATCAAAGGAGAGGACATCATGACATCATGCAGCTTTTCTTGCAGTAAACAAACTAATGAAAAATAGTAGTATGAAGTAAAAAAAAAACTGTCAGTGAATACAAAGATATTTAGCATAGTGAGCAATTTGGATTTAGTGTTTATTATGGCCTTCTTTGTTGTTTACTAAATGCATAATATCTGATTAAAGTAAAAATGACTGCTTTAAACAGCTATGCATACATATTTATGATAGGTAAACAAGCATGTATCCCATTTGTTCTTTCTATAGTTAAAAAGGAGATGAGGTATAACAGACATCAGGCACAGAGAAGACTTGAAATGCTTATACAGGGTGCTTGAGAATATGCAAGCGTTATTTATGTTTATTAAGTTAATATGTGGAATTATGTAAAATATTGTGTTGCACATAAAGGTAATTTACTGTATCATTTTCTTAAGAAATAATTCAAATATAATTAGCAATTGAATAGCTTTGCAGAAGAAATACTATAATACCAGTAACCTTTTCAGCACAGTCCATATTAGCACCATATTGCAGAATATTTTCACAGTATAAAATGTAGCACCACTTCATATCTTACATCTATTTATTAAATGCTTATCAGTGTCAAATTGCAGAATATTTTCTTAATGTAATGTGTATTAACATTTTAAATCAGCGCTATTTTGCAGAATATTTTCACAGTATAAAATGTAGTGCTCTTTCATGGTTTACTTATCTACTTATTAGATGCTCGGTACTGCACTGTCAATGAAGGATTTAGTGATTTATCAGCTAATTATAAGTGAATTTATTGCCTCTATTTTGTGTGTCTTTTTGCTTTCCCTATTTTTCTTTTTTTTCCTTTTAATTATGTATTACTTTGCATTTCTTTTTTTTTTCTTTCTTACCAATTTATGTTTCCTTTTCTAGAGGTGCAGAGATGCCGGGAGTAGCTCAACCATATTCCTCCCATGTCAGGGATTAAGATCACTCCTTATGTGGAATGACCTGAAAAGCCACAAATGCTGTAAGCTTCGGGATCTGGGTGAGGATGTGGTGTACTGGGCAATGAACAGGCACCTTCAACCCATGCATAACCTTCTTGAATGGGTGAAAAACTCATTGCCATTGTTGCTTCTGGCACAAATTGAAAAATAAGGGTTCTACCCCATGCCCCATAAATTATATTCTGTTTAATATCTGTCACTATAACCATAACAGCATGTAAAATTAAAACAACAGACACATATACACACGCACTGAAGAGGTATCAGATTCATATGTTCAAACGTAAGTACTAGGCTAGCTGCCATTGTCAGCCATTTAATGTTTAGCCAGTCTCCCTATGGGTGCTTGAATTAACTTATTCAATTTGGAGTTAGATGAATTGGCCTTTCCAATTCCAAAGCTGATAAATAATATATTACTCCTAGTGAGAATAACTCATATCATACCATAGATAACTTGAGGGGACCCATGCATGGAATTAAGCATTTAGGAGCTGCCTCTGCCCAATAGTAGTACAGGAGGCAGTGCTGGGGTAAATTTTTTATTGCCCATCCATAGATCCAAGTTGCACTTTAATATGAAAATGCCTGGTCAGAACAGGAAAAGGATCTACTAATGATTCACTAAAATACACTAAACTAAGGTAAGCACTTTCATTCTTTTATTTTTGAACAGAACTTCAAACCATTTAATCATACAATTCAAAAATCCATTTAAACATAAAACATCCTAATCACATGATAAAATCATACCAGTCTTGTTTAACATTCAGTTTAAATACATAATAAACCATTAAGTATATCCCTATTTATGAGTTATCTGAATAATAAAGAAATACAAAACATAAACTTTATTAAACCTTTAAATTGAAAAAAAATATATCATTAAAACATTTAATACTAATGCATTCATTCAACTTGAGAGGCTTATCAGCTTCTAAAGTAATTTGCTAGTGCACTTCTAAAGTAATTTGGTATTAGTGTATTTATTTGCATTTCAACATGCTGGAAAGATCTCCTCAATGACCGGCATAAAATAATTTATCCAGTTTGAAAAAAATTATTTTTTTTAAAAGAAGTACACGTGAAAACATGCTTAGCTAGCGCTTTGTTAGAATCTTTATTTTTAATAGCCAAGACTTGTTCATATATTCTCTCTGTCAACTTCCTACTGGTTTTATCATCATAGAATGTTGGACAGGCGACACAATATGCTAAATACCCAACATCCTTAGATTTACAAGTGTACCTGCTCACAGCTTCTAAAACTTATTCTGACAAAAGCACTTAATGTGGATTAAATAAACATGATTCTTTTTAAGAGAGGATTTTCTTGATCCAGTTTCTGTGGTTCGGATTTGGGTTGTTAGGTGAATTTTGTGGCTTGTTTTAATTGTGGGAATTACTCATTACTTTTAGTCAAAATCCTCTTCCTTTTATTGCAAGGTTTGCTAATACTATGGTTCCACCACTGAAGTTTGTTTCTGGGATTTGCTTGTTCCCACAGGACACAGCTGCATTTATGCAGCTGTTTACATGCTGGTATGGTGTGGTAGTGGTAGTGTACATTTCCCTGTATTCAGTGGAATTAACTGAGTCTGGTAGAGATTTGAGGCTTACCAATGTGTCACTTAGGAGTAGATGGTTTGTCTTAGAGAAATTTCTAAAGACAACTTGGGTGGAAGTTTTCTCTGCTTTCAATTTTATTTTGATGGCAAAAGCTTTATGATTAGACCTAACAAGTGAGGAAGTTATGTAAGGGATAGTGCAAGATGCCCCTACATTAATAATAAGAAGATCCAGGATGAACCCCCCGCCCCCCAGTGCGTACTCTAATTGTTCCAGAAATCTCTATGCTTGTGCATAAGTAGTGATATATGATTCCCAGGCTATAGCTGGATAGTTTAGCTCACCTAGAAAAATGGTACTCAATTTAATATGGATTGATTCTAGTTCCAGTAGATAAGCAATCCCATTCTATAGAACATTTATATATGGTGTGGGACCTTTCTGTTGGTTATTTGGATATGAAAAAGGTCTAGTATTTCATGCAGCTTTACCAGCCTTGATGTAAGTGTCTTCCAGATGAAACTTGAGACACCTCCACCTTTTTGCCCTGTCCTGCACAGTAGCTGGTCTAAACATGCGGAAGGCATTGCAGCCTGTACAGTCAGAGGGCTCTCTGCCATTTTAAACCATGTCACAGTCACTGTACAGACATCTATGTCCTCTAGTGTGAGAAGGCTTGTGGGGACTGGAGTTTCTTGTTTAGGCTCCTAGAATTGATCCATAATACCTTCACATTTTACCTTGCTTGGTTCATTATGTTGGTTGGTTTATTAGGTTTGTCACAGGAAAATAAAACTGTGCCTCACTTATTAACAGAATAAAATTCTTCAGGGAACATATTTCATATATTAAGCTGCACTTACTTTTTTTTTTTTTTAAGGATTTTTTTTTGCTTCCCCACGCCTTGCCTGATGGCTGTTCTTCCCTCATTGCCTTGGCCCATTCCTTCCAGCAGAAGCAGAAAGGACGCTGGGTATTTGTAGGTCATGAATCCCTATTAGTTGTCTGTTCCATGAAAAGAGTCAGGTGTTAAGAGAGAATGTCAGCTTGGTCCTTTGGTATGCCTATCTTCTCCCTTTACAACATTCTCCCTTCACACTTGCATCTCTCAGCCTCCAGTCACCACTTCTTGAGAGGAAGCATGCACCATTGAAATCAGTTTTGCCTCCACTGCATAGTGTGAAAGCAGTAATGAAAGCATGGGCTTCACCAGTTAGAAAATCCACTTGGGCAACACCTAGTGGTCCAATTAGATAGCACTGTGTGGTGAAGCACAGCCACCTCCCTGACCACAGGATGGTGAGCCGGCAGTGACAACTTACTCGTATCCTTCCTGATGAACTCCTAGAGGTATCTCAGTCACTAATCAAATTTGGATTACCTTCAGCATAGTCAGGACTTTTTCCATATGTGTAACGGAGCTGGCTTCTGCTTTTATTAATTTGATTAAATTTGTTAACTGAGATAATTAATTTTATAATCAGTCTTTCCAAAGATTTGTATGATATTTTGTCAACATATATAAAGTATAAATATATGAATTTCTCTCTACAAAGCACTCTTTTCCTGTAATACATGGTATAAAAATTCATTGTTTCATGTTGACTGACTTTTTGACTAACAGTTTCAGGTTAAGGTGTCTAGGCAGCAAGAATTTCCCCTGCAGTGCATTTGGTTGGGCACATGATTAAGTGACATTCAGCTGCAGAGAAATATGAGTGTTGTGAATTCCCTGTGGTCAAACAGAAGCACACACTGCCATGCCCACAGCTTTAATAACAAGTGCATGGGGGAAGGAGAAGTAATGAGTGTTGAGCTTAGTATACAGTATACATGGTACATGCTTATGTAACTGCAACACATAGAAGTGTGCTGCAGCATGGAGGAAATCTTGCATGCTGCTGTAGTCACATTTATGTTATAGTGTGCATTTTAGGTAATGTTCCCTAGACACTGTGAAGGGGATAATCATACACACACACACACACACACACACACACACACACACACACACCAATTATAAAGACACTGCCCATTGAGCATTGCATTTTTACTGCCACTGACATGCCCACTGGCAGCCTGGTACTAATCCTGCCATACTGCCCGCTGTCTCATGCTTCCTTAGGACCCATTATTTTCCCGCTCTGTATTTGGTTATTGAAGTTATGGGGATGGCACTACATTCTACTCTTTTGTCACGGGTAATCCACAGCAGCCATATTTCTCTGCAGCTGAATGTCACTTCAGCCATGTGTCCACAAACAAATGTACCACAGGGAAATGTCTGACTGCCTAGTCATACATAAATCTCTATAAATAAAGATAATTTATAGTATTCAGGTTTAAAAAAAAAATATATATATAAATATATATATATATATATATATATATATATATATATATATATATATATATATGGATCTAGGACATTTGCTCGAGTGAGCAAACGACCGAAACCCAAATGGCCGGGCATACTTACGCGAAAGTGCTTTTCACCGAAGAATCACTTTCACATAAGTATGCCTGTTGCCGAGGCTGTACTAGGGTACGGGTAAGGGAAATTTCCCTTTTCCCCACTGTAGTGTGGTCTCGGAGGGAGAATATTAATGTAGGGGGGTGTGGGGGGCATAGCCCCACACATGGGGGGTGCAAGGGGGTGAAGCCCCCCCATCTAAAATGTAAATGTAGTATTTTATTTTTATTTTTGTAACACACTTTAATGAAAGCGCTTTTTCGATAAAAGTGCTTTAGTTAAAGTGTGTTTGGTTATTATGGATTTGGAAGTTTGCTCACTCGAGCAAATATCCTAGATCTATATATATATATATATATATATATATATATATATATATATATATATATGGGTCTTCTTCTATATCTCGACTGTCAAAAATCATGAAGACGACCATCTTGAGACGGAAATCCTAAAGCAGGAAATGCCAAATGGCTGACGTTTAACCAGGGCAAGTAAACACTTGCCAGACATGGACAATTATGCCCTTTCTCCATTGTAGTGTGGTTCTGGAGTTTGTATATATAGTTAGGGGGTGTGGGGGGCTTTGCCCCCACATTGGGGGGTGTTGGAGGTGTAGATCCACACCCAGGTGTTTTTTAGCTGGTGCTGTGAGTGTTCATATTTGTTTTGGGCAAGTGTTTACTTGCCCTAGTTAAACTTCGGTCATTAGGTTTTCCTGGTTCTAGATTCTCATCTTGGGATTGTCATCTTTGTGATTTTAGGATTTTGAGATTTAGATGTATATAGGTTTATTATCAAAATGCAGAATGAAGGTTTGGCGAACATGGGAATGCCAAAAGTCAGAAAGTCAGTTGGCTGATTTCCATATTGGCAACCTTCAATTCTGTGAGTCTCCTTTCAGCGGATGCCACTCTGCATTTGCTTATACGTTGGTGATGGTACGTATAGAGATTGTTGTACAGTGCGGATCAGGAGAGTTACCTTTTTTTTACTGTAGTGTGATCTCAGAGTTGGACTGTATAAGTAGCAGTGTATGTGGGGGTGCAGGGTGGCTTGCCCCCCTTGCAACAACATGACTTTCAGGGCTGTGCAGTATGGCTCTGGTACATACATACTGCTGTAAACAGGCAGGTAAGTGTACACTTACCGCATTGTTTAGAACAGTGCAGGGGACTTCAGAAGTCGAATTCGACTTCACAGTAATTACCCTGTTGATATTCCAACATAATTAATATTCAGCATATCAAACATGTAAACCGCATTTTTGAATGGTTTACATTCTAATGTTCAACGTGTTGATAGTAAACCTATATATAGTATTGTTTAGCATCATTTTTATAATCATAATTATTTAATATGTAAATGATAACATAGGGATTACTCTTTTAATAATAATTACTATATATCTTTAGTTCACATTGGGTATCACTGTTTAATAGAGCTAGGATTTGTTACTGTCTTAAATAGTTTCATTAATAAAACAGATATTCAGTACTGATTAATATTGGTTATATTTCAGACTTTTTGTTCTTTAGACAGTATCATCTTCTTTAGGCTTACTGACATTCTTTTTTCTGCCCAGCAAAAATATGCTGACTATTTTAGTAGCTTGACTATAGGCCGCAGTGGTGCAGCGGTTAGCATTGTCACCTCACAGTAAGAGATTCTCCTGTTCAATTCCCGGTTGGAGCACCTTCTGTGTGGAGTTTGCATGTCCTACTGGCGGTTAAATGACATTTAAAGACATGCAGGTAGGTCTGTATGTGAATGGGTGTGCCTTCTTTGAAGGCTGGGCATCGGGCTGGCAACTTGGCACTATAAAATCCACTGCCAATCATTAGCAGACCGGAGTTTCGCTGTGGTGACCCCCTAACCGGGAAAAGTCGAAAGACTAAGGATGAACTATTTATCCTTAACATTACTCAGAATACTGACAACATTTTTTCAGAAAACCGTCCCTTTTAAAGAATACCCTTCTAACCATTGAATTGTAACTCATCTCTAAAAACCTTGTTGTAGTTTCCTTGTTAGTTTGGTCCAAATTTTCCAAAATTGTTCTAAATGAATCACTGAAAAGTTACTTTTATTTATTTACGAGCAGCTTTACTTTCACATACTGCAAACATTATAAAATACTTTCCTTCTTAATCTTCCCATCAAAGAATGTTGACACTGCCTCATTTCCCCTTTACACAACATAGTCCTGACTTTTTTAACTATCTCTTCATAATTGCTAAATTAGATGTCTACGACGAACTGTTCATCCACTATTCTTGACAATGAAATATCTCTTACACTTTTTCTTTAACTCTCCATGTAATTAGTCATTCCATTTCTCATCCCTGTTTCCCTTATTTCTTGTCTCATTCATTAGCCCACATCTTATAACTCATAATAATTTTGTTCCTTAAAATGGCGTCCTTCATTCAGTCCGCATTATAAGAAACAATACTACTTTAATAGTCCTCCAATAAAGGTTATATCGCTTCTTTCATTCTATCTACTCCATTTCACAATTAATATGAATCTTTTTTTCTTCTAAGAATTCCCAAAGAATGACTTCCAAACTCCATTTATACTTCCTGTGATTTCAGAAAGAAATCACTTTTTAACCTGTCTTGACAAGTGTAAATTCCTTAAAACTATAGTCTCTTGTTGATATAATGTTTTAGTTATTGAAGTATAAACTTTACACTATAATCAAACTATTCTGTTAGATCCATATTGTCCCTGGTTACTTTCATCAGTTTTCATTTTTCTTTACTTCTCTATAATTTCAGAGCTGCAATGTCCTTACAATACCAGCTGAGCATATTCATTAAAAGTGGAGCAATTTTTTGACTTAGTAGCTCCCAACTTTTCATTCACTGATTCATATAAGCCACAAAACCTAACATGCCCTAATTCTGTCAACAACAAAAAAATCTTCCACTTTTCCCTGTCAGCCCCTAATGCCCAAGGTGTCTTACCTCCCCACTCAGTCTCAGATGTAATCCAGTGTACCTGACAGACATCACATCCTGCAAACATATATATATATATATATATATATATATATATATATATATATATATACACATATGTATAGCTCTCTCCCTCTCTCTGTAGATATATATGCATACACATATATATATATATATATATATATATATACACACACACATATGTATATGTATATGGGTCTACTCATATCGAAAGTGCATAATTTTGAAAAAGAGAAGTAGACCCACACTCACGCGAAAGTGCACTTAACCGAAAGTGCACTTCCGCGAAGAACTGTTCAATGAACCGTTAAGGAACACTGAGGTGCCGAAGCACACTACAGTGGGAAAAAGGGAATTTACCTGTTTCTCCATTGTAGTGCATACTCAGAGTTGGTATATTTAAGTGGGGGAGGGGGTGAGGGACTTGCCTGCCTGCAAAAACATTGTTTTGGAGTTCCTTAATGGTTCATTGAACTGGTTCTTCACGAAAGTGCACTTTCGATTAAGTGCACTTTCACATAAGTGTGGGTCTACTGTTCTTTTTTGAAGACGTGTTTCTTTGATGAAGTACAGTAGACCCATATATATATATATATATATATATATATATATATATATATATATATACACACACATATATATATATATATATATATTATATATAGATAGATATATATATATATATATATATATATATATATATATATATATATATATATATATATATATATATATATATATATATATATATATATATATATATATATATATATATATATATATATATATATATATATATATATGCATGTTGCCTTCTGGCCAGTAAAAAATGACCTTTTTGAGACATCAGGTTTTCATATTGCTAAGATTCAAGGATAAAATTAAACTGTACAAAAGCTGAACTACCATAACTTTATTAAATAAAATTCTGGTTTCTTAGTCTAACATCCTTCAGAGGAACTAAACAGTATAATTTGTTTAATTTAAACTCTGGTGCTTAGGTCTCACGCACTTCAGGATAAAAAAAATATATATTTTTTTTTTATTTAGAAAGAATAGTTTACTTATAATTTGTCAGATTTTATATTATTATGTTTTCTTATTTTTATATTGTGTTATTCCTCTTATTTGTGGATATAATTTTGAATTCCATAGACATGTTTTGACATGTCCTTTTTTCTTTACTGTCTGCTCCTTTCCCCTATCATTATAGATTCTTAGGTTCACAGATAAGTACTAGGCTAGCTGATCCTGAAGGTCATTTTAACCTAGTCAATTCCTTTCAAAGGTGAGAATTAAACCCTGCACCTTCTGTTTATGATGTAAACACCTTAACTAATATGCCAAGCCTCAACCTCCCCAAAATAATTAGATTATTAGATGCCTAGCCAATGACTAGAGATCAGAATCAAACCCTGTACTTTTTATTTGTGAGATGTTAGGACCTTAACCATCATGCCAGCCCTCCCTATTCACTCAGTCATAACATTTATTTTATTAAACCTTATAGAATTTCTTTCCATATATTATTCTTATCATTCTTCATATTCTTGCCTCACAAGCTCAGACTTGTTGTGAGAGTTGTAGAAGATGAACAATTTTAACAACTACCTGAATAACATTGAAATGATTGCAATATGAATAGCTACTACTGCCAGAATACCCAAAAGATGTACTGACTTTTTAAAGCCTGTCCTGGCTGTACTTCACTCAGAATTAATTGTACAATGTATCCAGATACATATCAATCGGGCACTAACAGATTATTTTTTTCTTGACTAACTGAATCTTATGGGCAATGTATCTGATAAGAACGAATGCTGCCTTGTTTGTACTACAGCACGTTGCTTTAACATCTTGGTTTGGTAGTACTGTCCCTCTCTGCATCCTTTGCATTACAAAAATGCAATATGGTAGGATATACTCAGACTCCAGGAGGGACAAGAGCTTTGGGAAATATCAATTATATCATCGTATGTAATTTCCACAAGGAGTGCTAACATTGGTACTAAGGATCAGAATGAATGCACGTTTTTTGCAGAATGCTTTTTAAAATCATTTTACTATGGGAGACCTGCACACTCCAGTTTACAGTTAACTCCTTGGATTGAAAGCATCTTTACTGAAAGTAATGAGACTATAACAAATGATGGAATACACAAACATTACCAATACATTTCACTGAGTTATCAGGGAAAAAAAGAGAGAAAATGGACACATATAAAGGTTATTCCAAAACCAGCAAAATATCAACTTCCCAGTGGCGGCTGGTGACTTGAAATCAAAGGGGGGCTGCAGGAGACAGCTGAATGGGTGGGGTCAATGGGAAGGTGTGCGGCCAACTAGAAAGGGGAGGGGCTATGCTCAAAACCACAAAAACTGTAACTTTAATTAAATACGCTGCTCTGAGTGCCAAACTATCATTATGAGAGTCTAATCAAGACAAAATGGAGTAGAAGAAAAATATATTTCAATGCATTGGCTGCACGACAGCTAACTTAACATCTAGATGGAAACAAAAAGGTTGTGAGGCATGAAAAAATAATTAAATACATTACTGGAATGCCAGTCAAAATCAAATATAATAAAAACAAGCAGCACTCAACTCAAACCACTTCTCCTTGCACTGCAGTTCTAATTATAATTTATATTCAGCTTTATTAAAGTACCAAGTAACATGCTGAAAGAAGAAATCTCTGTGATGCCACCACTTGGAAAAATGTTTCTTCTCCAAAAAAAGGCCTGCTGCCTAACAACAACTATCTACTTGTTTCATGGGGAAAACATGATCAAAGTAAAAAATGAAAAGCAAACAAGAAACAAGCTCAAGATACATTGCTTAAAGGATTGCTGTACAGGTAATGGACCACACATGATAGATTGGCATTCTGTTTGGTTTACAGGTAAAGTCTGCAAAGATGACTGCACGTCTCCAACAAATGTAATAAGCTTCTTAAAATAATGTAATCCCGTCCTTTATTACAAATACTGTCATATGAATTTCAATACCCAGGGCTTATACATTATCTAGTTATACAAGTATTCTCTGCATGGCAACAATAGAAAGGCTTTCAATGTTGGCAATTCTTTAACAGTATGCTTATTAAAGGTTACTTGCATCTTACGATCTCAGACAAGCTTACCTGATGGTCATTAAAGCATTGCTACTTAAACACAGAGCAACAGGCACTTTCTGGGTAATAATAAGCATAACTCAAAAGTATAAAAATATGACAGAAACCAGAACATTCTGCAAAATCAAAGACAAAATAAAAGTAGCACTTGTGTCTACCTTGGATGGGGGGATACTCTGCACATTTACACTGCATAACTGCTCCTTGCCTTGCTTGGACACATCCAGTGTTACAAGTATGTCACAACTTGAAATGTCTCTGGCTAACTGTGATGGCCCTGACACATTTCTCATACCTCTCAACCTCAGAACAAGAAATATGGACAGAGCAATACATAGAAGTGGGACAAAGGCCCAAAAATAAGGACAATTTTTAAATACTGCTCTTATAAACTTAGAAAGATAATAGAATAGTAGGTCTTGCATTCGTATGAATTTTCTGAAAGGTATAAAATCTAAATCTCAGATGTCTGTCATTATTTTCTAACTTCAGTCTTTAATGATTTGCCACTAATTTGTCAAAAAAACACAATTTTATGAAAATAGACCAAAAATGGGATGCAAAAATATAAAATAGCCACACAATACAGCTGGGAACCTGTCAAAGAAGGGACACTTTTTTAATATTAGTACTACTAACTTGAGCAGCTGACAAAATAAAATAATCTACATGCATTTCTGAAATAAAAGTAATCTATAACTCTGATTATTACAGTTATTTCTTAATTGTAAGCCCTCCACATTTTCTTCCAAAATTGCCATTTTGCGGCAGGATTAATAGGGGAAGAGCAACATTTTGAGCCAAAATTGGGGACAGCTGAGAGGTTTGGATATGCCTAATTCTATAAAGCAATTTATTTGCACATACCTCTAAACCTGTTAATGCAGGAAATCTGGACAAGGCCAAATATACAGGGGGAACATACAAACAGTACTATAAATTGTTGTATAAACTGAGACAATTGATAGAATAACAGGTCTTGCTTTAGCATGCATTTTTCTGGAGGTTATGAAGTCTGAAACTCAGTGTCTATCATTATTTAGTGACTTAATTCCTAAATTATTTGCCAGAAAACCACACATTTTATCAGGAACAAACCAAAAATAAGAAGCAAAAATCTATTCATTCTGTGAAAATCTGGACAGTTGAGAGGTATAGTTCAGCTGGGACTGTCTTTGAGTTTGGCACGCTTCCTCCTCACAAAATCATGGTCGAATGGAGCTTCCCCCCTGCAGCCATTCAAATGAGCCATTGCTTGGCTATTTCACCCCATTTACCATAAACACTAATGTGCATGCTGCTTTACTTCTACGATGATTTGGACTTGAATTGAAAGTTTTATTTTTGCATTTTACAGCACAAACACTAAGACATCTGCTAAATAAAGCAATGCAATCTCAGAATGAAAACAGACTTAGCATTAAAACTTCTCTGCCCTTTAAACTAACATTCATTGAAACAGCATTGAAACCCACATTCAAAGAAAATACATTTTGCCAGTGGCAGAGAAAGATTAACTTTGGGCTGTTTTCAAATCATAGGCCCCTTGCACATGAAAAATACACGTGGTGTTTGATCCACCCTCCAGACTGTATTAAATTATATTCCTTGTACAATATAGTACAGTTGTTAGAGGGCATTTTAAATTTGTTTTGATCATTTTTCCAGTAAACAATGAAACAAAATGCATGCACCAATAATGACAAAACTGCCCAATTCAGAACATTTCTATCATAAAAGTCTACTCAAACTTCTTCCATCCACCAGTATCAGTAAATATGCACAATCTCTGAAGAAGTAAAATTCATCTTAATAATTCCACATTAAAGAAATCAGTAACTAATGAAGAGGTTGCTGCTAGCAAACAAATTTATATTTCACTGTTTCATCTACAAATAAAGTGCCTGTTGCCCTTGAGGAATAAATTGCCTAAGTTGCATTAAAAAAAAAACGATAAGCTAGTAATATTGCAATAGGGAATGGATGGCAAACTGATAACAGGTTCATAGTTACTAGGTATCATCACCAAAAAGGACTGCAGCATTCACCCCCTTTACAATACAGTATAGTATCTGCAATGCATCTACCTACTGTGGGAGTAGAACCCACAGCCTTCTGCATCAAAAGCAAGTACATTACCTGTTGTACTATTAACAATTCAAGCATATTCGGCATAAGCAGCACTAAACGTTTGTTCCCCTGCAGCTTTCAGCTTCTTGTAAAATCTATTTGACACTCAGCTGTATCTCTGAACTTTGCAGCACAAGAAATCTGGAAAAAGCGGGGGGGGGGGGGGTAAAAGACCAAAAAAGAGGGACACATTTTAAACATTGCTTGTATAATGTTGGAAAGTTGTTAGAATAAAATGCTGTGTTACCACCATACATTTCTCTGCCAAGTATTGAACCCAAGACCCTGTGGAAAACAGTAAGAGCAACATACAACTATGCCAAATTATCTGTTGTTTGAATGAAAGGAAGACTGAAAGTTAAATAGCTACCATTTAGTGAATTCAGTTCTCACCATAGCTGTCACCATCTTAGCACAAAACACCCAAACAAAACCAATAATGGGGGAATACAGCCCCCAAACAAATTCAGTCAGTTCAGTTATCACCATAGCTCTCAAACTTGGCACAAAAAACCTGGACAAAGCCAATAATGGGGAAATACAGTCCCAAAAATAGGGACAAATTTCAAATATCTATCAAGGACACCAGAGCAAACCCACACAAACACAGGGAGGACATGCAGACTCCACACAGAAGGCACCCCAGCCAAGAATCAAACCAGACAACCTGTAGCTGTCAAGGCAACAATGCTACCACTGCACCACTGACTGTATTAAGAAATAAAAATACAGAAACCACAGATTTTATAAGGAACAGAACAGAATAAATATGAGCCAAAAATTTGCAAATTTTTTACAAATGGTGGTGGGTAGGGAATTCAGGCTCTTGCCACTTGGGCCCACGGTACAGGGTTCAAGCCTTATTCTCTACCAACCACCATGTAGCAACTGGGGCATGTTACACACACACAAGCCAAACAAGTCGCCAGATACACACAAACACCCTACCTGAGCCAAACAAGTCACCAGATCCACACAAACACCCTACCTGAGCCAAACCAGATCCAGCCCCAAATTGGAAATGCATCCTAGTAGGGGTTTCACACACCCGCGAGAGCACCAGCCTCATCATCCTATCCTTCCCATGACAGCACCAGCTTCAGCCTGCCTGAGGACGTTGCAGGTCAGATCCCCTTCCAGTCTATGCAGTTCTAACTGCAAAGACTGCTAAGAAAATTTGGACTTGCATGTTGCCTTTGTAATCCAGACTGCTGGTAGAGACAGTCTGGATTCTGTGCACATGCTCCAGACTGGTTCACCAGCAGTCCGAATATCGGGAAATGCCATGAGTGCGCATGCGAGATGTTGTGGGACTCTCGGTTGATTTTTATTTTTTCATTCTTGTTATTTTTATTTTC